>NW_004955436.1:6603041-6644893 GCF_000276665.1 Chinchilla lanigera
CGCCGCGCCCGGACCTGCGGTGCCGCCCGGATCCGGGTGGGTGCCGTCCGGCGCGGGGAGGCGGCGCCTAACTCCGGGCGCGGGGCTTGGCCGGGGCTTCCCGCGGGGGTGGCTTCGTGTCTTGGGGTCACACCTGGACCGGGGCCGGGGGACCCTAAGGAACCCTTTAAAACGCGAGGCCGCGGACCCCGATCTCCCCGGGCCGCTCGTGCAGCGAGGCCCGGACCCCGAGGCCACCTGGGGAGCAGCGCCCTGGGGAGCGGGTGCGCGGCTCAGCCCCGCGGTCTGCAGCCCAGCTCGATCCACACGGTAGGAAGCGGCGACGGCTGCGATGCGGACAGCCCGCGGCGGGCCCGGGACCCCTGCGCTCCGACCCAGCTGCTCCGCCGCGGCCGCGTGGCCGGCTCCGCCCGCGGGATGCCGCCCGGAGAGCCGGCCCGGGACGCGGCCGCTCGGCGCTGAGCCCGCAATGTGCAGACAGGAGAGGAGAGGAAAGGCCTGGAAGTTAGTCGTGGGGGCAAAGGGGGAGTCCCTCGGCGCCACTGTGACGCCTCCGTGGGGGACTTACTCCCGCCGTGGAGAGGGGGGTCTCGAGGGCCCTGGGGTGGGGAGGACAGCTGCGGCCAGGGACAGTGGGAAGGCCAGCTACGGGGCAGCGGGCCCGGGAGAGGATTCCCGCCGGCGCAGTCAGGGGAGAGGGGGTTCGGCTCGGCCGGCCCGCAGGACTCGCGGAAACCGGGCTACGCCGCGGGACGCGGGGCGAGGGTGCGGGGTGTCAGAGGAATCTGAGGCGCTGGCGAGGGCGATCGGGTATTGGACGGAGTGTTCTGAGTAGACTGACTCGACCGTTTTTTGCTAAAACTGGGTTTCCAGGGGCAGGTCCACAGACGGGTTTAGGAGCGGATTCAGAAGCGTTGGCCAAGCAGAGAATCCTTGTCACTGATCGAATTCAAATACAGAGGTGGAGCTGGAGCCCTCACACCTGCTTTGAAGCAGGCGGGACAGCACGGGAACTGTCCGCCCTGACTGGCAGGAGGGATCCCTCTCAGTACCCGGGGGAGTGGCTCCAGTACCCCCGAAGATACCTCGGTGCTCAGGTCTCCTCTAGAAAACAGGGCAATCCCTGCGTGTAGACCCACGCATCCCTGCTCCGAATCATCGCTAGATGACTTAGAATGTTGACACAACGTGAAGGCCCGGAAGGGGCTGTTGTCCTAGATTGTTTAGGGACTGCTGACGTGAGGAAAATCCTGTACACGTCCAGAGCAAGTATTTTTTTCTTAACGTTCCTGATCCTCAGTTGTAGAATCTGAGGGTCCTGAAACCATGGGTGTGGGCACAGCGGATATGGAGGTCCATGGTCCGGGCCACTCACGCCGGAGTCGCTGGGCCCTGGGCGTGAGTGTGTGTGAAAGCGCGCCGGGTGACTCTATTCAGTGAAGCTGGAGGAGAATTATAGCACGTAGAAAACATTGCTCCGAATTCTGAAGACGACCGGAAGAGCAGATTGGCAAGCACCGCTGCCTGATTTGCTGAATTTTATTTGCTCTACCTATGTGCAAATCGTTCAGTGCTTGCCTTTGGCAAGCGCAGTGCCAGGAAGAGAAAAAAGAGACCTGACTTCCATCTCATGAAGTGTAGAACAGAGGAAGAGGCCAATACTAATCCGGTAGCTATTTGGTAACAAAATGTGAAATTGCCCCGTGTTAATGGTAGAGGAGAAAGAAGGCCTCACAGGACGCTGAGCAAACCAGAGCCGGGCTCTTGGTCTCGCAGGCAGCCAGCCAAATGGCCGGGTTGCTTGCTGTGCCACCGCCGGGCTCCACACTGTGTGCGGGGACTCGGTGTGTGCCCGGGGCCTTGCGTGGGCGGAGGCTCCTTCCCATTCTCCAGGGCACGCAGACACCGCGGCTAAGTCTCTTGTTGATGGCCAGATAGATACTGGGTAGGAAAGTGCCGTGAGTGCTCGTCCCTCTGCAGCCCTGTGACTTTCAGGGCAAAGATTCTCGAGCCCCCGCCCTCTCAGCCGCCCTTTGGCATCTGCCTCCGCCACTGTCCGGGGCTGCAGTGGGGCTTGGGGTGGACAGGGCAGCCAAGAAGCCTGCCCTGGCCCTGCTGTGGCCTCCCTGTACCCTCTCCGTTCTCAGCTCTGTCTATAACCACATACTCCCCCTGGCTCCCCGGCCCCTGCCCAAATGGCTGTGCCTGCAGGAGGCACCCTGGCCTGGCACCCGAGAGCAGTCTGGTTCAGGAGGTTTCTATCTTCATCATTCTGGATCACCATCCTCCTACCCCTTCCCACCTCCCCCTTGCTCTGAAACGTGTACCCCGACCACACAGAGACTGCTGCAAACTTAGATGTCATTTGTGGATCCAATAGTTTGAGGAGAGCAGAAGCATTGAAATGTGGGGCTCCTACTCTGCTTTGTAAAGTCAGAAGAAAGGCGTGGGGGAGAAGGAGAGTTAAAATGTTTGCAGGCTTTGAGCTTTCTTGTGACTTTTGTCAGTGTGGAGGATATAAAAAAGGACTTTATAAAGGGAGATTGGAGGGAACTTTTGTGGATGGAGAGGCTAAGTGAATGCTTGCCTCTGATATTCTAAGATAGTCCTGTGATTTCCAGGGTATAGGAGTCTGCCTTCAGTGTGGTTTATTTTAGAATTACCTGGAGTAAGGATGGTTTATCTCTCCACCTCTTTTCTCCTTTTTTTCTCTTGATGAAGTGAAAAGCAAAGCTACTTGAGGTCAGGCAGCTTCTGCCAACGAGATCGGCACGTTCCACTGAGGCTGGCTGGACGTCCTTTGTGCAGGCCGCTGAGTAAATGCGGAAGCAGCTGCTTAGGACAGAGCCTGGGTGGAACAAATCCTGTGAGAAGGGGCTGGGAGCAGAGAGGGACGGAAGGGATACACAGGAGCACAGCGTTCCTACAGGTTCCCACGGGGGCCGGAGGGTTTAGCGTCACGTAATTGACATGCATGGAGCTTCCAGAATAGGTTGAAATCATCCGGAGAAATGCCAGTCTACAGTAAGTGATGATGTGTGGTGTTCTGGGGAGGATTAAATGCATGTCCAATTTGTGCTAGTTTCAATTTATGATGAGTTTGTTGGGTTATAATGCCAGCATAAGTCAAGGAGCATCTTGAGACAGTTTGGAGAGGGATGTAGCCTTTTCCTGAAACACGTGGAAGTCCTTTGAAAACATCTGCTCCTTTTAAACCATCTTTCAATATTTTATTATTCTAAATGGAAATAACTCGTTTGTTTTTGCCTTTCACAAAATCTTTAATGTCAAAAGGAAAACTTTCTCATTTAACCCTTGCAAATATTCAAATTAATACCCAATATTCAAATTCCTGTGGCTGCTTTTGTAAATGACCACAAACTCGGTGACCAAAAAACAACAGAAATGTATTTGACCCTTCTGGACTTCAGAAGTTTGAAGTCGCTGTTGCTGGGCTGACGCTGTGGGCGTGGCAGATCTGAACTTGTGGGCGTGGCAGAGCTGCAGCGGGCGTGGCATGGCTGAAGTTGTGGGCGTGGCAAGGCTGACCTCCCACTGCAGCTACCAGGACAGTCTTCCTCCCCGCTTCTGCTTCCAGTGACCACCTCTCGTTGTCTCTGCCGTGGTAACCGCTCCTCTGTCTGCCCCGAGTCACCCTCTGTCCGTCTTATGAGAACCCTGTAATTTCCTCATCCCCAGATCCCTCACTCAGTCACAGCTGTGAAGAGCACTTTCCATATAAATCAACATTTAAATTTACATTAAGTATGAATTAGCATTTATACTTTCCATATAAATTAACATTTCCATATAAATTACATTTAACATTACAGGTCCTAGATTAGGACTTGATGTCTTGGGAGGCATTATCCAGCCTACTATAATAACTATTTTTTCTATGCAAATATTCAACTCAGAAGAATTCTTATAAATCCATGAATAGACATAAAGTAATAAATATTGGATTATTCCTACCTGTTTGCTAATCCCATCAAAGTGAAAATGTCATGTTATTTCATCTTACACTTTGGTCATGGGGCGTTTATTTACTCTTGTTCTAAAAAGGACTTAGGACAAGATTTGCAAACATATAAAACATAGCAAATTAATATAAATTTGAAATCGATAAGAGAAGGTAAACAGAGAACAAAATGAAGCAGGGGATGATTAGCTAGAAAGATGTGTGCAATTATACCATTTTTATTGCTGTTACTTGAAAAACGAATCCTTGCTTCCTATACAAAGAATGGAATTTCATTACAAAACAGTGGAGTATTCCCCCTTTCTCTTGCTTCTAGTCTCTTACAGTATAGGGGTCAAATTACCCAAGGAAAAACTTTAGTTTGGATTGTATATTGCACTTCAGGCCATATTAGCATGAACCTCAAATGATGGAAGGGAGCTTTTTCAATTTATGTCTTCTTTCAGAGTGTTAATGCTATTCGTGTTGTCTTCAAAGCTACTTCTTGTAGTTTTGTCTTCTCTCCACATAAGCATTTTAAAGTAGGTGAGATGTATCTATTAGGTAATGTCAGTCATTTGCAGCAAATCCTAAGCTATTGTTATGCATAAAATCTAACCCTACAGGGACAGATGATGGTAGTATTTTGCAGTTCCCTGTGAATTGCTTTTCCTCACATATGCCTTGTTTGATTACTAAATAGGCAGACCCAGAAAAGTTTCTTCAAAATGAAACTTATAAGCAAGGCAACTCACTTCTGTGACTTTTGATAAGATTTTCTACTTAGTACAATATAGGAAATAATACATATCACAGCAAATATAGATTTGTTGGAATGAGTATTTCAGCAAATACTTAGAGATGAACAGATACAGGTCAGCTGCTTGTATTTCTGGGTCTGAGAGGCAGCAGAGTATCTACAGTGGTAAAGATCCGGAGTCAAGACAATTGGTCTGGATTTTAATCCTGCTGTTGTCACTTATAACTCATACGATCACTCGCAAGATACTGATCTCTCTGGGCTTTGTTTTCCCTATGTGTAAAATGAGGACAGTAACAGCTCTAATACCCTGGGTTGTCATGGGCATTTGATAAGTCAATGCACGAATGCTTGCTGCTGCTTCTGTCAGCATATGGCAAAAACTTTGCATGTATTGTTTTATTGAGACCTAGGATAACATCATGAGGTAGCTATTTGCTTTCAACTCATTCAAGAGACGGAAACTAAGGGTCACATAATTTAATGGAGAATGACCAGATTCACCTCCAAGTCCATGCGCGTCTGGAGCGTTAGCTTAACCACCAATCCCACCGCCTCTCAGTGTGTATCAAGTGACAAGTGCCAAACGGGAAATGGAGACAGACTGGTCACGGGTTGTCTGCAGAGGGGGTCGCGGAGGAGACTTGAGGCTCGCTGCTATGAGTGACAGCCTACAGAACTCGTGAGACGATGCCTTTCCCTCCCAGTGGGACGTTCAGGGTGATAACAGCGTTGTAGTGGGTGTTCTCCAATCCCAGATACATGCTCCACACTTTAAGAAACCATCGTGTAACACTCACAGGAAAGCAGCACACTCACAGGAAAGCAGCACTACTCTTATTTTACTGAATGACGTGGTAGCTATGATGTTTTCCCCAAGCCAGACACGTTGGAGCCTAGATTGAAGTCAGAGAGTTGGACATCATTCATTGGGATTTAATTACTGCTCTGTACCATCTTCCTAAACGCTTATGCAAGGAGTGTGTAAAGCTACAAATCACGATTACACTTTATGTTCTGTAAGAACAACAGGGCTCCAAAAGGGCAGAATTTAACTGAGCTGTCTACTCCTCCTGCAGGCCAGGGATGGGTCTTGGAGTGGAAATGTGACTCAGTATCCCTGAGACCTTTGAGATCTGTGAGCCTTATGACACCGCAAAGTTGGGGGTTGGGGTAGTGCCCATTTGTCGACAGTTTGCTGGTTTTGTTCTCTTTCCAAGGCAAAGAATCTTATACAAGTCACACATCATGGGATTCTCAGACTAGCTCAAGGAAAAGCCAGTTCAGATATGGGGTGGTTCAGTCTATTTTTCCACTCATATCAGCATCTTAAAAATAAATAAAAGTTATGGGATCTGTCTGCTTGTTTTGGAAAGCAGCATCTGTATTGTTTAGGTATTGATAGAGCAAGGTATAGTGGCACATGCCTATAATCCTAGCACTGCAGGAGGCTGAAGCAGGAACATGGATAACAAGTTCAGGCCCATCCTGGGCAACTTAGTGACTTAATGAGACCCTGTCTCAAAGTAAAAAATAAAAGAAAAGCTGGAGAGGGACATACCTTAGTGGTAGAGTGCTTGTTTAGCATAAAGGCCCTGGGTTCAATCCCCAGGATAGCCCAAAAGAAAATAAATTCAATGGAAAGAGCAAACCCTAATGAGTACCTCCCTTGATCTCCCCATGCAGTATTATGATCACTTGTTTACACAAATCTGTCTTATTCATCCAAGTATCTCCCAAGCATATCAGTACAGTGCTTTAGGTACAGAAAGTACCTCATGAAATGGGGTACAGGGACAGAACTTGCCCTTAACTGGCTCTGTCTGTGTTGACTTTATCTTCATGGCCTCCAGTGGGACCTGAGGAAAGGAGGGTGACTGCCTCAAGCATCCGCAGGGCTCACTTCCTAGGACTGCAGACACTTGCCATGCCTGCCGTTCGGGAATCCCCCAGTGACACCTCAAAGCCACTTACTAAATTTACTGACCTTCAGCACACTTCAGAGCACGTGAAAGTCATGTGTGGTGGTGCATGCCTGTAATCCCTGCACTCAGGAGGCTGAGGCAGGAGGATTGCTGGGACTTCAAGGCCCACTTGGGCTGCACAGTGAGTTCAGGGCTAGTCAGAACTACATAGCAAGGCCTTATCTCAAGAAAATGTGGAGTTTCAAGTCTGTCATTCTACTTTTCATTGAATATTTATCAAATAAAATGTAATTTATTTTAAATTTATGCATTAATTTAAGAACTATCTTTAATATGCCAAGGAAGGCAGCAGAACATTCTAATGCATTAGAAGGAAGCTTGAGTCCTCAAGGAATGAAGCATTTTAAATAGCTTCTGCTAGAGTGGGTCATCTATACGTGCTGCATTTTGAGACAGAAGGAGTGAAATTCCCAGAACATAACCACAAATCTTTAAGAATCTCCTTAGCCACCAACCTCCTGATTCTTTCTAAAAAAGGCAAAATTCAGGGATTCTGCTGTGGCCAGATAACGCCCTATGCATGGAAAATGAGTCTGTTTATCACACTCATCTCCACAGTGTCTGTCAGCCCCCGCATCTCACACAAATTACTTTTCCCAGTCTGCCTGAAATACGGAGTCCTCGTCAACTCTTTGGAAATTGCAAAGTATTTTGCTTTTTTTCTTTTTCAATTAGAAATATCTTGTCAGTCAATCAATAGCAGGCACACCTTGCCCAGGATCAGAGAAGCCGGACTGATTCATCCACATGACAGAGTCTGGGATGAGCAGCAGTGGAGGGACCCCTTCAGATTTCTCAAGTGTAGGGTCTCTCAATGTTGGACATTGGTGGTTTTTCATAAATTTCCCCCTGTACGTGAAGGACCTGAGAGCAGCAGCCATGAGAGCAAAAAACAACATTGTCTATAAATATTCCCCAACACTTTTGGCTCCAGAATGTAGTCACTTCTATGTGGAAGCATCGGGGAAACATGGTTTCCCTTTCTCAGGCAGCTGGACAGACCAGGAGGAAGTTTCAATCCTTGCCCCTTTTTTCCTCCTCAAACAGCCCAGGGCTCCGACAGGAAGAATCAGCTCACCTTGCTCCCTGCAGAGCTGACTGTACATGGCACCTGGAAGCCTCTCTTGAGCAGGGAAGGAGAGGAAAAGCTTTCTAGCCTGTAGGCTGTGTGTCTGGGCTCAACAACAAGTCAAAAGCAGGAAAAGCGGATATGTGTGCAGATTTGAGAGTTTTGTCTGCACTGGGGTGTCCAGAAAGACGTGGATGCCCCAAGGACTGGTGAGATTTGAGGGTTTGCTTGACATCTCATTAGGGAAAAGGGCCCGATGGGAAGAGCAGATGCTCTCCTCCGTGTAGGGGAGTGAGCCCTTGGGGGACAGAGCGGGGTCTGATTGCTAGAAGGACGAAGGGAGAGAAGGGAGAGCTGCTTGCAGACAGGGGACTTAGCCACCCCTCAGTTCTGTCGGGAGAGGCTGCACTGAGGCAGGAAGGGTTTCAGGGAAGCAAGCTCCTGAAGATAATGCAGGGCAAAATAATTCTAAGGGCAAAGTGACACACTTTACGGTGACATCTACTGATCCCTTCCACCCTACCTCTCGCTCATGTTTTACCTGATGCCCGAAAGGCATCCCTGGCACAGAGGGCAGCCTCCCTCCTTGCCAGCACTGAAGACATCCCCCCACCCTGCCATTGGGTCCTCAGAGCCCTTCTCAGTGGCTCCACCCCTGGAAACAGAAACGTGGTCTTCAGAGTAGGGTCTGTGTTTTCCACCAATGCTTGGAACCCGCGGTTTACAGTTTCCATTGCATACATTAGAAAACCCAGCACTTTCATCCTTTTTTTTTTTCACCCAGAAACTGTTTCGGCATCCAAAGCTCTGCACTCACAAATAAGCAACCTACACATTTGCAGAGCAGATCTTGTATGTAAAAAATGAGGGGAGGAGGAAGTTGAGTACCAGTGAACCGAGCTAAACTGTGAAGAGAGCTGCATAAATGGACCAAAGATATTAAACACCAGTATTTTATACCTTACTATCCCAAATCTCATGCGCAGTTTGGCAGCCCATATGCAGACACTCCTCGCTGAAGAACTGAGTCCTGTTCCTGTGACTAGGTCGTTAAATGACTTGGTCACTCAATGAAGAGCGGTATATGCTATGTACATTACGAGATTCAGAACAAAGACATGGTCAGAGAAAACTGCCACTTGATGACTTGCTCTTATTTGCATAACTCTTACGTGCAGCACCATAATGTGTAACAGAACATAAAACTGCAGTACTGTACTGTGCAGTACAATCAGCAAAAGTCACAGTACTTTCTGTAGAAGAAGCCGCCATGAGACCACACTGCCGCTTATGTCTGTGTTCTAAGTGTGAATGTGGCTCAGAAGTCCCATCAGCAGATCGTAAGTCCAAGCAGCATGCCTCGGTCATATGTCCAAAGAGTCCTTAAACAGGATGTTAAACAAGGAATATCTGTACAAGCATTATCTCACATCTGACAACGAGATCCAAAAACACCTTTGATGAGCTCTGCCAATGGAGGGCAACAGTAAAAGCCTATTTGTGTCTAGCTCCATCCCATCCAGTGCTTCGGGAAGTGCATGAAGTCTGCTTGTCTGTGGTGACCTGGGAACCCCCAGCGAGGCGGTGGAGGAGCTTCAACACCTTGGGGTGTTGACCTCGGGGCTCCGGGGCGCTGCTTAACCCTCAGCTATCTCAGGGGCCCTGTGCCGTCACTGCAAAGCTGGCCTTTGTCCTCAGCTTTCTGTCTGTTCCTTGAATTTCTTCCCCAAGGCTGAGGGAAAATAAATATTTCATTTCAGTGTCATGGAAGCGCTATGTCTGCAGGAGACATAACAGTCCTGAGTCATTGTTCTGAATTTGGTTTGCGTTTGGTTTAGACAAAGAGGTTGCTGCTTGTTTCCTGTCCCTGTCTGATCTCAGTCCACCTGTCTTCCTCCCTGCACCAAATTCAGAGCTCCGTCCTTAGTCTTCGTCTTGGTTGACGCATCAGCGTTGCTTGGCATCCTTCATGCCTCTTCTTGACATGCTTGTTTGCTTGGCTTCCGGGACACTGGGCTCTTTGTCTTGGCCCTCCTTCTCTGGACTTCTCTCCTTTGCTAACTGCTAGTGCACCCCCGGGGTCTGCCCTTGCCCCATTCCCTGTCCCATCTACTCTGTCTTGGCTATCTGTTGGAGACGTGGCTTTAAATTCAACCTGTATGCTAACAACATGTACTCCCACATTTATTTTTCCAGCCTGAACCTCAACTTCAGGCTGCCCACCTGACATGTCTAAACTTGACATGTCTAACATCAACCTCCTCATCTACTTCCTCCAAAACACCTCTAGTTCTCCTGAATCGCCCAGTTTCAGCTCAAGTGAAGCTCAAAGTCTATCCTCTGAGGTCTTGCTTGTTCGCTCGGCGTATTCCATATCTGGTCTGCCTACCGGCTCTACTTTCAACTCATGGTTAAAGCTGAGTACCGTCTACCGCCTCTGCTAACAGTGCCTCGAGCCAGGCCACTGTCACTCACCTGGATTTTGCCAAGTTTCTTTTTTATTTTTGCTTTGTTTAGTATGGTACATGTTTGCAGGACGTAGTGGTCACATTCCTGGTGGGACGTTGGTGCATGTGCATAACGCATCTTCGTTCTTTGTCATCCGCCTTTCCGTCCCTCCCTCCCCTCTCCCTCCATCTCTTGGTCCTCTTTCCATTTGCAAAAGATCTCTGTCCCTGTTTCTCACTGTCTTTCCTTTATTTTCTTAGACTTGGGCTTTCTCATGCGAGAGACACCGTGTACTGTTTAAGCTTCTGTGTCTGATTTATCTCACTTAACATTATGTTCTCCCCACGTTGGCCCCAGTGCTCCTGAGTCTGGAGTTCCCAGCACGGGGACCAGAGGATGCTGTACCCTCCCTGTCTTCCCTTGGAAACGCTCCAGTTATACCTCAGTTCTCTGGATCAAAGGCTGAAGTGCTCACAGTGCGTGATAAAGCACGCACTGTTCGAGCTGCTGTCCTTCTTTAATGTCCTGTCCCTGACCTCATTCCCAGCTCGCCCCCACCACCACCATGTTTGCTCAGCTTCCAGTTTAGAGCCTTTGAGTGCATTGCCGATTCCACCTCCAAATCTTCCTCAGCCCCTGCCCGGCTTCTTCACCAAGTGTGGCCAGTCAGTCTGACCCTGGGCCGGGCGCTGGCCTCTGCTGTGTGAGGCAGTTCCCTGTGGGCGTCTCATGTGTCTGTACGATTCATCTTCTGAACAAAGGCCTTTGGGACTCATCTGCTCTGGGCTCTTTCCAAGGTGGTTCCCACAGCAGGCAGCCTTGGGAGACAGACTTTCTGTGTAGGGCAGATTGGTTCACTGTGGGGCAGATGGTATGCAGAGGTTCGTGGGTACCTCTTATAAAAGTTAGGGTCTCCTAATCTCAGGGTTACTCCCTTGGAATGCACCCTGCTGCATAAACAGACAGCACCTGGCCCTCTTTACATTTGCCTTTCGGAGTTAGAGCTCCGCGCAGTGCCAGAGCAAGTGACTCCGGCTGCCGCTATTCATGGGAGTAAGTAGTCAATTGTCCTTCGTCTGTGACCCAGGAGTCTTGCGTTTCCTGCCTGCATCCATAAACTACAGACGAATTCATCACCTCACTCGGGGGTCTGGTCCTTCACTGTTGGTGGCTCCTGTCTTGAGCCTTTGGTTTCAGAGGCCCTGAAACCTTCTGGCTGAGCCTTTGTGTAGGGTAAGACACCCACAGGCCTCCCAGGAACCTGTCCTCCTCTGCATCATGACCTGCCTACCTGAGACTCCAGAACTCCCAGCCGTACGGGCCTTGTGTGCTACCAGGCTTACAGGCATGCCCCGCCCCCGGCCAGAAGGCCCGTGCCTGCTCTCTGCAGGTGAACAAGAGCTGGCTGATGTTGGGGAGCAATCTGAGCCCCTCTAGCACACAAGCTGGGACACTCGTTCTCAGAGTGCTGTCCCTTGACCAGCACCGTTAGCTTTGTTTGGAAACTTGTTCAAAATGCAGACTCAGGGTCCCTGCCAAAAGCCTGACAACAGGGGCCTTCGGGAGTGGCTCATCTGTGTCCATCACAGCTCCTGGGTGGCTCCGGGGCACCTGTTTGAGGATGGCATGTGAGCGCGCATGCAGGTGCCCAGGGTCCAATCAGGGCTGGCGGCAGACAGACCCTCGGGTGACTCCCAGTGAGTTCTGACGTGTGTCCCTCACGCAATTGTGTAATCTCACCCTGGGGGTATGGGCAGAAGTCCAACTCACTTCCAGCCAGTAGGTGCTGACCTCCGTGATGAGACTTGGTCCCACAAAGTGTTACGCAAGGCCTCGTCTAGCAGCTGGAGCCAGTGCCCTCCTGCCATGTTGAGGAAGTGAGGAACTGCAGGGCTCTTCTAGAAGCTGCGGGTGCTTTTTGGACCCAAGAAAAGCAGCATTAATTAATATTAATCACTGCCCACTGCACTGTACCCATGTCCTTCGGTTCTGTAGCTGCCGGGGATCGGATTCTGCCAGCGCCCTCCGTGAGCCCTCGGCAGACCTCTGGCTGATCCTCTGGATGAGCGCACAGTCTGCCGATACTCGGTCCCTGTGCCTAGAATTCTGCCCACAGGAACTGAGAAAATGAAATAGATTGCTGTAAGCAGCTAATGTTGTGGGAAGCTGTTATACTTTTTGCCTTTTTCTAAAGCTAGCCCCCTTTACTGTGCTGTGTTTTCCTTCATTTGTTTTGTTCTTTATGTCTTCCCCCACCTTCTTACATAAAGTTCTGTAAGGACAAGATATTTTCCTGTGGTGAACTCTGCTTAGCCTCCGGCACCTAAGACAGGGCTCATAGTATGGCCTTGATCAGTATTAACCGAATAAATGACGTGAGCTATAGTTGTTTTTGAAAATGCCCATGAAAGTCAACAGGTTCTTCCTACTGTCTTTGCTCAGTATTAGGTAATGGCATGAACTGTGAAAATAAATGTAAAGGAAATAAATTACCCAAAGTAATTAAGTGAATGGAAAAATTGATTCCATTCCCTGACCTTCTCCCATAAAAAAGACTAAATCAACTTGGGTTTGCTATTGCTGCCAAACCAGTTTCACCCCCAGTACGGCTCTGGAGTATAGCCCTTGATGTCCTCCAGCCGGTCTCTCCATGCCCCAGGGCAGCCTGGCCGCTGTTTGTCTGATAAGAGTGGGAGCATGAGTGTGAGCATGTGGTCACAGAAGATATTGGGGCCCGGGCCTGGGGCCAGCAATCTGCTCAGGGGTAAAATGAAGGAATAAAGCACAGATAAATATATATTCTAGTTACAGGGGAAACCAGGATGATCAAAGCCCAGTGAGGGACTACAACCAAAAGGCACCATGTCTCTGGCCTTTGTTAGGTGCACAGCACAATTGAGGGTGGTGCTGGTGGCTGCAGGAAGCAGTGGGGGTGAATTGCTAACGTGGGCAAGGTTCAAGAAGGTTCGAGAATTCGAAGAACAAAGTATTTTTGGAAAAGCACACAGGAACAGATCAGGGTTAACTAGTAATCTGATTATCTACTAACTAGACTGCTAAGTTGGGAGAGGAATTTCGATGAGAGTTACAAAGGTCCTCAGTTGCCGTGTTATCTTGCTTTGAGGAGCCAGAACCAAACAAACCATTTAGTCTCAATCCTGACTTTGACTTAACCTGTCTGTAAGGCAGCCGTGGGACTCGCCACGAGTCATGTAGGCCTTGGACAGAGTCTCCATTTATTTCTGTGCCAATTTAGTGATATTACTCACTGCGCACTCTGCACTGCGTCCAGCTGGTCCTTGGCAGAGGGCCTCTGTGAGGAAGCAGAACCCAGTTTCCCTGATGATCTGTGCCCATTTCCTTTTCTCTCTTCCTTAAGTTGAAGGCTGTGCCCAGCTCCGTTACCCTTTGAGTCAACCACACAGTCCAAAGACTGGTTTGCAGAGCGCCTTGCTGGTCATCAACCTCAGCCTGATTCCCTCCGCACAGTTCTAGTCTGTCCTCCATCTCTCTGTCAGATCCTTTTTGGGAGGCAGCATGGTGCAGAGGGCATTGGCCTGGGGCTGGGAGCCGGGCTTCTGATCTGGGCTTGGCCACCACTCTGCCATTCATCGCTTGGCTCCTTTGTCACCTCTGACCCAAGGCAGCTGGATCTCAGGCCCTGCAGACCAAGCCATTCTCAGGCTTCTGTTCAAAACTGCCTTCTAAACACATATGCACATACATGCTTGTGTGTGCTTGTTAAGCTGTTCCTTGCATTGTATTTGCTTCTGTTTCTCATGTGGAAAGTGTGAGCTAAGTTAGATATTGTCACTGGCTAACAGGATTCCCTGAGTCTCACTCAGGATGCTGATGCGTGGCATCAAAGAAATGCCTTCACAGCCATAGAAGCCTTTTCCTGTCCAAGGTGACTGCTCTTGTGGGGTCGGGAGGGAAAGGAAGAAAACTAAAGAAAGGTTCTGTCCCATAAAGGCTTGTCACCTAGTGGTGCGGGGCCTGGATCTTGTCAAGTGACTTGGGTCCATTTTCCCAGTTCAGTCGTTTCTTCGCTATGGGAGCTTCAGCCAGGGTCTCCGTTCGCTCATCTAGAACATGCTGAGGACAGCATCTACCTTGTGGGTTTTGAGACCACTGAGATGACACGTAGGAAGTGTAGATTGTGCTTGGGTATGTTATGCCAATGAGAAAGAAAGCTGAGCTCCCGTCAACTTCTCATAAACGCACACTGAGCATCCCCAGGCTGGACTCTCAAGGAGGTGTTCAGGAAACAGAAGTGAATGAACCAAAGCCCTTCCATGGAGAGCTTACAATGCTATTCTCATTACAGCAGTAGGTGTCAAGCAACTATTTTGAATGTATTCTTTTTTTCAGAGAATTCTTTGTATTTTCCTACACTACCCACCTACCATAAAGTTAAAAATAGCCTTCTGGAGCTAAGAGAAGATGAGATGGTTGTAGATAGAATAAACACGCAAGTTGATGGGATTATCATCTGGTCTGCATACAGACTTCTTTTCTAAAGCATAAATTTTACCTATTAGACCATATTGATATTTCACTAACAAGGCAATGACGTTTTAAATGGTTGTTGCTTTTGGTTCTTTACTTACTAAGATGAAAGCTTTAAAATATGGGCAGTGGATGTGAAGAGCAATGTTCATTGTTTGGGCATGTTCATTGTTTTGGCACATTGGAGGAAGAATGGACAGCCTGGATGTTTTGCTTCTCTCATAATGATTTAAGAAAGATGAGGAGAGAGGGCCAGCAGTGCTTATGTCTTCAGGTAGCTGATCCCACTTCTGGTCTCTCGTGGCCCGGATGTGATGACCAGAGCGCAGGCTTGTGAAGGAGCTACAGCCCATGGACAAGGCTTGAGATCTCTGAGTATTCAGAGAAGCTCCAGTGACAAGTGGAGTTTCAGCTCTTGCTATTTCAGAAGTTTTAAAAATTGGTGAAGACACAAATGAAAACTTTTAATATGTGTGTGTGTGTATACATGTGTATAAGTATATACAGATGTATGTATATATGTGTGCATGCCTTTACCTCTATTGATCTCTGTATTTTATACTGTATATAATTATTTGTTTCCTTTTTCTCTCAACTGGCAAAGAAGCTCTGTGAGGCCAGGGAATTTCACGGTTTTCTTTATTGCTGTATCCTCAGTGTCTAGCACAGTGCCTGATTCAGTCCACCCGGACTTCTGGGGAAAGCAGTGAATGCATTAATGAATGACTGGGAGTGAGTGGATACAGCGTCATGGACAGTCTTGGCGGAGGGTATCAGGGGAGAAGCATTTCAACTTTTATGAGAAAGGAATAGGTTTTTAAAAGAATTTTACTGTAGCTTCTTATAAGAATGCCTGTAATGAAAGAAGTGCTAGAGCAACAGTATTTTCAGTACTCGGTGAAAGTTGCCTACAAGAAGGAAATCCTGAAGCCAGTTTAGGACCGGGGCTGCATCAACATAAAGACAGAAACTAGAGGAGGTCTCAGCTGCTCTTCAGGAAGGCGCAAGTGCGGGAGCTGTGGAGGGAGCAGAGGAGCAGGAGTACGGGAGGGGAGAGGGAGGGGCCCACAAAGACCTCGCCTTGTGGAGAGAAAAGGAAATACTGAAGGAGAGAGAAGGAGGTGCCTGGAGACTGCAAAGAGAAACGTGAGTGAAGCTTCTGATGACGTTTTTCCGGGAAATGTGACAGACCAGCTCCTAGTTTCCCTGTGGCATCATTAGTAAATTACTCATAGTTCACTGAACTTTTTATGGGCTTAGCATTTTAGCATTCAAAAGAAATCACTGGGCAGCTAACACATGTTTAACAAATACCTTAGGGCTTCAGTTTTCCAGTCTGCATAAAACAGCCGCTGAGGAAATCCACGCAGACCCTCAGTCTGAGGGGAGGAAGAGAACCAGGGGTGCTGGTGTTTCTCGCTCACCTGGTACAGAGGTTTCAACATAGGGAAGATGGACAGGAGGACACGGCTGGGTCACACCATGGAGCGTTTCCTGGGCCACTGCTTGTCAGTGCAATTGAAGGCTTTGGATTGGCAACGCCTGTTCAGATTATTTTAACCAGACAAAAGAAAGTCTCACGGCTAGATATAAAAGTTATGATAACTTAGCAGCATTTCCTCTACCTAGGTAGCTTATCAGGATTTATGAGAAAATATGTCCAAATTTTATCTGCTGCAAGTAATTATGAAACTGCACTCGGGAGATGCTGATTTCTTTCTCTGAATGCACTCCTCTTCAAGTCCTGCATGATAGCCGGCTAGAGCTTGAAATATTGATGAGTCAGAATCCATTCATCTCCCAATCTCTGACCTTTCAATGGAAAGTATTTTTAGTTGTGTTGAGAAGTTTAGGCAGAGGAAATCGCCTACAGAAATATCATAACATGTGGGCATTCTTTCGCTTTCATATAACTCAAGATGGATTCTACAGTGAATATTGATCATTGGCCAGTGCTCATCCAGTAGCGAAAGATCATTGTAAAACAAGCTGTGAAGAGAGTCATTTAAGGGTATACCTTTCTTGCAGACTCTAATCTTAATTCAAAAGATATAATAATTCTGACAGTTGTTTTCTTGGGTCCCGATGGACGCTATTGTCATGGAATTAAGCCCTCCCTGACGTGTGAGTAAATGAAGGTAAAAGCCATTCAGAGCTCAGCTTTTTGAGCTCTGACAGCTGTTTCCAGCTCCACTAGCTGTGTCAGACTTGACAGCTACCTCACCACTGGTCATTTTCTGTGCCTCCCCATTTCCCAAGCCCACTTCTACTCCCCTCTGTTAGGGTTGGCACTGGTGGCTTTGCCCTCCTGGAATGCTGTTCCTCCACATTCCTTCACTGATTTATTTTTTAATGTGTTACCCTTATCAGTACATGTTTGCAGTACATAATGATTACATTCACCGTGGAACTTGTCGGATCCCACCCAGTACCGCTGCCAGTGCTCTCCGGATGTCTGCACTGAAAGCACAATCACTCTCTTTCCTGCTCCCGCAGCATTCTGAATCTGTTTTATGCTCCTACAGTGCAGCCTGGTCATTCAGAGTTGAAGAGGCTTTGGTAAATGGGCCTCATTTTGTGGGCAAAAGCACTGGAGAGGATCAGGACAGGCCCGGAGCCAGAGCTTGGATCTTCTGACTCACAGTCCTTTCTGTCTGTGTTGAATAGACCTTGCACAGGTTTGTTTTTAATGTAAACATTAACGTTTTATTACTTAAAGCTGCAGATTCAGAAAATTTACATTTTCACTCCTACTTGCAAATCCTATTTGTAGAATTGGCAAATGTTAATAATTAATTTTAAAGCAACTTTGAATAGTATGATATTCAAACAATATATTAACGGATAGGTTCCTTTAATATAGTTCTAAGGGTTTTTTGAGAATCATCAAATGTCTCAATCTCCTGCTCTTTGTCTGTCTGTTTGTTTGTTTGAGACAGGGTCTCTGCAGTTCAGTCTGGTCGTGAACTCACTGTGTATCCCAGGCTGACCTCAAACTCTCAAATTCTCCTGCCTCAGCCTTCTGAATGATGGGATTACAGGTGTACTCCATCATTCCCGGCTCCCTCTGTCTTTTTAAATAACTACCGCACAGGCCCTAGTGTATTTCTATGTACTGTTAGCATTATCTTGTCAAGTATGATGTGGTCAACCAGACAGGTTTATGGAGAAAAGGCAGAGGAAGAAAGCAAAAAGAAAAGTGTGCTCGTACGACCACTTCTGAAAGACACCTTCACTTGAAAGCAGCTTCTCCCAGAATTCCCTGACACCTGCTGTGTCTAGCACAGTGCCACACCTGGGTTAGAACTTTTGTTTCTTTGTTTGTTTTGGTGCTGGAGGTGTAACTCGAGTGCTGGTGCACGGTAAGCACATACCCCATACCTGGCTGCACCCTCAGCCTATATTGTTTTTAACTGAGTAAAACTATACTTTAAGTTGAAAGCTCTAGAACTGCCAACCCATACGAATTTGCAAACTGAATGTGGCCCGTGTCTTTACATACACATGTTCTGTAGACACAGCCGTCAGCTTTCTTTTGATCGGAGAGCACAGAGAGCTCCTTCCCCCCACTGGAGAGCTGACCTTACAAAGAAATCATGAGGCGGCTCTGCTTCCGGCGTCTGTGTGCAGCGCTTGCTTCCTGGGCCATGTGCAAAACGTTCAGGTGCCCAGACTGTCCCGATTCACTCACTCAGTGCTCTGGGGACTAAGGGAGCAGCAGCTTCACCCGCTTCCTGCTCTGGGGCCCTGAGTTCCAGCCCGATGACGCCGGCCCATGGCCCCGTGTGGTCTCTGAACGCTTTCCTGCTCCTGATTGTGAGCGCACACTGTCCTTCCGGTGCCCTGCAGGAGGCTGGTGTTGTTGCCCTTGGGCCCGGCCAGGAGCTGGAACAGAAGAGGGGAGACCATGGCTGCAGCTGATCTTAGACAGAGGCTCACGCCTACACTGCATTTTTCTCTTTAGAATTCAGAAAGGTTGAAGAATCATATAATGAGTCTAGAAATAATATGTCATAATTAATTCATTAATACACTGTAGTAATTAATTTGTAGCAGAACCAGACCATATGTGATCTAAATGATTATCATGAGGAAGTATCTAGAGACCAAGACTCAGAGGTTGGTTTATAAATGACCTCTGCGGGAGTATCAGGAGCAACTAAGAGGACAGGATAACAGAGCCGCAGGAACAAGGAGCGTTCAGGCCAGGAAACAACCAACCAAGGCTGCTGGGGCTTTAGCCACGATGTCGAGGGAACTGGCTGCTTCACCCCGCTCTTTACATGCTGTTTCCCATGGAGAATGAGAGCCAAGAAACCGAACAAGGCTTCAGCAGCACCGTGGAATTTAACACCGAGCTGCAGGCTGCTGAGGAATGCGTGTTAACCCCAGCGCGGGGTCGGTCCTGTTGGGTTGCGTGGCAGGCCATGAGGTGACGCGCTCACAGGCGTCTGCGCTCCTCAGGGTGCTGGGCAGGACGTGGATCCGAGGGTGCGGGCTGAACAGAGACGCAGTGGACATCCAGTCCTTCGCAGCGTCTTGGTATGGTGGAGGCCGTGGCTCTTTGGGCAACTTCTTTCTTCTCCCAGGTTGCCAAAGGGATCTTTGAGGAGAGCCGAGACTGAGCCAGAACTGGACGCTGCCCTGCGTGCAGGACTGAGGTGCGCGGGGACAGCAGGATGGTTGGGAGCTGCGTTCGGAGGGGTCATTGCTCTGCCTGTGCCTCCCGGCGACGCCCACCTAGAGCACCCCTTCCGGTCATTCTTCCGGGCAACGCTGCCCCTCAGGCACCTCTGGCTTCACCAGGTCGACTGTGCTCATGTGCAGCCCTGTTTTCTTGCTTCCTGTGAAGCGTCTGAGCAGGCGGCCCTGGAGGCTGCCGGGCAGATCTGCTGCGTGACTGCCAGCGGACCTCGGTGGGCTCAGGTGTGGCAGGAGGAGCCCTTGGCCAGCCGCTGCACACGCCTCCATGGAAAACCCGTCTGGGCATTCTCCCAGGCAGGTGTGCAGCGTCACAGCCCCTGGCCCCTGGGAGGGGCGCAGACTCCAGAGCAGCACACAGCTAGGTCGCCCCTCCTGGTGTCTGAGGACAAGCTGCTCTCCCCGGAGTCGGAGTCGTGAGCTGGAGTCGTGAGCCGCGTGGCGGGGCGCTGCATTCTTAGGGAGCGTGCGTGGGAGTGGGCGGCTCCCCTCCGGTGACAGCAGGTGGCTTTGAGAGACGGGTGCAGGCGGAGGGAGGGGACCTGCCAACTGGGCATGTGACTAGGTCCTTGGACTCTGCTCCTGCACTGCTGAAAAAGGGGGACAGGAAGTGTCCTGGACTAAGGACAGCGCGGGAGTCGGGATGTTAGAAGTCGTCACTGCTCCTACTTGTGACCTGGGACCTGGACGGGGGCTGAGCCTTGCCATACAGGGCTCCATTCACTCTTCTTCCAGACGCACTGTGCGCTAGTGACAGCAGCTCCATTTCACAGAGGGGTAAACAGAGGCTGGCCAGAGAGCTTTACTAACTGGTGGGCCAAAAACTCAAAAATTACTGTGTGTACTTAAAAGCCACTGCCAATTTATGTATGGTGGAGATTAAGAACGGAATGTTACCTTTTTTTCACTGAACTGGAGATTGAACCCAGGGCCTTTGCACTGAGCTACATCCCCAGCCTTGATTTTATTTTTAATTTTGATACAGGGACTCAACAAGTCATTAATTCTCCGAGGCTGGCCCTGATATGATCCTCCCACCTCAGCCTCCCAAGTGCTAGCGTGCACCCCCATGCCTGGGTTGGAATGTTATTTTTTAAGTACTTTCTATCCATCACAAGGTTATGGGACAGTGAGGACAGGCAGAAAAACAAATTCCGCTTTTCTGAGGAATTTCTACTATACTTGTCCTTACACTGCAAGAATGAAAAGAAAAAAATAAGAGGAATGTTTGGAAAGCAACACTGAAGGCGCATGGAATCCCGAAGCACCGGACAGGTACCGGGCTGGCTGCCGGGACAAGGCTGTCTGGGAGGACTTGCTGGAAAGTGAGCTGCGACCGGGTGGTAGCTGGAAACGTAGGAGGTGAACCTGTGCGAGCAGCCGCACGGACGAAGGGCGCTGTGGGAGCAGTGGTGCTGTGGGAATTTCTCAGGCAGAGCTGGGGAAGTGCTGCACCTGTAATTAAGATAATGATTACGTCATCACTAAATGATATGAGAATAAAATTAGAAAACATGTATAAAATCTGAAAAGGTCACTTGTATGGAAGCAAAGGCAGGGATTGCATTTTAGCAGCATTCTTTCTGCAAAGTCCAGTTCCTGGCACTTGGTTGACATTTAGCATCGATCACAGGTAAATGGATATTGGTGGCGACCGCTGGAAGGAAAAGTTCATCTAAGACTAAAAGTGCTAAGTTATCATCTCAGTAAAACACGAGTTCTAAGGGGAGAGCCTACCATTCAGGGTTCAGCTGCAGAGGACATAATCCACTCATCTATTTCAAATAAGAAGGAATTTGTAGCAGAGCCGTGCCTAATGGCCCCAGCATCATCATGTGGTGGAAGCGGCAGACCTTAGACAGCTTTCGTGAGCAGGTCCCAGTCTTGCTGCTCCGTGGTCCTTCTGGAGAGGCTGCTAGTACCAGAAGTTCACAGCTGTCAGCACCTGCCTGGTCCCTGTGCTGTCGTCCTCTCCCAAGCTGCGCTGTACCTACTGCAGAAGTAACTGGGCAATATCAGTTACAGTGAAATTCTTCTCTTGAGATTTCTCACAATTAAGACTATGTCACGATGCAGGCACAGAGAGTCTTCATGGCAGGACTGATTGTAGTAGGCACGCCCTCCCCAGAAGAAAGGCTAAATAGAAACATCCTCTGTTTAGATACATGCAGTGTTTGTTTACCATGGAATAGTAGTCATTTAAAAGATAGTTACTGCTGCTGCATTCAGCACATATGTTCAGTGTGAATTGTTAAGTAAGAATAGTAAGATGGAGAGGATAGACACTGATGCCTTTTTTTGTTCCTGGCAAAAATGTCTGCTCTGTCTAATTATATATATACATATAGTACACACACTGCCAAAGAGTAAACAGATGCTGGTGTTAAATCCAGAAAGTGTCAGAGGGAAGATTCTGCATTTAACTAGTTCTCAAGCACTAGAAATTAAACCAAGGGTTTTTATATTTCATGGTATAAGGAATAAAACGTTTTAGCTGAGGGCTGGCAGAGAAGAAGGGGAGTAGTTAGGCTTAGGAAGAGTTAATAGAGATCGTGTTCTGGAAGTTTCCACTGAGAGCCTATCTGATTTCATGGCGTCACCTACCGAGTAAGAATGTCCCCGGCTCTGGAGCACACCGTGCCACCCACCAAGGCCGTCACAGCCAGATGGGTTTCGGAAGCAGTTACCATACCTGACAGAAAGCTGTGACTCACGTGGAAACTTTACCCTGCTCTCCGCACTGTGAAGGTGCCCGCACCATTAGCCGTCAGCCCCCAGTCAGCGCTTCTTCACCAGTGCCAACTCCTCCTCCCACAGCTGTGCTCCGAGCAGGGCTGGAAGTGGGCTACTCGTCCGTCCACTCCCCTGACCCTGTGTGAGAGGGAAGGAAGTATAGTCAGAGTGGGTGAAAGTGTACACACTATATTAAACAACTAAATTAAATATCTTTCTTGCACATGTCTGGGAGATATAATTATTGTATTGTATGGTGCTAATGTCATCTCTCTCTCTCTCTCTAAATATATATATATATATATATATATATATATATATATATATAAAATATTATATGCCCTTACTATGTGCATTCCTTATAATTTATACTCTAGTCCAATCTACTTAATTTTATTTCATTAAAAAATACTTTTTTACAGCCCACTGAGTTGACTTCATGACCCTAGAAATAGGGTAGGGACCTGAGGTTTGGGAAAACATTCCTCTCAAAACGGAAGGCATCAAGTTCCCTGGTCAGAGGTTTCCACTTGGCTGATGGGAGATTAACTCAGCTGGGTCAAAGCAGACCTGGGCATGTTTTGTTTTGTTTCCTCTGCACCCATAAATCCAACTTCTGTAGAGGACATTCTGATTGCAGGCTCCCTAAGATAGCTTTAAGTGTACTTTAGACAATGCACTGCATACTTGTGGAGCACTGGCTTAAACTGGAGGTGACTCGCCCTCCACAGCTGTGGTGGATGCCTTGGGTAAAGAGTTTGCTGTGGCAGCTGGGCTCTCATGAGGAGGCTGGTCATCTCGATTTAAATAAGCATCAGTTGATCTCACCTCTGCCTGTGCTTTCTTAGATAACCACAAAGACTTTAAAATGATATAGTCATGTTGGAAAAAGAACGTTGCTAAGCTGAACTAAGCAACTGTTATGTAGGTTATTGTATAATACTCACCCCACTTGGGCACAGTGCTGACTGAATTCTTCTTGGGCCAGTAAAGATCAGTTGTATGGTCTCCTCCAAACATGGGATTTAAGCACACTAGTGACTGACATGGTGGCATTTAAAGTGGGAATGTTTGAAAACTTGATACACACTTTGACCCTGACTGAAAATTATATGTGTTGTGTGTTTAACGGTGTTAGGAGCAAAGATTTCAAACAGCAAGAAGAAAATGGACTCTGCCTATGGTAATGTTTACAACCTCCCTCGTAAGGAGGAATTTTCAGATCTCCACTGAGAAAAGAAAGGCTGTCATACCCTGCCATTAATTTTACTTTTTCGTGGTGATTAGCATCAGTGCCTGTGATTTCTTGGGTGTTGTTGAAAGACGATTCATCCCAAGGGGGCAGACCAGAGGGGAGACCCGGCCACCTCTCCAGGCTGGGTCCCTCTCTGTGAGCTTTGGGTCACCAGCCTCATAGTTACTGCCTCTCCCCTGCAAAGTGGCTTCAATCCTGCTACTGCAGGAACTTGATTTTATTTCCTGACTACATGAATATTTGAAGTAAATGGAGCTGTTTTGTTTTTAGATTCATTTAATATGTGCCACACGGAGAGGGATGTAAAGTAAAAGCAATAGCAACAGTAGCTTGAAAGTTGTCAAAACATGTAACTAAAGCACACAGTGAGATGCAGGAAATCAAGTCCCAAGTCCTCATTTTCCCTTCTGTTACTAGAACTCCCTTCCAATGTGGAAGTATTGGAGGCTTGAGGGGCTGCAAAGTACAGAGAGAGCTTCCTGCCCGTCCAGCACTGGCTGCTTCCCTCTGTGCCGAGGGCAGTTTGCCTCCAAGCAACTCAGAGTGCCAAGCTGGCAGTGCTTTCTGTGAACTGCACTCGTCCGGATTTGAGCTGTTTCTACCAGCTGCGACCTCGTGAACGGCAGCAATGAGTCAGCTCCTTCCTTAGCTTGCAGGACGGGCCAAATGCACAACACAAGCTTGTGACCAGCCCCATGTGCTGCTGACCATGTTCCTCACTGTTCATTTTCCAGGGTGCATTTCCTTAGGTCATTTCCTATATTGTTCTCGCTGAAAATGCTACCCAAGTCTTCAGCCTGCGGTGCTTGCTACAACAACCAAATTGGTGGCAGGAAGCCACTAGGACTGAGAGCCATCACTATTATACCAGCGTGCGTTACAGTTTTTAGGTTACACTCAATAAGCTGTCCTCTTTTGCTGGGCCAAGGAAACACTACATCTCCTGAAGTATGACATCTTAATATGATGTTAGATTTAGTCATCTTCCGAACTGTAGTTAACATTGTTCGCTTCAGCTGAACCATTCTCTGCTGAACTTCGGTTTTGCTTTGTTGGTGGTGGCGGCTCTTGCCGTTGTTCTGTTCTAATCACATTTTCTTTATTTTCAGCAGTGAAGAAATCCCACTGCATGATTCTGCAGAACTAAGTGCTAAGTGCCTATCGCATGCCTTTATCCATTGTCTACCTGCCTCATGTGTTTCATGTACACAGGAGAGTTTTCCTTTTCCAAGGGACAGGGGCCTAACGTCCTTTTCCGGGTTCCATCAAAGTACAGATGCCGCAGTTTATATTTACGTGTCTCCCCAAAGCTTCATGTACTCAGAGGTAGAAAGTTGTGGACGGTGACTCAACTAGGGGGAGCTACAGCTGTCTTGGTGTTGGGAGGTGGGATTTGGACAAGAGACAGTCTGTGGAGTCCTGACCTAGAGGGTCTATCTCTCCCTGGTGTCTCCTCCTTTCTCTGCTTCCTGGCCACCAGGATGTGAGCAGGTCTCCTCCACCAGACCCTTGCACCACTCCCTGCTGCCTCAGTGCCATCCTCACAGAGACTAAAAGTTTAGCCAAAGTGAACCTCTCCTTCTTTAATTTATTGGTGTTGGATATTGAGTCCCATTGACAAGAAAGTGGCTACAGATCTAATTCTTTTTCTTTAACTTTAAAAGGTAAGAATGTGTTTACAGTTGGGCACAGAGTATCCTTCCTTCTAACTAGAGAGTGTACAGGAGCCTACCCCTTAGATAGGACTTGTGCGGCAATATGTATGCACGAAAAAGGAGGTGCCCCACTGGGCTGGCAACTCTCCAGTGCACCTGGCCCAAACGGAGAATCGGGGTGAAGATAAAATGAGCGTGAGACCAAACCTCCACCCTGCACATTTGTCTCCCTGTCCTCTGAGGGGAGGGGACAATCATGGGCAAAGGGGAAATTGAGCAACGGTGGGTACCGCATGGTCCCCAGTGATACTCGGATACTTCTGCCTCTCCTTGTCCTGCTGAACTATTGCCTTTATTTTTGTAAGGTAAATTCAGGGCAAATTAAAAACAATTTTAAAAATTACAAATAAGAGCCAGAATTCAATACGTTCCGTAGCACATGGAACTGGCTGTCCTGAGAGAGTCTAAGTAGACTCACAGGAGCTTGGAACAGGATCACGAATGCAGAGAGCTCGCGCAAGCGCAACACAACCACCCCGCTGTCCTGCAGCTCCGCGGTGGCGCGCTGCTGGGAGGAGCTCTCTGCCCCCCCCTCACGGCTCCCCCAGGCTTTGTTGGCTGAGGTGCTGGGAGGGACTGAGGTTGGCTTTGACTTCAAGTGGAAATTTTTGTTTTCCAGATGAACCAGGACACCAGCCATTTAGCTTTTGGCATTTCACTGTCCCTTGGTCACACGGACACCTGCTCTTTAGAGCCCAACTGATTTGGCAGCATGAAATTCTTTGGGGTTAATCTGCAGCAGTCAGAATTTTAAAACCAAGGGAAATCCAGCTTTTCTGTAGCTGGTGTGCACGGTGTGTGTGGGGATGCGCTCGCTGGGAACAGAACCTGCATCTGTTAGAGGGAACAGAACCGGCGTGAGGTGTGCTGGGGCTCTTCCAGCCTTGCTCCTTTGGTGGAGAAAACCTCAGTGGTGTCGCCTGGCTGCCAGGACCTGTGCTGTTTCCGGGGAGCTCCTGGCCTGCTTTGGAGGGGAGACTTGGCTTCCCTGCGTTTCTGTGGTTTATGCACAGAGTCCTCCTGCTACCCGTCTTCATTTCTCACAAGCCTGAGTGCTCCCTTTGTTAACTTGCCAGCTAGGGCTGGGCCTACGTTCCTGAGCTGGGAAGAACCTAGATTGAGCCTGCGCTGCTGGCCGAGTGCATAGCCTGCACAGACTTATGTGCACACACACCTTGTTAGTAAAGCCGGGCCCCCTGTAGGCACCCCTGTGAGAGCTGGTCCTTTCCCAGGTGTCTCACCTGACCTCTTGAAAGATTTTACTGGCGTCTGTGTCCTCTGCCTCAAACATTTAATTACAGGGTGCTGAGAGTGCAGAGCTTTGCTTGGCTGGTTGTGCATAGTAATCATTGCCAACATCTGTTCATTGTTTGCCTGCCTTAGACATCGTACCTGACAGTTCCTGCAATCTGATCTCACGTGGTCCTCCAAACAACTGCTTGAATTGGTCACGATTATTTTCTGTGTTACCTAAGGGAGATTGAGGCTGTGGAGAAGCTGAATGAGGTGGTCAGGGTTGTTCAGCTAATCACTAACTGTGTGGCTAGGACTAGAGGCAGGACCATTAACTTTCAGGGACGGAGCAGAGTAGGTGGAGTATGTGTCTCCACCACTGAGGGTCCTGCCCCACTGAGTTACTATTGCTGACAGGTGTGTTGTAGCCCTCAGGAATGCAGTGATGGAGAAAAAGAGAACCATTGGACTGAAGGATGGCTGGAAAATCCCCTGGCCATTTTTCTGTGTTGTCTTGGTTACTTTTCTCTCATTACTGAAACAAAATACCTGACACCTAAAATTAAGGAAGGAAAGATTTATTTAGGTCACAGTTTGTAGAGGTTTCTGTCCATACTCGGCTGGCTCCAAGGCAGGGTGGCACATGGCAGAGGGCAACAGTTCATGGCAGCAGAAAACAGCAAAAGCAGCAAGAGCAAGAGGGAGGAGTGGCAGCAAGCAGCCTCTTTCCCTCCCTTACATTCTATGCAAACTACCCACCCCAGGGCAGGTGTAGCACTCACATCCATAATCCCAACACTGGACCATGAATCAATCATAAACGCTAGAGGCTCACCCCATGACCGCATGACTGCATCCAGACACGAACCACATCATGTGTCATCTGTTAGAGTCTTCTCTCTGGGTTCCAGCAGGAGGTAGGGTGCGAGTGGTGGGACATTTTTCCCTGAGCACCTGCTGGATGAGCTGCAGGGTGAGCTGGAGAAGATGGAGGCCCTGCCCAAGATCTCAAAGAACTCACAGCCATGGGTGATTCTTTTCCTTGAGGCTCACAGTTCAGTGTACAGATCAATTCTCTTAGATGTCATGATGTGAGCAGAAGATGCTGTGGAAATCCTTCGGGGTGAGAGAAGCTAACCTCAGGCCTGTGCCCTTTAATCCCCAGTGGTGGCCTGGGAGACCCCCAGGAGCCCAATTTTTGTGCTCATTGATAAACTAATATTAAGTGCAGCTTTTTTGTTGTTGTTGTTGTTCCTTGGCAACTTCTAGTTTAGAATCAATTAGAAATGACTGATGACTGATAGGAAAGAGCTGAACAAACACTACCTCTCTGTTCTCAGCATTTGTGACCTTGTTGAAAGGTGAAGGGCCATTTAGCCAGAACAGAGAGCTGGCTGTGGAGGCAGCCATGGTTTCACCTGTAGTCCTAGCTATTGGGAAGCCAAGGTGGGAGAGTTACTGGAGCCCAGCACTCAGAGACCAACCTGTTTCTCCAAAAGCAAGCCAACAAAAACTCAACAGATGTACTGAGCAGGGCACTTGAACGAGTTGTCACCTTTCTGTGCCAAATCCTTTCTCTGTGGAATTTCTCTGGCACCCCAAGGCCAGAACCCTTGACCTATCTTGAACAGGTTTTCCCTGGCTTCTTATGTCATGCTTGATCTTATATGACAGCAGCAGCCCTGTCTCCAGCCACCCTGTCGCAGTGCCTGCTGCCACTTTTTCTGCGGATCTGTTCACCACGCGTCTCAAGCTCCAGTACCCATTGCATCTCTAGGGCCTACAGTTCTGCTGGGCTCACAGGTGGGCTCCTTATAGCCTGTCATATTATTCAAAGTCAGTGTTGTTCAACTTCGACTGCCCAGCATTGTCACCTGAGGGACTTACCAATCCACAGGTGGACAAGGTTGACTTCAGAGGTCACAGATGACCCACTTAAATATATCCTTAAATGTACGCATCACCAGAGACTCAGGAAAACAAGGGAAGGTGAGCTTCCCAAA
The DNA here is from genome assembly GCF_000276665.1 of Chinchilla lanigera. Classification (NCBI taxonomy): domain Eukaryota; kingdom Metazoa; phylum Chordata; class Mammalia; order Rodentia; family Chinchillidae; genus Chinchilla; species Chinchilla lanigera. The sequence continues at coordinate 6,631,414 of NW_004955436.1, forward strand.
GCTTCCAAAGAAGCAATTGTTTGTCAGGGTCTGTTTTATTGCAGATCTTCAGCCCATATCCTTAACTTTTCTGACTGTGACGGAGGGAGGAGAGATCAAACCGGACAGGAGGAAGTCCCATCATTTGGGGTAGTCCCATCATTCCCCTTACTGTTTCTTTGATGTGAAGTCTTACTTGAGTTTTAATTTATAAACAAGTTAGATGTGTGCTCTCCAAATGAAAGAGATATAAGTAATTACTGTCTGGGCTTCTGTCTCAATGCAAGACCAGCGGTCATCTAATGACTTTTTAAGAATATACTGTGTGTTGAGTGCTTCTTGAATTATGTTTTTTTATTATCTTATATAACATTTAATAACTTGAAACAGATGTTGCTTTATCCATAAAAATGTACCTTAGTATTTACCATATTCCATTAAAATTATATAATAAATTTTTGTGCAAACAGAGCTTCCCCTTTTCCTTTGTATTTCTGCTTTGATATCAGACTATTCTTAGACCTTTCCCTTGTGCTTATTGCCATGGTATCTAAGCATTCTCAGGTGACTTGCTGTCATCCTCTGACACATGAGGCACCGAGGGAGAGCCAGGAAGAATCTTTCTCCGAGCCAATTAGCCAATTAGTGGCAGACTCCGCCTGCAAATCCTTCACCCTTCGTGTCAAAACTGTAGCCATGTCCCTAAATGACTGAGAAGGGAAAAGAAAGGAAAAGAAAAAGAAAAGAAAAGAAAGGAAAAGAAAAGAAAAGAAAAGAAAAGAAAAGAAAAGAAAAGAAAAGAAAAGAAAAGAAAAACACTTCTCCCTAGAGCTATCTGGCCAGTTCTGCATTTTTAATTAGAACAAATATGGGGGGACTCTCCTACTAGAATCTCCAGAAAATATTTTCCCAGCCTGTCATGTAGAGCTATAATTCATTTAAAATCTAAAACTAATTCCTAAAATTGCCTCCTAATCATTCTTGCTGAAATTTTGCATTTTCCTTATTTCTTGCTGAGGAAAGAGTAGGAGACACCCCCACCCCCTGCCGCTTCGGCGTTTGAGAAGCTCCCATCTCTGAACAGTCCCTGGACAGTGCCTTTCTCCAGCAAAAGCTTTCTACGTGCTGTTTGGTTGGCCGTCCAGACCCTGGACTTGTTTTCCTTGCTATCTTGGAGGTCACATCCTAACCGCTAACCTAACCTTCCAAAGGCTAAAAAGCTAACAACCTTAACAGACATAATCGCCCACACCATCCGATCCAATAGGGAACAGGCATGCAGTGAATTCACAAAATCAGACCTGCAAGAAATGCACCTTTCTTTATTCTTCCTTTCTTTTCAGTTCTTCTTCTATCAGGAGGAATTATAGGGAAATATTTACCCCTGATAAATCAGGAGACTCTTCCTTTGTTCTGACAAAATTAGGATGTGTTAAGTACACACACCAACTCTCCACAATGAGCATAACCACTATGTGCTGCGAATATGCACAGATAAAAATAAAATTAAAAAAGAAAGTATTGAGCATCAGAACAACTAGAAGTAGCAGTTTTCCAGATACAGCTCCCCCCGAAAAAGCCCACAAAGGGTCTGCGGCGGACTGCGCCCTGCCCCTGCCCTAGCATGCATCCTGGTCTTCCTCCATCTGGCCTCTTGAAGGACCAGAGAGCTCTGGTAGGAGGGCCAGTAGGGGGGAGGAGAGGATTTCTTTAAAACGAAATGAGTGTCACATTTTATTAATGAATTTGAACTCAGAATAATATATTACCCTGGAGTTTTCTTGTAATGCAAATGAGATGGTCTCCTTGCTTAGGGCAAAAATACAAGGCTGGTGTTGAATTTGGAGGTGTATCTTTCATACAGTTTGTTCTCCTTTTCCATGTTGGATGTGAGGTGAAGTTGAATTTGAACCTGAACATGAGTGGTGTGTGGGAGGGTAGAGTGTGGTGAGGAGGAGGAGGACTTAAAGGATTAGCTGCTCCGGCTATTTTTGGCAGGAGTAGTCTTTGTTTTTCCTCCTGTGACGTGGGAGTGTATTTAGAGGGGGAAGTTCCTGGAGTCTATCCATCAGGAATGTTAAATATTTCTTTTGTTTTTTCATAACTATTTGTTTGGCTTTTTATTCACAAATGTGTGGCTTCTGTGTTTTTATGACTTGATTTTGGGAGTTGTTTTGGTCTTGCAGTCTTATCTAGCACGCACCCATTTTGTGTTTCAAATAGAGCCTTAATACAGCAGCAAATGATAGTTGACATGAGAAGAAAATATCCCAAATGCCATAATCTTTTACTTGAAAGGTAGGAGATTTGAGAGTCTGAGATTTGTGATAAATATTTTATATCTTTTAATGGAAATTGGCTTAGTGTTTTGCTCTGCTTTGGCAAGTGGAAGTTGAAAGGACAATAACAGCAGACATGACCATGTGACCTCCTGTCAGGAATAAAAGGTCAGGCCTGGGCAGTGCTCTGGTTGTGAGTCCATCCGGCCCCACCAGACAGAAGCTCAGAAGGAGCCCCTGGAGGAACACTCCCACCCCACCTGTGAAAATGTAAGCCTCTGTCTTTCTGTCTTGCTTTCAGAAAACCTGGTGTCTCCTGTCCTGGTTCCCAAAACTTACTTCTTTTTTTTTTTTTTTTTTTTTTTTTTTTTGGTTTTTCTCCGGTACCGGGAACCTAACTCACGACCTTGCGCTTGCCAGGCAGGCGCTTTGCCGCTGAGCTAAATCCCCAGCCCCCCAAAACTTACTTCTAAAAGTGTCTGAAAAATCCCTACAATATTTACAGTCAAGTACAGCTTTCCTTTCTGACATGTTCTAAGCAACATAAATAACATGGAGTTTACAAACTGTAACACAAGAGTGTCCTGGTGATGTGCAGCTCCTTGCTGCCCACCACACAGAGTCCCTGGTGAACACCGGTGTTCAGCTTTGGAAGCTGTGCGCAAGAGCCTGCTATAGCTGTCTTGAATTACCGAGTGGAACTAAGGTCATCCACAGTGTCATGAAGAGCCTGGTTCTTCTCAGTCCTTCTCACCTTATACCCCTGTAGCTTTGCCAAGGAAGGAGGATTTAAGATTTTCTTATCTAGGAGCATAAAGGTATAGACAGAACATTGATGCGATGAACACCTGGCTCCAGCTTAGTGTAGTTCTTGAAGGTCCACAGTGCAGTAGCAGATATGCAGCTGGTTTATTCAAATGTGTGTGAGTAAACACACACATGTATTTGCTGTGTCTGTATTACTTGTTATTTGCTATCCCTGTCGATGACCATGACATTGGTTGTAAGTCTGGATCATTTGATCCTCAACAGTACAGAAGAGACCTGCCTCTCTTGCTGAGCATCAGATTTAATTTGCAAACATTTGATTAGTACATACATAAGGCCAGGCTGGCTAATTAAATTGTTGCCCAAATATTGAGTAGCTATGGTGGACAAAGCAGGGAGATACAAAGAATAAAACACCCCATAATCTAAAGAAGAAAAAGACACTGGATCATGCCATTAAAATATAGCAGAGTAAAGGTCACCCAGTTTTCCATTTTGAAGACATCCAACTTCCTTTATTCTTCACAATGCTTACCATACAGTTTTTTGCTCTTCATTTGGTTCTTCAGTTTGCTCTAGATTTTGTCCCAGAGAAGAAATAAGCATAGTAGTCAGCATAAGATACCTGCTCTGCTAGGCAAACCAGTCTCCCAGGAGGTGTCTGCGGAAGCCCCTCTGCTGTTGACAACTTCAGTCCCTGGAACTAACTTTCTAGAGCCATCCGTCATGACACGAAGAGCCTGGTTCCTTGTCATCCTTCTCATTTTACAAACTTTCCGGCTTTCCAAGGAAATAGGGACTTAGGGCTTGTTATAGCCAGGAGTGTGAAAGGAGAAAACTGTTAAAATTTCTGAGCTTCAGAAAATTAGCGATGACAGATTGAAATATGATCTCTCTCAAATATGCAACCAATCTGGGAATCCTAACCGGAAAGGGCAACCGGACTTGCATAGTAATTAACACTATTTCTTAATGCAGTGACATTTTCTGTCCTTAGCGTGTGGCCCCATGGAAATGTTATTGCACCTATAGGGCAAGCAGGTCTCACCCATCACCCCAAATTCCCCGAATGCTTTCAGGAACATCCTGGAGGCATAGGTTGGACATGAGACCAGGAAGTCTGATGATGTAAAGAGGCCAGTTTGGACTCTCAGAGGTGCTTATGCCTGGAGATGAGTAGGAGTCCTGGTCAGCTCGTGCCCACAGAAGCGATCAGTGAAGGTTGTGTGCATTCTGGACCTTTAACCAGTTTGAACTCCTTGTAGATTTCCACTTGTCAGGTTCATTTGGTAGTTGATTAACAATTTGGTATATGTTTTGTTATCTTTAGGACTCCACTCAGTTTTGGTGTCTTTGACTCTCTCCATGTTAACTGCTAATAGACAGATAACCTGAGAATTTTATGCTGATATGTTCCCTTTTGCAGTCAAAGCACAGTCATTTTATTATTCATAGATGAATGAGAAATAGAAGGAAATGATTTCCTGCATTTGTTGATCTGTATCTGTAATAATATGCCCTGTTCACCTGTACCCAAACTCAGGTTTTAACTAGTCACAAATTCTCCATTAATGATTCGGATCAATTTTAATAAACATGCAACTATTTGGGTTCTCACCTAGCCAGAATGTTTTTTTAAAAGCAGAAGAAAGAAAGAGAGAGAAAGAGTCTAAGATTTAATTTAATCTGCCACAACCTCAGAAGCATTCTCAAATAAAAATTCTTCATAAAAATTCTTAAATAAAAATTCTTTTTTTTTTTTTCTCGTTTTTTTTTCCCGGTACTAGGAATCAAACTCATGACCTTGTGCTTGCCAGGCAGGCACTGTGCTGCTGAGCTAAATCCCCAGGCCCAATAAAAATTCTTAATAAAAGCCCAAAATCTTTCTTTAGTTAGCTGATTAGAACACTCTTAAACTGAACTTTGCAGATATAATTAATTTCTGGTTTTAGGAACATTGTTAAATGAAACCAAATTTTGGAAAACAATACTACTAGTAGTATGATTCATGTTCTTCATATTTTAAGGATAATAAATGCTTACAGGACAGAGTGAAATACGTTCTTTGTAAACTTTAGTATTATGAAATCTTGTATGTCTTAGGACAATTTCTAATGCAACTTTGAATGCACTTTATGTGATGCACAGTATAATCACAGTAATATATGTATAGTAATGTACATTTAATTTTTACAGAAAGCAAAAGGGTCAATTTTCTAAACCCAGTTGAGGCACACAGCATGACACATGTTACTGTGGTGTTGCTGTAGCTTGGTGGGGTTCTTAGAGGAAAAGAGGAAGGGGAAGAGGGAAAGGCTCTCAAGAGTAACTCTCAGAGTGGCTTCTGAGCTTGGATAGACAGACTCAGGGACACAGCATGTGACAGCCCAGGTGGTTTGAGCTTTGGCGGGAAAGACATGCCCAACTGAGCTGCCTCATCACTTCCGGCAGCCAGCGGTGGGTCTGGGATGCTCACATGTAGGCCAGAAGCAATGGATATCCACCTACAAGTTGTTTTTCAACTGGGTTTTGACATAATAAAGGCAATGTGTTCAAAATATTTATTGGAGGGGGTGTAGAGATTGGGTGGTAGGGAAAGAATACAAACAGGAAGAGAGTTAGCTAAGATTTCTGCTCCATGAGTTTGTAGTGATGAAAGCTGAGTCACTGTCTTCACAGTGAAAGCTAAAAGGGGTGGACACACATGATGGTTATCATGGAAACAGCATCCAGAAGATGTGACTGTTTGGTTTTTTTATCTTAGGGAATTAATCTGATAAACAGTTGAGCAAGTCCTGTAAGAGAGAGTTTGAGAGTCAGAAGCCCTACCTGACCCTTCCCAGATGGTAGCTTGGTAGGGTTCTTAGGGTTCTGCCACTGCCAAAGTTGCAGACGGTGAGCTCCATAAGACCATGACCTCCATAAGAGCTTGACCTCTGTAAGCCCCCATCCTGGTGAGCAGAGGATTTGATGAAGGTCTTAAATATGACAGGGGATGTTTTAGTTCCTGTCCAATTCCTGCATGTGCTGTTGTGTTCAAACCAAACTAGCATGAACTCTATAACCTAGTAGATTTGGGGATGATCTGAAGTATGTGGGAAAATCAAAGTAGGTTATATGCAGATACTAGGTAGTTCTACATAAGGAAATTGAGGGTCTGAGGGCCTTGGTATTTCCATAGGTTAGTGGAACAAGTCTCCCAGGGATATTCAGGGGCGGCTGGGTATGTCATATATGTGTATAATGTATGCATAATACAACTCAGAAATATAGATGTGATTTTAAAACCTAAAATGCCAAAGATTTTATGATACCCTTATTTTATATACCATGTTAAAGAAACAGCACTGCTAACTAGTTAGAAGCCACCATGGATTCTACGAGGCGCCTTAATTTCTGAGGTGTTCAAATGTGACGAGGAGATGTGTATTCTTCAGTGTCCGAGAAAGCATCCCGAACGATGAGTATGAGCATGTTCACAGTGGGAGGTTGGAGGATGATTTGTTTCTTATGGTGCCTGTGTGTCCACTCTTTCACAGTGTCGCTGTCCTTGCTCCATGCTGACCACTGTCAAAGGCTAGAGGTCGGTGAAGCCCAGTCCTGCAGAACCAGCTTTAAAATCCCTCAGCGTGCTCTGGATTAGTGCTCAGGCCTTGGTTCCAGGGTGCAAGGGTGTAAAGGGCCCACTGGTTTTTTGTTCTTGGCATTTGAAACCTCTGCCACAACCCTAGGGCTCACAGGAAGTATAATTCTGTAATAGAGTAGAAAGGAAGTACTAGCACATGAATAAAAAGCAGTTCAGGGCTCGAAGTGCATGCAAACATGAAGATTTCTGTGGTAGATGTTATGGTTTGTGTCTAGATGCCCCTCCACAAAGCCTCATGTGTCATAGGAATTTTCCAAAGGTGGCTGGATCTAGAGTGTGTGATGCTGGGATTAAGAGTGTGTGATTAATAAATCAGTCCACTGATTGGTTTGGCATAGTTCTGGGTATGATTAAGGGTGTGAGTACTACATCCACCCTAGGGCAGGTACCCTGCATACAGTATAAGGGACAGATAGGACCTTGTCATGTGCCCCTCCCCCATTGCTTTTGTTGTCTTCTGCTGCTTGGAACACTTGCCCCTCTGCCATATGCCACCCTGTCTTGGAACCATCTGATTATGGACTAAAATCTGTACAACCTGTGAGCTAAATAAGCCTTTCCCCTCTTAACTTGGGGTGTTGGGTATTTTGTCTGAGCAACAAGAGAAAAGTAACTAAGACAGTAGGTTTAGTAAAAGTGCAGAAAGTAGGATTCCAATAAATAAACTTGTTTTATATCTTTAATTTCTACTCTTCTAGAATTGACTTGCATTAATTTTTTGTATGCTTAAAAATGATTATAAATCCAACAGTAAGAAGATTAGTTTGATGGTTATTCTTTTGGGGAACAGTAGAGACATTTTAAAGTTTTATGTTATAAGAATTCCTGAGGTTATTTTTATCAAACATTATGAAAAAATGCAATTAAATAATAAATATTACAGTCTTAAATCTCCTACTTAAGAGATGGTGAATTTTCATTTAAGCTACTTTCTTGCATTTCTTCTTCTATTAAGTTTTGGGATAATTTTTCATTCTTTTTGAATGTGTATGCTTCTCTCCTTTTGCTTGTTTATACAGCCAGATTTATTTAATTTTTGGCTGCCACACAAGATTGTTTTAATATTTAAAAGAAACCTATAACTTTTCCATATTCAACAACAATACATCCTATGGTCACTAATCCAATCCAAAGATTCAAAATCACAGTTTGTGATCAATCATTTTAATTTATAACTGTTTAAAATTTCATCCACAACCACGACACCATCACCTAATCCATAGGGGTGCTTGGTGGGATGTGTTAAAAGTATGTAGAGACCAAATGGGCCTGGGGCCACAGGCCTGTAATCCCAGCCACTTGGGAGGCTGGGACAGGAGGGTCCTGAGGGAGACACTGTCTCCAAGTCAAAAATAAAAAGGGCTGAGGATGTAGTGTAGTGTCAGAGCGCCCTTTGCTTCTACCCCCAGTACTGTAGTTAATAAATGAACAGTACGTAGATACCAGTGGGTCATTTCTTTTCAAAGTTTAAATGACGCACTTTAACCTAAAGTTCACTTCTTCATTGATAGTTGCTAACATTTTGTTTCCTGTTTTCACCTGGTTGTAAGACAGGGGAGACTGGGGTGGACGAAAGACGTCAGAGACGAATCCCTAGTGCAGCTTCTTGGAGAGGCAGGACAGCTAAGGCGACTGGGTCTCCAGGCCCCGTCCTCCTGAGTGGACTAATGCTGCTTTGTGCAAGTGGACTAGTTACTTACTGCAAAGCAAGTTCAACCCTGTACCTTCCTCTCTCATGAGCACACACCTCCTCCACCTTCTGCCATGGGTGACACAGCAAGAAAACCATTGCCAGGAACAAGTCTCTCAGCCCGTGGCCTCTCACCGCAGACCCTGGAAGAAATGAATCTCTGTTCTTTCTAAATCCCCCAACCTCAGGTGCTCTGATCTAGCAGCAGAATAGACAAGGCCTGAGCCTTTGGAGCTAGAGGAACCTCAGCATCCAAGATCTTGGAAGTGAGGCTGGGTCCTTCTCAGCAAGGCTGACACCAGACCAGGTTTCTTGGTGGATCTGTTTCGGTTGATTTTGTCACTCAGCTCTACACCCATGCATTAGATAGAGTCTCTTAAATGGCCAGTTCTACACGTGATGAAAGCAGGGATATGGCAGCATTTGACAAGTACTTTCAAGCTACCTGCCTTCCAAAGCTCTCACTTGGCCAATGGAGTAGTGCAATCGCTGCATTAGAATCACACCTATGGTGATTTGTTATCTTTATTAAGACAATTCTATATATTTTGTTGCTTAGAAAGGAGAGCAACACAGCTATCATTAAGTGCAAAATACTCCTGTAGCAAAGTTGCAATGTATTCTCACCTCCTCTTGGGATACATACATGTGCTTAATTTGTTTTAAACCATCCCTGATCTAGATGTCAAGCCCCAGCCTTCAGGCAGTGGGAGAGAGATACTAGGCTGGTCCCATCTGTCTTAGTTACTTTTCTGGTTGCTAAAACAATATACCCAACATGCAAAGTTAAGGGGAAAGGTTTATTTAGCTCACAGTTTGCAGAAGTTTCAGTCCATAATCAGCTGGCTCCAAGGCAGGGTGATGTGGCACAGGGGCAACCATTCATGGTGGCAGAAGACAACAAAAGCAAACAAAAGAAGAGAGGCGAGCCTCTATCTGTCCCTTATATTGTACGCAGGCTACCTGCCCTAGGACAGGTGTAGCACTCACACCCTTCATCCCAGCTTTGGAGCATGAATCAATCACAATCTCTAGATTCAGCTGCCTCTGAAAAGCCTGCCCCCCTATGACTACATGAGGCTTTGGGGGGCATCTAGACACAAACCATAGTACCTTTCAAAGCAATCATTTTCAAAGTCCCTTTAAATAATTCTCAGTTCCTTGGTAAAATTACCCTTTGATTCCGATTTGATTTTCACTCCCCGCCTTTTTTTTTTTTTTTTTTTTTTTATCTCAACCAAAGGGGCTTCTGGCACAACTCATACGAGCCAGAAAGGAGCCACATGGGGCCTTGTGTTTCTTTTGTCTCTTCAGGTCTGGGGAACATGGTGACCTCTGATGCTAAGGATTTCTGTAGTTGTCACTTCCAGTCTTGTCTTCTTCAGCTGAGTGTGGGCCCGGGAGACTCTCTGAGCTGATTCAGCCTCACCTTGGTTCTCCCTGCTTGGACATTCCCTTACCTCCACCATTCAGATCTCTGCTAGGACCCCCAGCCCCTACTTTAGGGGCACCAATGCCTTACTGGGCAGCAACTTTCTCCCTGGACTATGGAAAGTGCTGGACCCCACCCATGGCTAGCTGCTGCTGGTCTAAGGGCTGAAGAGGAAGGGTTGAACTGCCCAGCTTCCCTGCACCTGCCCAGCTCATAGTCCAGCGACTGTGCACCAAGTTGGCTTGAGAGTAGCAAGGTATCTCTTGCCAGATCTTTGGGGCAGGGACCAGGAAACAAGTGAAGGGTGGAATGCTCAATAGGGTGCCTGATTCCAGAGCTCAAACAGTCCCCAGGCTGGGGGACGGGATGGGGTTCTTAGGAGTGGACAAAAGCCAAGCTGCAGAAGAAGGCGCTGTGATTAGTGGTCTGTGAAAGCTGAAACTGACATGCAGTCTGGTTGTGTGGGAGGGGGTCAGGGGCAGGCACTCCCCACCATGCTCTTCTGCCCTGTGATGTCCTGGATCACCAACAGAAAATGAGCAGAAGCCCAAGGGAATCGTATTGATGTCATCCTTAAAGCAGGCTCCTGGGCTCAGAGCAGGGCAGAGCGTGGGTCTGCGGGGGCAAATAGAACCTCCAGCAGGTTCCTCTGCAATCTGACATGTTCCTTCCTTGCTGAGCCGAAGCCCAAAGCAAGAACTTGGACATGTGCACTTCATGACCTCACTGTCTATTATCTCTCCCCTTTTACTTCGCTCTGCCTCCCAGGGGTAGAACAGGAGGCACATACATCTGAGTAAGGCCTGGTACACTGTGTCCCTAAGGGGAATCAGGCTATATGTCCAGGGCTTGCTTTTGTTCCACCAAAAGAGAAAGAAAGATATGTAGGACAGCACTGCCTAAGAAAATTGCCCATTTTGCAAAACTGGTATGTTGCTAACAAATCTAATTTTAAATGCCAAGCATAGAAATATTACCTTTTCCCTTGTATTTCCTTTTACTTCCTTCTGCCGCCTCAGGTAGTCAGATGCCCTAGACCAGCTAGGAATATATTACATTCTTTGGGAGGCAAAAGAAAATAGAACACATTAATATGTATTACAATGATTACTCCCAGCCCCCAACTATACCAGTATGTTATTATAGTTTGTGTTGAAATTTTAAAAGTTTATAACATTTTTACCTATATCACCTAATTCAGTGGCACTAAATCTTAACAATGATCTTGTAAGGTCATCATGTTCCAGATGAGATAATTGAGGCCCAGTGTTCTGTGCTAGTTCATAGCTAAACCACAGCTAGCATTCAGACCATCTGACTTTCATTGCAGCACTTTTTGACTCTGTGCCAGACATGGGGAGGTGCGATTTGCCCTTTTGGAAAAGAGAACTAAGACCGTGATGTTAGCTCATGACATGCTGGTACCTGCTAAAAATTGTGACTGATTCCTGAGCAATTTTGCCCATTGATAATTTTTTTCTTTGAAAAAATGTTACTAATCTTCTTCAGTATCTGCTTCCATGGTAACTGAATGATTATATAATTATCTTATTGCCTTTTTCACATTATCATCTATTACTGGGTATCTTTTTCAGTTTCCTTTTTGCCCCCTGATGTAGCTCACTTTCACTGGTTAGTAATCTTTCTCCTCCAACTCCTCTTCTTACCTGCGCCTTGATTCAGTGATTACCTTTGATGACTGTTCCCCTAGCCAATGACCCTCTGTAGGTCTTGTTTTCATGCTATTTGTGTCAAGGAGGTGCTTTCACCAAACAACTCCATTGGAGTCCTCCATGGGAACAGGAAGCAGCAGGAGAATACACATGTAACTTGAACAAGAAGAGAAGGAATGAGACCTAGGCTAATTAGCAGCCAAGTCTGGGCAGATTTCTCCAAGGGATGGTTCCTGGCAGGGAGACTTTGGAAGCTTCCTGCAGTGGCCAAGACTGGGAACCATTAGTACTTCTGAGGGAAGGTTCATAAACCAGAAATAAAATGAGGTCATCCGCAGTGGTCTGCAGCTCCAATGTGCCCTACATCCCAGTCTGCTAGGTATTATCAATATATAAGATTTTAAATTTGATCTCCTTTCTAGAGTTTACTCTAAATTTACTACAGATGTTTGATATCTTGCAAAGCCTGAGTACCTGGAACTTTTGTCTTTATCTTGGACTGTGTCTTTTCCAGGGAAGGCTAAGAATTCAGGTTTTAGTTAAGCACACCAATAGCAAGTGAAGTCCCTGGGCCAGGCTGAGTTAGGGAGAAGACCCCAGTGTCTTATGGTTTCCACCCAGGCTTTCTTTCAACCTCCAGTGCAGGGACAGTTTACCCTTCTGACCTAAGCTGGGATTGCTGCTTGCTCCTGGTGTGGGCAGTTATTCTAGAACACTGACCAAAATAGGCCAGTATAAACATATATGCTTACTGCAAAAATAAAAGACAATATTTTCCACTTTAAAGATGACCTAGTTACATTGTACTAAGAGTCTATTCTCTAGCGTCTCTCAGGTCTGTTTTCCTATGGGTTGCTGGTATTTGTATAAAAGTGGTATAGTCTTTGGGGGGGGGGGTAATTGGCAGTAAGTTTCAAAATGTCCATGCCCTTTGAATAATGTAATGTAGAAGAAATCACCAAAGTTTTGCCAACTAACTTACAAGATGATCATTGCAGCTTCCCAGAAATCAAGATACATTATCAATCACCTATGTGACAAAACTCTGCAAATCATCAAAAATATACAACAGTAGATATGTGTCTTTAAACACAAAAGGCTATTCTTGATATCCTGTTGCATAAATAAATCAGGCATGCAATGGTAAATGTGGTACATGTATACAGGAAAATACACTGATGCATAGAAGAAATACCTGAAAGGAAGATCAAAATAATGACTCCGGGGAGGTGTAATTCATAGCAATTAAGAATTTTAGTTTTACTGTCTTTTGTAATGAACAGGTATTAGTTATAGAAAAGAAAATTACTTAGTGAAGTAGGCCTGTGACGTTCCAAGGGTCTGGTGACCTTGGACCGGATGTGCGTTTGTGTTGGCAGGGATGTGGGCACTAGTGGCCCATTGCTGGCTCAGAAGGGACTTGGCTTGGCCTCCAATCTCCTAAAATGAGTTCCAGCAAAGGCTTAAATAAAAGAGACAAGTAATGTGTTTTGGGGGCATCCAGGAAGATCAAAACTCTCTTAAGCTAAGACAAAGACTTTTCTGGATCACCTGTATTTATTGAGTTTTCAAATAAAGGAAAAGGATAGCTGAGGCAAAGGTGGGAAAATGAGCAAGACCTTGGGAAGTGTAGATCAAAGACTTCTCCAACAAGTGAGTTTTGTCTAAGAGAACTGTCCTATCTCTAAAGTTGATAGTTACAGCAGGAACCAAATGGCCCCAGCTGCAGTCTTACGTTAAGAATTCAAGTGAGAGCCAAGTGTCCACAGCTGCAGCTTTATCTTGCCCTCAGAGGTGTCACAGTGTCATGGACCAATACAGGGCTCTCCTGTGACCGTTGGCATAGAGCATTGCATTTACTGCACATCAGCCGCTGCTCTTTGAACAAGTCGCCTAGACCTGGGACATATAAGAAAATATAGGGGCTGGGGATTTAGCTCAGCGGCAAAGCGCCTGCCTGGCAAGCACAAGGTCGTGAGTTCGGTTCCCGGTACCGGAGAAAAACCAAAAAAA
>NW_004955436.1:6644993-6681273 GCF_000276665.1 Chinchilla lanigera
GAGTGTTGGTCAGCGGCAAAAGCGCCTGCCTGGCAAGCACAAGGTCGTGAGTTCGGTTCCCGGTACCGGAGAAAAACCAAAAAAAAAAAAAAAAGAAAATATAGAAAGCCAATTGGTTAATTTTAGATCCTGCTCAGAGCCGCTTTGTAGTGCCCTACACCAAGTGGGTGTGAAGGACTCAGAATAAGGCAAGTGTTAGGAAAACATGTAGACTTGGAGCATAATGTTCTGATTTTGTAGGATATTTTTAATTTTTAAAATTTTGTCAGTCCGTGTTTATAGTACATAATGATCACATCCCTTGTGGGGAGTTGGTACACACACATAGCACATCTTAATTTTTTTAAATCCTCTTTCCTGCCCCTCCTTTCATCTCTAGGTCCCTTTCCCATTTGCAAAAGATTTGCCTCCCTGTATCCTATTATCTGTCTTTTATTTTACTCTTTACATTATTCATACTTTGGGTTTTTGATATTTTTAAAAATGCAATGTCTAAGTTTGTGTGCCTGATCTATTTAACTTACCATATGGTCTGAGGATGCATCCATTTTCCTAGAAATGGCTCAGATTCATCCTTCTTTATGGCATGGTAGTGCTCCTTTGTGTATAAATACCACATTTTCTTTATTTATTCATCTATTGATGGACATAGGCGTTGTGTTACCTTTCTCTTTTGACTTTAGAAAAAATGCATTTTAATTGTGTCTTAGCTCCTTTTCTTTTTGCTGAGACAAAATACCATAACAATTTGTTTTATTAAATAATAAATACACAAAAGAGAAGAATCCTTACAAGGTAAGAGTAAAGTGCAAAAAATGTTCATGCACAGAAATTCGGTGTCCCAGATGTGAAGCAGAGCCATGAATGCTATCAGGGCTCCTAGAGGATCGCCTGACCCCACCTCCTTCCTCAGAGAAAACCACGCTCCTGAATTTTATGCCATTGCCTTGTTTTTCTTTAGAATTTTTTTCCTAAGCAGTATTTTACTTAGTTTGCATATTTTAGTGCTTCATGCAAGTGCAGTTATACTTTATCATTCTTCCTTACTTGGGTTCTCCCTTCAGTATCTTATTTCTTAGTTACATCAATAGCTGTTGTCCACTCATTTAGCTGTCAAAATGTCTGCTGGGTGAATGCACCGCACCGTACACAAGCAATGCCCCGTCTGTGGACTTCTTTCTCTATGACTTTTTGTTCATTGCTGTTATGAAAGGTTTCATTAATTTCCTCAGGCTCTCATGTGGAATGCCTTGAGAAAACACCTAGGTGTTGAACGGTTGCATTGTAGGCTATGTGAGCATTCATGTCTGTGTCCAGCTTTATTAGATAATGCTAAATGACTTCCCAAATTGTTTAAATTTGTACTCTTGACAGCAGCGTATGAACATGTGGGTCCTCTGTGTAGTTGCCAGCTTGAAATGTTTTGTTCACAGCGAGAGAAACGATTTCATTTGTGTTTCCCTGGATATCAATGAAGGTGGGCAGATTTTCTTTAACCATTTGTGAGGGCTTTTTTCCATAAAAATCTGCTTGGATTTTTTCTTCCATTTTTCTGTTGCATTATTTCCGTGCTTAAAATTGCATTGCAGAAGTTCTGCATATTCTTAGGAAGAAATCCTTTGATAATTACATACATGACAGATATCTTCCCATGGGCGGCCATTTTCACTTCCCTTGCATGACAAAGAGATGTTCTTCCTCTACCCACACTTTTTCCCACAGTTTGCCATTTTGTGTCTTTTTTTTTTTTGTACCTGGAATCAAACTCATGACCTCAATTTTGCTAGGCAGGCACTGAGCCAATGAGCTATATCTCCGGCTCCATTATGTGTCTTAAGCCATCCCCTACCCAGGGGTTCAGAAATGTAGACTGGGCTGTCTTCTAAAACACTCCTGGCTTTGTCACAGTGAATGGTGTGAAGTTGTCCAAATTATATTTTCTATGTATAACTGTTTATTCAAGGACCTTTTATTCAAGGCTTCCCCTGCTCCACAGATGTGTGAATGCCAGCTCTGTCACAAATCATGGCGTGGATAAAGTGTCCACAAGTGTTTGGCTGTTTTCTGTGTCCCCAGAGACCCTAGGCCCATGAATTAACCAGACGCCAACGGTCCCTCCGTGAGGAACCTTAGGTTTTAGGTTAGAAGGCATTTTTCTCACATCACAACGTAGCTTTGTGGCACTGTGATGAAGTCAAGAACCCAGTCACTCCCAGTCTTCGGGTCCACTGGAATGGTTTGTCCATGGAGTTTCCCCCATTGGAGCTGCTCCAGGCTCCTGTACTGACACACCCAAAATGGAAGCGTCTTCCTATATGAAATTCTGGTCTCCCCTATGTTTGGACCATCCAGGTAGTTTTCAGTCAGGTTACAAGCTCACTTCCGGTCTCACCTGGGTTCATATCTTCCCAGGGGAGGGTTTTTTCCCATCTTTTTAGAGCCAGGTTTCAAGACAGGCAACCTGCCTTGGAGATCCAGTGGGGAAGCAGTGCATCCATTTCTGGTTCACTGACTCTTGGGACATAGCCCTGTGGGAACACAGATTTACGCGGAGGTCTCCATTGAGCTCTTCTCTTTGGTGGCCTTCAGATACTCAGAGGCCCAGAGTACCCCAGGCAAACCAGTGACCCTGGAATCTACCTCTGTGATGCAAGTCACAGCCCAGGAAAGCTTGTTTCGGTTACATCTCTAGCTTCCTGCTTCTCGCTTAGTTGTTTGGCTTCTGAGTGTTCTTTGCTTTGCCTGTGGCTCATCTCACACTTGGGAAGTTTTCTTTTTTTCTTTTGTTTCCTAAACTTTTTATTTGCCTCCCAGTGGGAGAATCAAAATATCTAGTCCTCCAGGCTGCAGGAGGAGAGGTTTCATTGGTTCATAGTCTCCGTCCATAATCACCAGCTCTAAGGCAGAGATGTCACAGAAGGGCGTGGGGCAGCAAAGCCGCTAGGTCACCGTGGCTGGGAAGCAGAGCAGAGCTGGAAGGGGAAGGAAGAGGGACGAGACACAGACCTGCGGCCAGGCCTCCACGACCCACCTGTGTTACCCAGAAGTGCAGCCCACCCACCACCAGGGCAGAGCCCAAAGCCACCAGGGTGACACTCCACCCCAGCACCACAAAGTACTTTATGTTTTATCAATTTTGCCTAAAGGTTTGCTGGAGACAGAGCTGCTGCAAGGAAGGGATGAGGATGCAGTAGCCAGCGCTGACTTCTCCAGCACGCTCTCCGAGGAGGAGAAGGAGGAGTTAAAGGCAGAATTAGATCAGGTATGTTTAGCGCTCTTCCTGCTGCTGTTTCTATCTTTGGACCCTGAGTGTTACTATTGATACAGGTCTCATATTGCAATTACGTTCTCTTTCAATTAATAAAATGGAATGAATGAATACATTGCAAGATAATTCTTTTTTTTAAGAGTAGTTTCACAATACTAATTCTTAATTACCTGTTGGTTACAGTGGTAAAATGAATATTCATGCTGCTTAATCAACAATAATAATCAAGTGGAAATATGCTCTTTTTAGTATCAGAATACGATGGGACTGCTAAGTCACTTACACCGAATGGAATTTGTTTAAAACCGTGGCATAGGTGCAAGCTGCTTTTCAAGAGTCAGCCTCAACAGAAAATAGACCAACTCCACACTTTCTCACAGCCCCAAACCCATGTCAGCTGGGGTGTCCAGAGCCGAGTTCTGCAGACACCTGTAAGCTGACACCCTAAGCTTAAACTTCACCCATTTTCTGGCAGAGTTTCATTTCATTTTACGCATGGACAGCCTCTGTAACGGACCAGCGCTACGAACGCCTTGTGTGTTTGGGTGCTGGGGTTCCTGAGATCCCCATGCTTGCTTTTCTCAATGTATGTTTGCTTTTATGTGTTCTGCATTTTCTAAATGATCAGTGATGAGCAGGGACTACTTTTATAATTAAGAAAAACAGTATTGGTTTTAAATGAATGCCCCATACGTATAAAGCAAGCAAACAAACTAGGAGAGTTTCGGACGCTTGTCTTTTCTGGCCAGGAACAAGCATCCAGCAAGTTTCATTTCTAAGATGCTTGGAGCCTGACTTCGGAAGGCCACACCAGGCTGTTTGATACTGGGTTCAGGTGCCCAGGATCCGTGCTTTTGTCCTTCAGAGGGCGCCGGCCTGCAAAGCTTTCTATCTCTTCTCTCCGGGCTCTTCGGAGATGAAGAAAGGCCTCATGCAGCCGAAAGGAGCAGCGTAACTCCCGGAGGCGCTGGGTCGCATCTGTCTGACCCGGGGCCGGTGAGGAGCAAAGCAAGCTCTCTTCCAAGCTGAAGTTCTTCCTCTTCTCATTTCCATTTCTTTTCCCTCCCTCCCAGACCTCATCTGCTTTATGCTTGCTCTTTCCCTAAACCTGCTTTCCCTATTATTTTACAAGCTCACACACATGTGCACGCATGAGCTCAGCAAGTCCAGCCCCTTAGTTATGATAGGGACATGCAGAGCCATCTCGGCAGTCTCCCCTCGGCCCTGAGAAGACCTGGGATATCCTTGAGACACGCAGTTCTCCATACACACTCTGCTCGGACCCCTGGTCAAAGGGAAGATGCCGCAGGGTCTATCAGCCACTCCAGTGTGAAGATACCCCAGAGGCTAGCCCCTTGGGAGCCTGTTCTGACTCGGGCACTTGAGGTATGGCCCCCACCCAAAGCCGGACCTGTGCCTGAGGCCTTGTCTCTAACTGCTTTGCTGAACAGGGCCTTCTGTATGCCTCACATCCAGCGCTGCCTTTGGTCCACATCTGTCCTTCGTTCCCTCATCTCCTCCTGTCTGAGGGGGTCCCTGTCCCTCCCGCTGTCCTCCCTGCCACCCTGCACTGTTTTGTAGTTAAACGCCCTGAGGTTTTGGGTGATCTCATAACTCCACTCACACACACAGACAGTGTACTTGTGTGTGTACCAAGAGCTGGCTCTATGAAGACCTCTGTTGGTGTAAAATAAGCCAAGAGCATCAAAAAAGGCAGGTGGATTCTGCACTTTTATTGTTTGCTTTTTTGAGACAGTCTCATGCTGGCCCTGAACTCGCTAGGTAGCCCAGGTGGCCCTCAGACTCACAGTGTTCCTCCTGCCTCAGCCTCCCCTAGTGGTGAGATCACAAGCATGTGCCAATATACCTGGCTGGATTCAGCATTTTAAAACAGCAATATCTTTCAGCACAATTTGAGCTTTAATTTGTTACTGTGGCCATGCTGTAGATGTCTTCTTCAAAGTCCCTTGGCTGGGAGACCAAGGTTACCTCTGATCACTGTGGCGGCTGTCTATAGAAGGTCTCCAGTTAGCTTGAATTATTTTACAGCTTGCACAAATATTTCTATTTGCAAATAGCAAATGTAGAATATATTTTACAGACCTTATGAATCTGTCAAGATGTACTATTTCATTTCGGAGAGTTGTTCTAGCTTACTACCGGCTGCTTTTCTGAAATCTTTAAACAACTATTCTCATTTATTCTCCACTCCCTCTCCCCCTCCCATTCCTTCTCCCTCTCCCTCTCTCTCTGTAGTAAGGGCCAAAGACAAGGTCACTCTACCACTTTACCACTGAGCTACATCCCTGCCATTTTTATTTTTATTTTTATTTTTATTTTTATTTTGAGACAGGGTCTTGCCAAGTTACCCATATAGGATTTGAACTCGTGATCCTTCTGCCTCAGTTTCCTTCACTGTGGGGATTACAGGTGTGCACCCCACTCCGGGAGCCCTCTCTCTGTCTCTCTTTCTCTCTCTCTTTTAAACGAACCTGAGTGATAGTCCTTTATTACTGCCACCTCGCTCTGACTGCCCGCTCCCAAAGCTGCAGTCTATGCCTGGCGTCCCATTCCACGGCATACCTTGGCTTTGGAAGGGATGAAGTGTCGTATTTGTACCGTCAGTCTGTGGTTATGTAACGGTCAACTCTGCCAATGTCTCCTAAATAAAATGACTCAAGAAAAATAGGTATTAATAGGAGTCTGAAAAATACCAGACAGAATCATCAAGTAGGCAGAGAGTGTTTTCACACCCCAACACCCACTTTGGGCACTTCCCTCTCTTTTGGGGTGTCGGTCCCCAAGAGGACACAGTGCCCACCTGCTACTGTCTGCCATGGCGCAGAAGCCTTCGGCTGGGCTTGACGCTCCGTTCTTTCCCCAGACCTTTGTTCTCTCTGGGCTGAGACTAGGAAGTTTCATCATCACCCCCCTCCCTAGAGCCCTTGAGTGAAATTTAGTGCTTGGGAACACACAGCCAAAGGCAGGAGTGGGTCAGAGGGGAAGCCTTGAAGCTAATCGTCACCTCCGTGATAAGTAGTGGATCCAAGCATTTTTCCTTGTGTTTTGCTATAAATTTTATGCAATCTAGCAGATACGTTAAAAAATAAATTTTCAATCTTAAAACAAATTTTATAATGAAATGAATGATTACCTAATTCAGCTTAATTAATTTGCTTTTTTGCATTCTCATCAAAATAAATTTATATCACTTAAAATTAACCATTTTTAAGGACACAAACTCACAGTGCTGGCTAACCCCTACTTCAGTCTGGGCCAAAACACTGTCACCCTGAAAGAAAACCACATCCAATAAAGAGTTCCTTTCCGATCCCCCTCCCCAGTTTTCCAACAACTGCCAGTCTGTGCTCTACCTCTGTGGGTTCACTTTTTGTGAATAGTCCATGTAAATGGAATCATGCAATATGTTGCTCTGTGTCTGGCTTCTCTCAGCCTCATGTTTTCCAAGTTCATCCACGCTGTTGCTCTAGTTGAGACTCCATTTCTGTTTATGGCTGAATAGTGTTGTGTTTCACGTGTATGCTGCAGTGTGTTGATCTCCCCCTCCTTTGGTGGTCTTTGGGGCTCTTTCTTCTCGTCTATCGTGAATACAGCTGCTGTGAGCATATATACAGAGGTAGCATGAATGCCATTTCTCACTCCTTTGGGGTATATACTGTAGGACCAGAACTGCTGGGTGAAGTGGTGATTCTTGTTTAACTTTTTGAGAAACCCCCAGACTGTGCTCCACAGTGACTTAACCATTTCCCATTCCCTAGCAAAGCACAAAGATTTCACTTCCTCCACATCTTCACCAACACTTGATACCTTTGTTATTTATTCTTAAATAATCATACTTAAATGCTTAATCTGAGCACAAATATTTATCACACAAGATCTTCTAGGAATTTAAGAAACCAAAGAGCCATGCTGTTAGTTTTTACTGAATAAATAATTAACTTCAAATTAAAAGAGAAAAATATTTCGATCAATATAATTTACCTGCAGTACATGTCATTCCAAATTTGATGTGGCTGAGAGAAGTATTTACAATATAGAGTTTCCATGCTACCTGCATACAGATATCTGGCGGTACTTTTTCAATAACATAAGTTGTCTGAATCCACCAAATTTAAGTCATCAGAATCTCAGGGAGCTGAGAAAGGTCACATACCTGGGATTCTAAGTTTGCAATACGCTCTATGGTTGTCTCTTTTGTGAATTGAGGTTGAGAACCACTGGTGTGATCACACGCAAGACATCTCATCGTCAAAATCGGAATGGGGTTTCACACCGTCGCCGAGAGCATCCGAGCTTAACAACTCGGTGTTGTGCAGACTCTGTGTAGACGGGGCATGAGCATCTTGAATCATCACATTTCGTATAATTTAAAGTTGTATTTCTACTTTCTGAGGTTTTTAAAAAGTTTTTTGGAAAATATTGAAGTGTCTGATGGATATGCTGAAAGCTTTGAGAATGTGAGCCTTATACTTGACTGAAATGAATAGGATTTCATTCTAGAACCTCAGAACCGAACCAACTAAGACATTGAGTTCACGCCTCCATCACTGAAGGGCTCTGGCGCACAAATGCCAGCTGACACGTATCTGCATTTTCAGATTAGGAGGTGTGGGAATCTGTATTTCTTTTTTTAGGATCTTGTTTGGAAACTGATCACTTTAATGTTCCTATCACTTTTGGAATCAAGATTTCATTAAAAGAGATTTTAATGAAAACTCAGTCCTCTACTCACACTTCCCCTTCCCCAGGTGCATAATAAGTAACCCCATGCTCCCAAAAACCAAATACACTTTGGGGGTTCTGTGGATAAGAGGTTGAAATATATATTTGTTTTGCAGTTATCAGTGTATGCATACAAGTGAAGTATTCTAGCTCATCAAGAAAGGCAGGGGCACTGTAGCTTCCCAAGCCTCCTTTCCTTGGATCTGACGTTTCTCTCACCTGTCCCCTCCCACCTGCAGCTGGAGGACGAAATCACAACCCTGCGACAAGTGCTGTCGGTGAAGGAGAGGCGCCTGGTGGAGATCAGACAGCAACTGGGAATGAGCCTGATGAGCGAGTTGAAACAGAACCTCAGCAAGAGCTGGCACGATGTGCAGACCACAGCCGCGTGAGTAGCCTGGGCGGGTCAGGCAGCGGGGTCGGCTGCTCCTTGCCCCTTTCTACAGGTTTGAGCTTCTTTTCTTACAAGACCAATTTGGTGCTTAAGGCTAGAAAAAAAGTGCTTTCTCTAAAACAAAACAAAAAGATATGAATAACTACAGCTTATGCTGCAGAATAAAGGAGATTCCCATCTGGGTATGATGGCCACACCTGTAATTCCAGCACTCTGGGAGACTGAGGCAGGAGGATCACAAAATTCAAGCCCAGCCTGGGCAATTTAGCAACTTAGAGAAACTCTGTTTCAAAATAGAAGGTGAAAAAGGGCTCCAGATGTAGCTCAGAGAAACACCCCTGTGTTCAGTTTATAGTACTCCAAAATAAATAAATACAAGAACTTCATAAAGTAAAAGTTTGTAGACTAAAGTTTTAGTTCCGTTCAACCAGCTGTCATGGAATGTTTTTCTCTCCATTAAATGTTTTTTTCCTCTATTACATGTTTCAAGACATTTATGAAACACCTATTTTCCTTCACTTTTTGTCATAAACATTCTAAGTGGGTATCTTGTCTTAGGCCAGGTATGAGTAACCTTGGTATCTTTGTTACTTTTCCTGTTGCTGAGACAAAATATCCTATACCCAGAGTTAAAGGGGGAGAGGTTTATTCAGCTCACCATTTGCAGAGGCTTCAGTTGAGTTGGCTGGCTCCAAGGCAGGGCAATGGCAGAGGGGCATGGCAGAGGAGAAACAATCCGTAGCAGGGCAGGCGGGAAGCAGCAAGCAGCAGGGAGCCTGCTCATTTCTGTCCCTTTGTATCCAGGCTACAAGCATATTGATTGGTGCCACCCATACCCAGGGTGGGGCTCCACTTATCCACACTCTTAATCCCAGTGTCACACCCTTATGCACATTTACACACCCTAATCCAGCTACACACCCTTAATGCACATTTACACACCCTAATCCAGCTACTTTCAAAACTCCCCAGGACCTCGTGAGGCTTTGGGAGGACATCTAGATATAAGCCATAACACTTGTTTTCTTTGCACTCATGCTTTTATTGGACTCCTTTTTAAATTATGGAAGATAAAATGCTGACCTGTGCTGGCACTTTTCTAATGATTAAAAATATTTTGCTTATTGGCTGGCCTTGTATCAAAGTGAAGAAAGTTCTTGTGTGGACAAAGTGACTTTTCTTCTTGTGTGCTGAGTTATGAGCTGAAGGGAAAACAGAGGCTTCCTATCTCTGGCCTTAACTTGAGCCTCAGATGCTGCCCTCGAGAAATGTTTGCCTCTGGGTTGTGCATTTTCTTCCCTGGAATAACTCAGTAGGAGGGAAAGCAGTTGCATTCCTAATACCCAGATGGGGTCCAATTTTCTTCTGGCCCAAGAGAGCCCTGGTAGGAGATAGAGGTACCCATAATAAACAGTGAGTAGTTCAGTTTGGCTGGGGATTGTTTTTGCCTGCTGATCCCTAAGAACTAAGGTCTAAGACATTCTGGTCCTGTGTGAAGATGCCCTGCTGGGGATTAGAACCTCCTAGGACTCTGAGGTCTTCCTAGTGTGGTTTCCATGGTTTCCTTATGAAAGGAGACTCTTTCTCTGCCCTATAGCATACCCAGCAGACCCCTAGGCTGCTATTCCTGTGCACCTCAAGGATTCATCCAGACAAGTTCTGATCATGAAGACAGGGAGCCTATAAATGTGTACCCAGAGTTCCCCAGCCTGATGGTGACAGTGGGAAGCACTCACAGAGTGCTTGCCTAACATGCCTCAGGCCTTGGGTTCAATCCCCCCAACAGGAAAAAAAAAGGAAACAAACAAACAAAACCACACCTCAGTGTGCACCAACTTAAAATACATATCACAGCACTGTGAGCAATACCCTTGTCTTGGTTTAGGGGATATTTTGCAAGGGAGAACAATATAATACAGGACACACAATTTATAAGATGATTTATAATAGTCATCCAAAGAATCATATACAAGAGAGTACAGGAAATCCGCCCACATGCTGAGACTAAGGAATCCAGCTGAGGACCTGGATCCCATGGAAATGTCCTGCATGAGTCCAGCTGAAGACCTAGAGCCCATAACAATGCCTCCCACGAGTCCAACTGGAGGCCTAGAGCCCATAACAATGTCTCATGCAGGCCTGTTTCACAGACCTGCACTGGGAAGGCCCAAAGGTCAGTGATGGAATTTAGAAAGTCTGTGCCACCAGGATGAAGGATTTATGCTAGCAGGCTAAGGAATCTTCCCTGGAGCCAGGAAGCAATGCACAAAGTAAGAACCACAGCTCCCCTGAAAGGTACCATAGCCATCCTGATCAACAGTGAGGTCCTGAGCTCCTCCATGGTGAACACAGCTGAGTTCCTATCAGGAAAGCCAATACAGTAAGCTTCTCCAGGAGACTGGTAGAGCACCATCTTCCCCTCCAGAGTCAGAAAGCTACGCTCAAAGTGTGCACCAGAGCTCCCCCAAAGTGAACTGAAGCTATTCTCAGTGCCACCAAGAGCTGAGTTCCTCAGAGGAAGAAAACAGCCAAGTTCATCAGGAAAGCCAGTGTGACAAGCTCCTCCAAAAGAAACAAAGGCTCCTTACAGCACCTACCAGCTCCCAACAGCCTTTTCTCAGCTCCCAACAGCCTAACTTCTTCATTTCTGCATCTTTTGCTGCTGGCAACAATCCTCAGGTGGGCCTCCCACACCCAGCATCACACTTACTCAGTTCAGCTGGCAGTTATAAGTTGATCACCCGTGGTCCATTCACTACAACTTTGAAAGGACAGCTCGAATTAGGCAGTAATTAAATGAGCTCATGCCTCAGTTGTTTGGGCCTCTGTCTTTGTATTTGGTGGCCAATGCCATTTAATGGGGATCTTATTCATCTTGGGACATTGTTGTGGTTTGTGTCTGCATGTTCCCCCAAATCCTCATGCAGTCATGGGGTAGGCTCTAGAGTTTATGATTGTTTCATGATCCAGTGTTGGAATGATGGATGTGAGTACTACACCTGCCCTGGGGCGCATACTTTGCATACAACGTAAGGGAAGAAAAGGGGCTGCTTGCACTCACTCCTCCCTTTTAGTTCTTCTTGCTTTGCTGTCTTCCGCCTCCATGAACTATAGCCCTCTGCCATGTGCCACTCTGCCTTGGAGCCAGCCAAGTATGGACTGAAACCTCCACAAACTGTGAGCTAAATAAACCTTTCCTTCCTTAATTTTGGGCATCAGGTATTTCATCCCAGCAACGAGAGAAAAGTAATGAAGACAGACATGGACTTTAAATAGACAAGTTCAAGGAAAACTTCTATCCTATTCATATTGGGGAGGATGTGTAGTTTCAATGTCCCCATGTTTGAAAAACATATTGGTTTTGCAAACAGGCAGCCTTCTTAGCATAAAGATATAGGTTGGATGAAGTGAGGTTTTTTTCCCTGAGGTTATTTGTTCCTTGAGCTTCATCCAGTCAAGGAGACAGAGTTTGTTTTGTTTTTATAACAAGCTAAGTGATAACAGTGAAAAGGGATGTGAGGAAAATACAGGGCATGGTGGGAATGGAAAGCAGAAGACAGAGCTATGCCTGAGGGGACAGCAGAGCTCGCTGGGGTCCTCGGGGCCACGTGAAGGCCCCCAGCAAGAGACAGAGCTGGGCAGGAAGCATCTGGTTCTCTGGAGCTGCCGAGCCAGGTGTCCACAGAGGCCCTGTGCATCTGATGACGGTTGTTCTACAAACAAGCACTGGACACCATCCGAGGGGTCGGACCCTGCCCTTTACCGGACACTGCTAATGCCTGGTGGCTCATTGTGTGGGCCGACAGGAGTCAACAAGAGGGGCTGATCCTGTCTCAGTCACTGCTGGAAGGGCAGAGAGCAAACTGCAAGTGACGAACAAACACCTGAGGAAGGACAGGAAGTGTTCACTTGGGAGCTTCGGCAGCTTGGCAAAGCTGTGGGCTGTCCCAGGCTGAGGCTGCAGTGCTGAGGAAGACCCTGCTGCGTCGCACTGCCCTAGAGGAGAGGCCATGCTGAGGGCTTCTGTGCAGGCTGGGCTGTCCAGAGCAGGGAGGGGAGGCTGCGGGTCTGACCCCAGGGCCCTGGGTGCATCGTCTTCGAAGTGACGCCTCTGGTCCCTGGGTGTGGTGTGGACTGTGAGTCGGGGAACCAGGCATGGGTGGTGGCTCTGGAGGTCTGTCCAGCAGGACTTCCCCGTGACGTGGAGGGGGACAGTGACAGTGAGGGACGTCGAGGGCTCCAAGGCTGTGGGGTGAGAACGGGCCCCGTTTCTTGCAGCAGAAGCTAACACTGCAGGCAGAGGCTGTAGCCTGGTGCTGTGGGTTCAGGGCTAGGCCCCGCCTGAGAAGCGGGGCATCTGGGACCATGAAGGGAGGGTCCCCTGACACGGGCTGGGTGTAGCCACAACTTGGAGGTGGAGGGAGAAAGAGGGAGAGAGGTGCTGCAGGGGCACCGAGGACCTTGCTTCACAACTGCCCACCAGACAGACAGACACGTTTGTCCAGTGAGAGGAAGACTCAGGCACAGGTCAAGGCAGGCAGATGTGGACATCTGGAGTCCTCCTCATGTGGGCGTCCCCGCAGGCTACAGGACGAGCCGGCGCTCCTCAGAGGCTGGTCGAATGCCTGGTGGATGCCTGGTGGATGGTTATGTGCTTGTCTCTTGGTGCCGGGGGTTGAACGGGGCCTTGCACACTGGCCAATTGCTCACAATCAGGATGACTGTAGACTCCCTACCTTTCGGAACAAAGTGAACTTTCTTTTGTGGGGAAGGATCAGTCCCCTCCTTAAGGAGGAGGCGTAAATCTATCAACGGTAGAATTCCAGAAGGGCATTGTCTTTCATGACTGCTGAGGGGACCGTGTCCTCATCACTGTCTTGGGAGGGATGATAGCAAAATTAATTTCCCCTGAAGTAGTGAAGTCCCGGTCCTGTTTGCATACTCGAGACGGTCCGAGACAGGAGAGTCTCCACAGATGATGAGAAACTGGGCAAGAGGGAGCAATGAGCCCTGGTGGGGTTAGTCAGGTAGAAGCGGATTTCGAAGCACTGAGAAGAATTCAGCTGTCGCTGGATGTGTGCAGTTCAGTGGCAACACTTTGCATATTGACGAGGCAATCATGACCTATTTAGTGTGATTTATAATGAAAAGAAAATCGATGTTGTGTTAATGACAGATCCTTGCATGCTTTCTCTGCAGTAGGATTTAAATTGGAACAGAACCCGGTGAGTAGGAATAATTACACAGCCCACTCAGACTGTCTCCTTCACGGAAAGACCCCAGCAATACAGAAGCCTGTCGAGCGGGTGGCAGCCGCGGGGCTTCTTGTTGCCCTGGGGTGTGTCAACTTTTTAAC
The DNA here is from genome assembly GCF_000276665.1 of Chinchilla lanigera. Taxonomy (NCBI): domain Eukaryota; kingdom Metazoa; phylum Chordata; class Mammalia; order Rodentia; family Chinchillidae; genus Chinchilla; species Chinchilla lanigera. The sequence continues at coordinate 6,658,755 of NW_004955436.1, forward strand.
ATCTCTGGACTTGAGATAATCCAAGAATACATACACGTGCCCCACTTCTGTTTTCTGCCTCTTTGTTGTGTTGTCTTCAGGCTTCAAGCAGGCAAGGGAGGTGGGTAGCATGAAGGAGCGGGGAGAGAAACAACCTTGCAGTAGACATGGAGGCTCACGCCTATAACCCAGAATTCCAGGAGGCTAAGGCAGGAGGACTGCAAGTTCGAGAGCAGCCTGGGCAACTTAGTGATTTAGCAAGACCCTGCCTCAAAATGAAAAATAAAAATCACAATAAGAGGGCTAGGAATGTAGCTCAGTGTGAAGGCACTGGAGTCAATCCTCAGTCCCGTGTGGGGTCGGGAGGAGGACAAGGAGGAGGGACCAGGCAAACCACCTTGTGAGGGACCATTCAAACAGACCTCTTTCAGTGATTTATGCCTCGTTTTGCTCTGTGAACCTGTGAAATTCTCCCACTTATTAATAAACGCTGGTGACTTATGGCATGGCCCAGAGTTGGTCTCCAGGGGGCAGAAGGTTTTAGAAAGAAATCTGGACTATTCCACTGTTTTGAGAAGCTGAAGAACTTTACCCCACATCAGGAGAAGGGAAAGGCCCACAGCCGGCGTGGAGAGGTGCAGTGCTGGATGCTGGACATCGGCTTGTGATCTACGCACTCTTTAACGTGAGGTTTCCAGACTTGCAGGCTGTGGCAGTGGAGAATGCTCATTGCCTCTGGGTATGAGGAGCCGTGGTTCATCCGCTGAGCTGGAAGTCCCAGTGGAGGCTGAGGACCTAGTGCCAAAGGCAGCACACACAGTGCCTCGCCACACCGACCTGGGATTCGTCCCTTCCGGCTTCCTTTGCCTTATACCAGGCAGGAAGCACATTCTTTCTCTCTAGGTCCAAGCGGTAAATTTATGTTTTGATAAAATGTTTGGGAGCCCTTGGAGGGAATAGCCCTAAGTGGATTTTGCACCCTTGGTGAAATGCTCTCTCTGGCACCTCCTCGTAGAATGTGAAAAGAATTAAGACGCGTCACGTGCACGGACCAGCTCCCTACAATGAATGCGATCGTTGTGTATCACAAACACGTGCTAGTAAAAATGTGCTCTCTAATTCCTGTTACCTTTGGTGGGTACAGTTCTGATTAACAAGTGTCTCTTTGTGCTATTAATATATTTAATACTCTTCTTTTTTGAGACAGGGTCTTGATGTAGTCCAGGCTGGCCTTGGACTCACTCTGTAGCCCAGGCTGGCCTGAAAATCGCGGAGATCCTCCTGCCTCAGCCTCCCAGTTGCTGAGGTTACAGGTGTGGGCCATGATGCCCAGCTCACTTCTCTAAATGTCTCTCCTCTCTGGGCAGGTCACTTGTGGGTGCCGAAAGGTCCGCCCACTCGGCCTTGTTTTTTCAGACTGAATGGCCTGGCGTTCTGTCTGATGGATCCCAGTCTGCCCACCATCCCCTAGCAGTAAATAAAACAAGGGTCCCGTGGGTCCTTTTCTTCCTACGTCTGTTTGGGAGAAGGAACTTTCAAAGTATGGGGAGAGCAGGAAGATGAATGTTTTGTGGGGGCGGTGATAAAAATATGAAACAAAACGAAATGAAACTGAGCTGCTTATCACGGCTCCCCTTTTCCTTCCAGCTACAAGAAGACGCAGGAGACCCTGAGCCACGCGGGGCAGAAGGCCACGGCGGCGCTCAGCAACGTGGGCACGGCCCTCAGCAGGAAGCTCGGGGACATGCGGTGCGTGGCCGCGGCATCTCTTCGGGTTTGCGCGCAGGGCTAAGAGTGGTGCTGCCTGGGGCCCGAGCTCAGTCTGTGAATGGGAAGGTTTCTGTTTGAAGGGCAGTGTCGGGGCCTGGTCCCAGAAGTAACCCTTCCACTGGGAAAATGAGGAGCGGTCAGTGCACCGGTAACATGCATGCTTTCCTTCGAGGGATTTCCGGAAACTGCAGCACCTCCTGAATCTTACCAATCTCCAGTTTCAGTGACACATCAGAGTTCAGGGCAACATGCTGCAGTCAGCTATTCCAGACTGCACTTTTTACACTGCACAACCCCCTGGTGTTATTTTCTCTGTGCTAAGGACATGCATATTCATTCTTTCACTCAAAAAGGACACTGGATTACACTTTCCTCTACTTTAGCAAAAGTGAAGATTAGCTTTCTTTCTTCACTTTAGCAAAATATTAATATATTTCACTTCTTCACTTTTATTGACTCTATTATCACCCAGTGCTTAGTGATAGCAAGACATTTTATTATTTATTTATGTATTTATTTTTTGCGACAGGGTCTCATGATATAGCATAGGCTGGCCTAGACCTTGCAGCAGTCCTCCTGCCTCAGCCTCCCAAGGGCTGGTATTACAAGCGTGGGTCACCATGCCCAGTGATAATAGCAAAACATTTAAGCAAGTCCAATCTACATTATTATTTTCCACATTTCACTCCTACATAAAAGTAGGGTGACCTTGAATGTAGATTTTGAACCTGAGAACCAAAGGTACTCACTCTACTTTTAAAAAATAGATAACCCTGACCAGTTTTAACTTTTCTCTTACGTGCAGGGAAGTTATCCTACACAGAGTTATTACCACTATACTTTTGCTTGTTTAAATACATAGCAAAAATAAAACTCAGTGAATATGGATGACCTTACTTTGATTTTAGCTGCTGCACCTCAGGAGAGCTTTCTTTAGAAATCAAATGCACTTGTCTCTCTAGAATTCAAATTCACTTTAAAAACAAGAAGACTTTTCAAGTAAGTTTTTAATTTCTTCCTTTTGAAAATTCTGTGTGTGGCCAGGTGTGGAGCCACACAGCTGTAATCCCAGCACCTCAGGGGGCTGAGGCAGGAGGGTTACAAGTTCGAGGATAGCCTGGTTAGTGTAGTGAGATCCCGCCTCAACACGAAAATAAAATGAGTTGGGGACTTTGCATTGTGGTACAGCGCTAACCTAGCATGCATGAGGTCTTGGGTTCAACCCTGAAAACCTCAGAAAAGAATCCGTCTGCATTTATGTGTTGGGTTCTTAAGCTATTGTTACTTGAAGGCAAATATTTATATTTTGCATTTGAATTATCTCTTGACTTCATGAATGGCTGGATTTTGCCCATCTTAACAACCAGGAATTGATAAGGACAGTTTAGTAAGGGCAGAAGAGCAGGGCACGGGCCCATGTGTGTGTGTGAGTGTGTGTGTGAGTGTGTGTGGTTTTATCTCCATTCCTCTGACACTCTGCTATCAAAAGCCTCTCAAGCCCTCCAGAGCCACCTCGGAGGAGCTGATTTTATTGCAAATTCAGTCACTTCAGTGGTATTAAAACACTGATCTAAACAAACACTCCCCTAGAACGGGAAGGGCCCGATGGCAGTCCTTGTTGCACTGGAGAGAACATATTGTGCTGTGACCCTAAAAGCTGCTCTCCACACACTTAGAGGGAAGCTCACTTGGGCGTGGGCACCTCGGCACAGTGCTGCCAGCCAGCCAGGCGGTGCTCGTTCGTACTCAGGGGCATCCTGTGCCGCTGGAGCTGTTCACAGTACGTTTCCAGGCTGTCCCTCTGTGACAGTTGGGAGGGCCTGGGCACCGTCTGGGCATCTGCCTTCATCACTGTGCCCTGAGTGCCATTGTGGGTTAGGAGGAGGACAGTAGGACTCAGCTCCACCATAGCTGGCTCTTTTCATGCTAAAATGGCATAAGCGTAACAGTGCCAGGCTTGTCCACACAGCGCTGCGCACAAGGACTCACCCACCCTCTCCTGGGTTGTGTCTTAGCAGTCCTCTGGAGATCATCGGTTCTGCAAGCACCACACTGTGTTGCACAGGGGCCCCGCACTCTGTGGGTCCAGGCACTGCAGGGCGTCCTGGAGCCTGCCCCTGGAAGGCAGACCGCTCGCTGGACGCCCAGGAGAGAATGGTGGATGGAGGTGGCTGATCTTGTCTTTGAGCCCTTGGAAAGGGACAGCAAGTGGGGTGTGGTTGCCTCTTTGCATCCCCTGTGCTAACTTTGCCTTGCTTTTCCCTCTGTGCTGCTGGGCTGCAGGTCTCACTCCATCGGGTAAGCACGCTGCACCTCGGGAACCAGGGGCTGGGAGGAGCCAGGCTGTCCCAGAGTGTGGGTTGTGGCAGATACCGCCCGCAAGATGTGGGCCCTGGGCTTGGGCAGCACACACCCGTCTCATCTCTAAATGTGTCTCACCAACTTTGCTAGCTGAGCAATCACTTTGTCTGCATCAGTTCTTCCTATACTTGATAGATCCTCAGAATTGAAAGAGGAAAATTTAAATCCTTGAAATTGAGAGTAGTGTATTTTTACAAGTCTTTCACAAAGTGAAGCTGAGAAAGAGAAAATTATGTCTCCCAATTGTTGAGTTTCTCTGACTTTTTGTAACTATTTCCTTTTTTTCAGCCACAACTCTTATTATTTGTTGTTTTGTGTTTAAAGAAACTGGGTCCTCGAAGTTGCAGTGATTTAGGCACCAGCAAAACTGTGCATTCATCTCTTATTTCTTTTTGTTCAAATACACTTACGCCATCACACTTCTGGCATACTTTATTTGCATGAAATTCTGTACCCTATGTAATGTTTCACCTTCAACTTCCTTTACCTTCTAAAGTCCAAGGTACAGAAAGGTTATTGGAAAACACGTGTTTAAAAGTCTGCAACAGTTATTTCTTGCTCCTGAGTTAAGCACTTTTTAGCTGGAATTTTATATAAACTATTTTTTTTCTGAAGTATTGCTTATATTTAAAGAGGTATACAGATCAGTATGATGGATTTCTTTTAGGGATGGCTTTTAGATGCAGTTTCTGAGGAAATACTTTGCCTATAGTTTCTACATGGAGTGTCTAGAGTTAAGACCACAAGTGTGCCCTGAATTTCTTTGTCCTCTTTCTGCATTCTAGTAAAGTGTGCCCGTACAAATGGCCTCAGTGGGCATCCTATGGAAGGGTGACATACTTGATCCAAGAGTCATTATGCCCTAGGGAGAAGAGACAGCAGAGACAACATTGATGAGTGGGGCGGGGGGACCAAGCACTGGCCCAGGACAAGGGACCCCTCTTGGTTCTACCCTCTGCCCAGCCTGATTTGGACTGGGATCCAGTCACAAACAACCCAATCTATGGGAGACAAGTCAGCAGCCATAGGATCAAGAGGATGAGTCTCTTAAATTCTCAGAAACGTCTGTATGTGTACCGGATGTTCTAGACACTTGAACCAAGACGAGTGGGAAAACCCTCCTTCCATGGTAGACGGTGCAAATGGTGTGAGGAAGTAGAGACCTCGGTTGGACCCGGAGGATCTCCTGTGCTGACCAGGGGAGGGCACCAGGCATTCGGACTTCGTGTAGGGACCCCAAGTAAAATGCAACACAGTCACAGCCCATCGACCTACTCTTCCCTCCAGCCTTGGAAGCTGACCGTGGCTGTGCATGTCCGAGGAAAACGAACACCGTCTTGGCTGGGTGGGCAGGGACACTTCTGATACTTGAAACTGCTGTTTTAGACCTGTGAAGAGGAAGTTTTTTATGACTGTGCTTTTTTTCCCTTTTTCTGCTTTGTGCCTGCAGCTACTCCATTCGCCATTCCATCAGTATGCCTGCTATGAGGTAATGTGTGTAAAATATCTTACAGACTGTTTACACAGAACCTGTGTGAAGTGTTACTTGGTCGATGCTGCCATGGGAGCTTCCCTCCCCGCTGCTTTGTGGGACAAAATGGCCGAAGGCCCATGTTCTTCCTCTTCCGTCTGTCTGGTCATCTTCTGGGGAAAGGCTTGAGTTCTGTAGAAGGATGGTGTGCTGGGCTTGGGCTTTTCACCGGACACACTGACTTAAAATAGTCTTTCCCGTGTGACCTAACCTACCTCAGTCTCCACCCTTAGCTGGATAGTGCAGGAAATAAGGGTCACCTCACATGGATGGGCACTGTGAGGCCAAAACAGAGGAAGCTGTTTGAAACAGCAGAGGGCCAGAAGCATTCCCTGAACACCTGCAAGGGTGGAGACATGTTTATTATTTCAGCGGAACTAAATACAAGCCCAGGAGAGGCTTAAAGAATGGTTGAGACTAAGAGGGCTGTTGTCCTAGACAGGATAGGGTGCTGTTAGGTTTTTAAGGTAAATAGGTGCCTGATGAACGATATAGTGAAAATACTGGCCAGATGAAAACTTGTGAGAAGGACATTCCCAGGGTCAAGACTGCATGGCCCAGTGATATAATCAGATCAATTCAGACTAACAGGAATGGGGGGTCCGGATAAGGGGATGCTGGACAGGGAGTCAAAAGGCAGGCTGTGGCCCAGCTCCACCATGGATTACCGGGACAGTCTGCTGCAGGCCACATCTATGGTATCGGTTTCAGCATATTTAAAGTCAGAGGCCAGGGCGAGATTTGCTGCCCTTCACAAGGTGCTCCAGGGCCTAGGCTGCCCCTGCTTCTGTCCCACGCTGAGGCTGCACCTCAGGCTTGGGGACCTCCCTCCATTTAGCCAGAAACGTGCCTCTTGTGCCTGCTTCCTGGGAGTATCTGTGCTTTGAATACCTCAAAGCGGGGCTCAGTTACTATTTTAAATCGTTTATGACTGCTGAAACCAAATTCTTTCTAGGGCCATTTGGCCACTCAAGGTTTGTGGTCACACATGGTTTGATTAAATTGGAGAAAACCGGTTCCCCTGTTCCCCAGTAGGCATTTGAGCGTGATTTAGTTGGAGAAGTGCCTATTCCATTACATCCAGGGAAGTCTGTTCTGCACCGCAGTTGTTCGGTTTACCGGGTGACTGGGAAACTCAACCACAGTACTGTACTTGGCTTTCCGTACTCAGTGGTAAATAAGGAATGCAGATTCCAGTTCATCTCCTCCTGGCAGGTGATCACCAAGGAGCACAGCGAAACCTGAGACACTGAGCTGCTTTACTTAGCAAATGTTGAGTCTGGGGATCCAAGAAAAGCATGGAAAACATTAACGTGATTTTGCTCTGTGAACCAGGAGTGCCTACAACTCAGATAAAACAGGAGTCATAAAATGACTTCCATGTCAAATGCAATCCCATGAACTTCTTGAAGTTAACTTTGAAAGGAGAACTGATCGCACCCAGTCTAACATATACCCTTGAATCTCTAGGCTCAACTGTCTGCCCACGGAGCTCACTGGTGGGTGACATAAAACCCGCAGTGGCAGGGAAAGCCTCATGCCTATGCTTCTGAGCCACTCAGATGTAATGCGCTGGTGTCTCACCGTGAAGCAGAAGAATACGAAGCGTCACTCATAGGAAGGTGACCAGTGTCTGAATCCCACACGGGGTTTGTTGCCATGTCGGTGCCCTCTGACATCACCAGTGCTAATTTGTGCAGTCTGAATCTAAGTGCATTTCAGCTTCAGATTCTCAAGGGACAATTCCCAATAAAGCCCATTTCACCCAAAAACATATTCTCTATATTAGTTGTGTCTTGATAATCCTAAAGGCCTGGTTCATCCTCCACTTTACAGTGAAACCCATATTTTATAGACATTCTCCCTTCTAAAGTCCCTCTGGGCCCTTCTTCTTTTTACTTTTTTTGTTTTGTTTTTTCTTGCACTCAATGGCCTATGAGATGTAGTAACTTTCAGTTGAATTCTTTGACCTAAAAATAATGGTATTTGTTGCCAAAAGGTGACATTAATACAGGATTTAAGATACATCTTTTAACAATTCAGGTCCTGTTTCTTTAGTTGGACTTGATATCACTTTTAATGGCAATGACATCATTGAATTATGATATCACATGGTCAAATTCAGTATAAGAAGCCAGAAAGCACCAGATTACTTAAGCATCTACACTTAAAGCCACAAGATGGTATATGTATCATTTAGCACAATGAATGAGTCACAAATAAAATGCCAGGAAACTTCAAAGGCTCTAACAAGAGAACGAATAGGTATATCCTTTGGGGAAGAAAAATAACATATGCTCTGAGCACAATTTAATCATTAGACATTCGACAGGTAATGGGTGTATTTCAACATGAAATAATGAAAGCATTAACTTTTAGAAACACTGCTTCATGAAACTTGTCAAAATGATTACTTTTTAAGGAATGGGAAAGAAAAGATGTAGGAACTTTTTCCCATCCTTGAGCTATTTCTATCTTGTCTCATACTTGAAAAAAAAAAAACTTTAAAATTCCAAGTAAAAGAAAGTTGAACATGACATTCTTCAGATAGATTTTTTTCTTTTGCTTACAAAGTAATTTTTTAAAAAAAACTATGAATCATAAAGATGTGCCAGAAACAATTTATTAGTCAATGACAAATTAAGCTATCACTCTATTGACTCACTGGGAATGATTTATGATGTACTAATGGAATTTTTGGAGTTGTATCATTGTCACATGCTGTACGATTTATTCCACAGTTGACTATCTGACTCTTACTTACAAGTATTCCATGTCTTGGACAGACCTAGCTTAGTAGAAGAAGAATGTATTTTAAAGCATGGTTGGTGTCGGCTGGAGGCTGAGTCAGCTCTGCTGGAGAGATAATATTCACAAATAAGAGTAGAAAACCAAACAGCATGGTTGCTAAGATGCTAGGTCTTTGAGCTGACCTATCTCTTTTTGTTATTTTAGGAATTCTCCTACTTTCAAATCATTTGAGGAGAGGGTTGAGACGACTGTCACAAGCATTAAGGTACAGATGAAGAGAGCTGCGTGTGACTGTGTTCATCTCACCAGGGCCCCTTAGTCATTTCCACTAACTCTACGGACAAGGCAGGGCCACCCACCTTCCCTGCAGCACAAAGAGACATAAAAGCATGAAGTGCACAAAGTCACACCGTTTTCTTCCCATGTAGAGCTACAGATAAAATCAGAATCCAACAGTGCTTAGAGCGATGTGCACCAAACCACTCGGGTGAATTGTGCACTAAAGTGAATCAGATTTGCATTCACTGTTTCACCCTTCCTGCTTAGCCCACGAAGCAGACACGTGAGAGAAAACCGGGGTTAGAATGAGGGAAATGAATGTGAATTTAGGATGTGAGTGAACTTTCTGTAACATCCCAGAGCTCTTCTGCCGCGGACACAGACCAGTAAACACCGAGCGGGCGCCTGCCACATGGCTGTCTGCGTCCCCTTGGCTCCCTAGCCTGTTTACCAGAGTCACACTGCACCCGCCCAAGATGGTCGCCATGGACAGAAAATGAAGCCAAGTCCCCAAAGTGCTCTATTCTATAGCAATGCATTAGATTCCTGGGTATAAAGTGAAAATATTCCCCTTCCATGAGAGGTACTAAGACTCACTAGGTTTATTGTTTAAGCCTTAACAGTCTACCGATTTTAAAAAAGTGAGCACAAATAAAACCAGTCTACTTCTAAAAAGGTATAGACTTTTGAAACAGGGAAAATCATGGAAACTATTCGGATGATTTTTTGAGATGTCACGTAAACGGTGATTTCATTACATCTTGCTATCGTCATCAGTGTTTTGTATGCAGTCCATTTCTGTATTCTGCTATCACGGGGAAAGACACAAACACAGAATCTGCAACCAGATGGAAACCAGTTGCGCATGGACGCTGGTTGTCGAGCTGCTCCCCATGCTTATGAGCTGGGTGACGGCAGGTGCGGGGCCAAGTTCTTCCCTGCTGCAGAGCCCCGATGCGGTTACAGATTCCAACCTGGAGGGTGTTGTTTCCTCCTATCTATGCTGCATGAAGCCTGTGATCAGGTGTTGAAGGCCCAAGACTGAAACCACTCCTCAGTGTTCCCGGGCCCATCCTTGGTTCCGCTCACCAGCGGCTGCTAGTGGCACAGCCTCAGCTGCCCTGCTTGGCAGGATCATTGCTTACTTATGGAAGGCACAGGGGCAGGCAGCAGGAGACAACGGAGAGTACACCGGACAGTCACCCAGGCAATGGAGAGTAGCTGATAATCAAGCTCCCATGAGGAGGGAAATGTGCAAGGCAGTGGAGATGGTTTTTGCTGGAACATCTAGTATCAAAAGGCTCAAAACTTAGCCGTTGCTTTCTCAGTGCTTCGTGTTCAGCCTTAGATACCCAGGCAGGATGCAGCTGGTGCTTGGTAGAGAAGTTCTGACATAGAAGGAGATGTACTTCTTAGGTTTTCCTTAGAAGGAGGTACAAAGAAGCAAAAGGAGAATAAGCGCAACCTACTGTGATTTGCTTTAAGGGCACTCTGGTAACCTCTGCTTCTCAGTGTTGGCACCCCATGCAGTTGGAAGGAAGAGATATAGCCCACGCCTCCCCCACCACTCATGTGAGCAGCTCGGCCACCGGATGTTGTCCTGTGGAGATCTCCTGAAAGTATACTCTATGCTTGTGTGATTTCTCCTGGGCTTAACAAGACTCACATCCCACACACCTTCTAGCTCACAACCAAGCCTAATTTCCCTTTTTCTGCACATGCCGGCAGTGGAGAATAGCTGATAATCATGTTTTATGTCAAGCCTCCCACTTCCTCAATAGTTACGAATTTCTCATTCCTTTTTCTCTTCTAAGTAAGAGATACAGTTAACCCTTCTTTCTATAGCTTATTTTCTGCAGTTTACTTTTGTGTGTTAAACCTTCATCAACATTTCTGCACTACTGCTTCCTCCTGAATCTCCGGGCTCCGGCTCATGAAACAGCACAGATGAGTTAGTGCCTGTAGATTTCTATGTCGCATTCCCATTCCCATGTCTCGCTATAAGCTTGGTTTTGGAGACCTCTGATGGGGACTGAGGTCATGCTTATGTTCTCAAAGAAACATATTCTATTGTGAAGTGAGCCTGCTCCACGAGCTCCTAATGCAATCTGACGTGTCCTGTGTAAACCAGTTATTTAATCTTCCTCAGCGCCCAACTCTGTAAGTCACCTGATTTCCCATGGAAACATTTCCAATTCATCATAATCATATAAAATTTAGTCCTGCCTACATTCTTGCAATGTATTATTTAAGGACACTTCGGTCAGTGAGCACACTTTGTATTTCATCCGAAACAAGCAAGCAGAGGCCAAATCGGCACCTGTAAAGCCACGTTTGTGTTCCCAGCCACATCCGGGTGAGCAGTGCGAAACTCCACCCCGAAGCCTTTCCACAGCTCCCTCAGGCAGCCTTCGCTTTCTCCGCACCTACCTTTTGATAAAAATATCACAGGGCCTGAATCAAAACCTTAAAAAGAAGACAAGTATAAGGTACCTTATACTTTTTGTTCATTTGTTTGCTCTCAACCAGCTATTTTGCAAGAGATTAGAAAGCGTACCTCAGCGGTTCAGTGGAATTTTCTGCAAAGAAAAATTATAATTTTACAAACAAAGTGACTCTTGAGCTATTGTGAAGGGGAGGGGCCAGGGAAAGGTTATTTTTCCCATGTCTGCTTAAGCAAAGTATTGTAGCCCTTGCCTTAGTACTGCAGTGTATAGTCAGTAAATCCATGAGCTCAGGAACCCCCTAATTTCCATCCTCTTCGTCAAGCTTATTTCTTTGAAAGCACTTCACTCTTTTACTTCAGTATTTTGGTATGAGGAGATCAAGTAGAAGAGAGAAATCAAGCCCAGAAGCAAGCATCAGTAATTGCTCTGCACTGGATTCAATCCTGTTCTGAGGCGTCCGTTGAAAAACAGAGGCGCAAGAGAATGTGAATTTACAAAGGGAAGGACGCGAGCTGTTAGTGGAGCAGATTGCAAAACTGACCGTGTGTGTCTCTCAGGAAAGGCACACCCCGCACTGGGAGGAGGCACAGCACGGGGAGCACCTCCTCCCGGGGCCTCTTCCCAGTGCTGAGACTCCACACACACCCGCAGCTCTGGCCGGGTCGGCGGGGACCCTCCTTTTGTAGGATCTGTCAGCTAGGGATGGCTTTCCATGTTCTAATGGCCGAGCAAGTCAGGATCAGAAGCTTTCATGTTGTGGCGTTAAATGACACAAGCTTCCTGCTCCCGCGCATGCTCAGTCTTGGGTTAACAGCACCGTGCTCCTCCGCTTAGGCGCTTCCTGCGGCTGCCTTCTACAGCTGATTTGAGTATCTGCGGCCGACGATGGGGTTTTCAGCCCTAAAATACTTACTCTCTGGTCCTTTACACAAAGATTTTTCTGACCCAAGCAGTGTCGAAAAGCTTGAGAGGCACAGAAAGATTTTAGTGCCAATTAGAGAAAAGTGTCCGTCTTGGAAAGGATGAACTCCTTTTCAGCCCTGGTCAAGTGTTTCAAAAGGCAGCACAGACACCCCGAGTTCTGCATCCCCGAGGGGTGGGGGCGGGGCGGGGTCACTGGCGTGACAGTGCCGCCCAGACCCCACGGTGCTGTGGACAATCGCAGAACTCTCTCTTCTCTGTCGCCTCCTCCTCCTTCTCCACACTGCAAATGAATGAGGGCGATGTGAAGAGTGAGACGACTCAGAAAAACATTTTTGACCTTTAAACGCTGTTTCGAAAGGCTTTTAATAAGAAGTTTTTCACAATACTTAAGCATATTGTCAGCTATAAATTGATCGTTTGGTGTTCTATGTAGTCAATTACAAGCACACAAAAGAACCTCAGAAAGCATCATACCTAGCACTCTGCGAGCTGTTCCAATTTGAAAAGTGGCTGCCACACAAGATAGCAAATTAGCCCTCCTTGGGACTTGATCCACTCTCAAAGCAGAAAGTAGAAACCACTTGCATTGAGCCCCTTGGTCCTCATCAAGAGACATGTGCCAAGAATTCAGATTGTCCTGCTCAATCCCGAGCAGGACAGCTAAGTTTCAGTCATGTAAGGATATGTACATATTTGTGACACTGAGAGGACCAGTCTAAAGTTCAATTCTATCTGGATCAAATCAGTTCTCTAGATGAGTGGGGATACATACTGCAGTCCCGCAATCTGATTATCCTCTTGAAAGGATCAGAATCCTAGGTGTGCAAAAGACAGAACGTTGCTAAATTGTGCAAAATAAATTTAGAATCCCATCGCTGAGTGCAAGCATGAATGACGCTCTAGCACTGTGCTACAGGAAACTACCTACATCCTTGTTTCTGAAGACAAGTGGTATTTCTGAATTCTGAGTTATCGGGCTCTTGGAATTCTTATAAAAACATTACAAAAATTACAATAAGCAACTAACTGTGTCTTTGCCTCTGTCTGTTCCAGACGAAAGTAGGCGGGACGAACCATGGCGGAGGCAATTTTGAGGAGGTCCTCAGCTCCACAGCCCAGGCCAGCGCGCAGAGCACCTTGGGAGGCCCCCAGCAGGCGGAGGACGAGGGGCTGCAGTGCTAGGTCCTGGCAGCCCGAGGCCATCCAGATGCCGGCCACCGCCCAGCCATCTGTATCCTCGCATCTCCAATACGAAGACCAAAATCCCACGGGCCAAGACCTAGGGTTTGATGTTCTTATTCAAACAGCCTCTCCAGAAAACCTAATACAATGATTTCCACTTTATTTGTGTTGACGATGGACCACATGACCATCACCTGCAGTATATAGATTGTCATCTTTTCCAGTGTCCCAAACAGAGCAGTCCAGTTGGTCATAACCCGTCTGTGTCATCCAACATACCTTTCCCCAAAATGTAGCGATAATATCTGCTTTGGGTTTTGCTCGGCCGCCTTTCCGACGTGCATGTCCTGCGAGCTGAGTGCTGTCCTTGCAGGTGGAGCTGTACACGGCATCTCCAGCAAGAGGACAGCAAACTGCAAATTCCCGCAAGTTGCTTGGGATCTCCTTCACCTCAATGATGTACGTTTACTTAAGCAATTAAAATAATTGATTTTAATGATGACTGAATTCTTTATTTCTGTAAGCTTTCAGGGCCATACATGACCTTAAAAGTTGATTGGTATGTGGCTGGGGATTTAGCTCAGCGACAAAAGCGCCTGCCTGGCAAGCACAAGGTCGTGAGTTCGGTTCCCGGTACCAGAGAAAAACCAAAAAAAAAAAAAAAAAAAAAAAAGTTGATCGGTATGACTCTACAGATGCTATCTTAAATCAGCTTCTAACTTGGTGAACAAAACAGAAGATATGAAAGTAATGACAAATTCAGCTACCCCAGGATGCTAAACTAATTTCCGATTTTAATATAAATCTCCAGTTTACATATGGTAGTAGCTGTTTAGATTAGGGATATCTGAAGACGGAATTTAGAATGGTTTCCAACTTGCAAATTGTCCTTGTGTATGAAAATAATCAATTTTTTTAATATTGGTATTTCTACACTGTGTGTGTGTGTGCGCGCACACACGCAAGAGAGAATCCAAGGCCTCGTGCTTGCTATACAAGCACTCTACCACTGAGTTATATCCCCTGCCACCTTTTAAATTTTACTTTTAGGCAGGGTTTCACTAAGTTGCCCAGGCTAGCTTCAAACTTGTGATGCTCCTTCCTCAGCCTCCCCAAGAAGCTGGGACTACAGGCATACACCATGCCTGACTCCTGCAGTCACTTTTACCTTCCACATTATATGCTTCTCTTTTCTTCTAAATGAGAACATACATTATTGGGTAGCGGGGAAATAACCTTAAGACATATTTGTAAAATGCACACTGAACAAACATATTTACAAAAAAAAAAAAATCACTTTAAAAAGCCCATGTAATATATGTGTGTGTGTGTGTGTGTGTATACTCCCCCACACACACACTGCTTGGGTCAGAAAAATCTTAGTGTAAAGGACCAGAGAGTAAATATTTTAGGGTTGGGAACCCCATCGTCTTGGCTTCACACACTAAATCAGCTATACAAAGCAGCCGCAGGAAGCACGGAAGCGAAGGAGCACGGCACCGTTTCCCCAAGACTGAGCATGCGCGCGGAACCAGGAATCTCGCGTCATTTAAAGTCGTAACAGGAAAGGTTCTGATCCTGATTTTGCTCAACCTTTAGAAAATGTAAAGCTTGAGAGGCACAGGAAGATTTTCATGCCAACCGGTAAAAGTGTCTGCTTTGGAAAGAATGAACTGCTTTTAAACTGATTATTTCAAAGGGCAGCCCAGATTCGAGGACATCTGCCCAGCTCTGGGGATGGGCTCCGGGTCAGTGGTACCACCACGGCAGGAGAATACACTACCGTGAAAGAGCTTGCACTGTGAGACAGAAAGCCCCGTGGCCAGGGCCCGGCCTGTCTTACAGCAACTTCTTCCAGGAATTTGCTCTGCATGACCAGCAGTGACCCCTGACAAGGACATTGTGCCCTGATCAGTACCTCCCCTCACCCAGCACGAGCTCCACCGTGAAAGGCCGCAGCTCAACACGCCCGAGAGAACCAGGCTTCCAGCGCCGGAGGAACCTTGACAGACACCCACACACCATTCCAAAGCCCACAGAAATTCCCCCTTACCTAAGAATACCAGGTTATGTGTATAAAAATGTGGGCATGGAGAATGCTTCTCCTCACAGCACTTCATCCATCATTTACCCCAGATTATATGCCAGCAGACAAGGCTGAGATGAATGGACATTTTTTTCACACAAGGGCCTTGAAAATGCTGTGACAGCTGTGATATGCCAGTCACAAGTGAAAAACGGTCATGATGAATTCTCTTTGCGTTCAACCCAAGACTAATTTACTCTGCCACGACATGACGGGGTTTGCCACTCAGAAGACCAAAGCCAGGGATCTAGCATGCATGCAGTAATAAAATTCAAACCTATGTAGACATGGCTGGTGGATTCAATAGCTACTTTATTGATCTGTTTTGTTTCCATTAAAAGGGTATTTTACTCCTAGCACCTAGTACTTTAACATTTTAAAAAAATGTTCCCTCAAGGTGTGTGCTAATTAGGATCTAGTTGTTAGGCAGATGATAAACTGAGACAATACGAAAGGACCCCTGTAAAGCCCGACCCAAGTCAGGCTTCTAGCTCTCAATTGTGCTTATGAAACAGGCAACAAAATGTTCCAAATAAAACTCCACGGCCATCAAAAACCTTGTGGTTATAAATACTTAATCTTTATCTGGGGTTGTTTTATGCACATATTTTTATGCAAAGAGGAAAAAGCTCCACAATACAGACTGATGGGCTTGTTTTCCTACTAACTAGATCTCCAAAAGTAATCACTGCACTTGCTGTTTTCATTGCAGAGCAACTGTACATACACGTGTGTTGCTTCTGAAGGGATCATGCACCTTGCTTCCTGCAGACTGGGTATCCATGGATACCGCAAAGTTTCCAGAGAAACACTGCCTAAAAATTTTCACCATGTCAGCCTCAAAGGCCTTCCAATGGAAACTGTCATTCAAATTAAAGGGACAGGCCTTGCTGTTCTGTGGCAAAGATCCGTGCATGCCCGTGCAGATGACCTTTCTTTCTGCACTGTCCAATGGCTGCGTGTCACTTAAAGCCACACAGGGGTGGGTCACTTAATCCCACAAAAGGAACATGAGGGGAAGAAATCAGACTGATACGTAACCACCCTTAGGCTCAGTACCTCTAGCAATACCATTCCTGTGATATATTTTTCACCAAGTAATAAATGTTCTTATAACCAAACCTCAAGAGCTGCAGATCAGACAGAAAAGTACCAAGAGGCAAAGAGGAAGGTGTTACAGTTTGGGTTGAGAATGTCCCCCGGAAGCCTCACGCACTACAGGTAGGGCAGAGCTGCACATGCTGTCAGGTGGGGCTTGGTTGGAGGCATATCACAGGGCCTGGACTGGAAGCCTGCATCTCCCCCACCCCCACTGCTTCCTGGGCACCATGAGATGAGCAGCTTTCCTCGACCCAGGTCCCTCCGCCATGCTGGACTGCACTGAAACTTCTAGAACTGTGACTGAAACCATGGACTGAAACTTCTAGAACTGTGAGCCTCTCTTCAAGGTGTGGCTGTCTCAGCAATGAAGTGCCTAAGACAAAAGGAAAGTGACAGCTGAACCTGTAGGTCCCCATTTACAGCCAACTTAAATAACGTAGGGCTGCAGGCAAGGTTTCTCAGTCTGTAATCAGGGTCTGACGTGGGGCACAATGAATGTGATTTAAAATCCTCCTCAAGAAAGTGACCGTGTGAGAAGGCCCATTTCACCAGTGGAGACAAATGTTAGGACACTAACACACTCTCTTTTCCAGACCTCATCACTACATCAGCAGAAATCTGTTCTTAAACCCAATCAGAATTAACTTCTTCAGTCTTCAATGAGTGTGGCCCTCAGGAACGCAGGTTACAAAGTCAGAGAAAGACGACTTAAGGTGACACTAAAAATTTTCAAGTTTAGGATGTGTAATTTATTAAAAAGGCACTCCTCCCCACTCCTGCTGTATTCATCACCATTTCTTCCATCACTTCTTTTAGGGCCTGAATGACATCACATTTCTTGCAGCAGTGCAGACAACTGAAAACACACAGACTTCACACGCAGGAACTCAAGGCCAGCAATGGCAAAACAGCACCAGGAAAGGGAAAGAAATCGTGTGTCACAGGCCCAGTGCTCAGGAGCCCGGCTCACCCGAGGAGGTATCAATGTTCGCATTTCTTTCAGCCTCAATTTCAGAGACGAGCTGGACTATTTCGGGGTGACTGAATTTCCCTGCAAAGCAAAAAGACATTCCTGTGTTGGCAGGAGAAGACATCTGTGTCCCCAGCTTATCCCAGGGGGCTCGGCTCTCTGACCTGCCCCACGCCCACTGCACAGCAGGGGACTGCAGCTTCTCCGGAGGGGACACAGGGAGCGCGTCACTGTCACTCCACGTGCCAGGGAGTATAGAGGCGAGTCAGGCCCAGGACTATCCGTGACGCAGGGAGCAGGAAGCCTCGGAGGGCAGCCTTGAAGGCCCCTACGGAGGTCCTCAGGGAAAGCAGGTGCGAGGGCGGAGAGCTGGGCCACGGCTCCTGCACACAGAGACCAAGCCCTGGCTCCGGCTGTCCTCCGCTGGGAACCAGCGTGCAAACAGCTCCTGCAGGCCCCTTCGCCCCTCAACTGGAGACCCGTGACGCATCCCGGCACCAAGACGCCAGGTTTCTGTGCTGCGCAGTGACCGTACTTCCTGTCAGATGCACGGACCCTGCGCCCCACATCGCCCCCGCCTGTCCCTGTCCCTGCCCAGCCCGCAGGCAAGTCACCCTCACTGCACCGTGCGTCTTGGAGCTGGTCTCACTCACAAGGTGGCTGTGGGCACTCAGTCTTCCGGTCCTTTCCTCCCCCAGGGGCTTCTGTGACCCCTGTTCCTCCGAACCTGAAGGTGCAGTGACCTCCCTGCTGCCAGACCTGACGGCTTGCGCTCTCCCTCTTCAAACCTTCCCTTCGCTTCTGCCCTCTCCCCAGTCTAGGTCCCACCCAGTCCTCCAGCCCATCAGGCTCCAATTCTTGGACTCCGCTCACAGGCACCCGGCATGCAACGCCTCCCCAGCCCTGCCGCACCACGTTCAGGTCATGCCCAGGATCTGGCTGCCTGAGCCGTCTACCCCGCCACGGCGGCCTGGCACTGGACCCCACAGCGGTCCACCCTGACGCCCTCGCTGCTGGGCTCTGCCTCCCCAGGCCGCCACAGCTCCGAGCGCAGGTGAGGGCTGTGCTGCCCACACTGGAGTCTCACCTCCCAGCCTGCGCCCCCTCTGCCCCATCCCCGGGCCAGGCCGCCCACCCCGCAGTGAGCCAGGATTCTGGAAGCAGCGACAGGAAAAGAGGACACGAAGCCAGGAAGCAGGTCACAGAGATGAAACTAAAAGGAAAGACCTGGCGTCCCCTTAAGAGTTTTCGTAACAGTCACGGGCTAGAAATATCTTCAGCTTTCTCTAATGAAGCCTTTCTCCAAGCATTAGTGAGGCTACGGGAAGAAGCAGCAAAGCAGTCATCTCTCTGGGCTCAAATTTCTCTCAGTAAAACACAGAATTTAAATCAGACGCCGCGGGGGCTGGGGATTTAGCTCAGTGGCAAAAGCGTCTGCCTTGCAAGCGCAAGGTCGTGAGTTCGGTTCCCGGTACCGGAGAAAAACAAAAAACAAAAAACAAAAAAAAAAAAAATCAGACACCGCGTGCGCCCGTCTGTGTTCTGACTCTCCTGGTGCTCCGCGTCCCGCTCCTCGCCCACAGTGCATCACTGTGAGGCAGCCAATCTGTAAGCACCCAGAAAAGCGTCAACACTACCGGCCGGGAAGTGTGCGACCACGGGCTCGTCGTCACTGGCACCACGTGGGCTGGCGGACCTCGCCCGCAGAGCCACAGAGCCGGTCCCAGGCTGCACCCGCAGCCTCCTGTCCACCTCCCAGCTCGGCAGAGGGCAGCTCTGACTGCCCGTGAAGAAGGGCTGGGCTGGGTTTCAACCGCATAGGATTTACAAACTGGCCCTAGGCCAGGATCTGCTGATTTCCAGTTCATAAAGTCACTCTGTAACTTAGTGTATTAAATTATGAACTCATTAAGTAGAGTAAACAAAAGTCACTGAATTTAACTTCACTGTACTTAAGTCTAGATTTTTTAGGACTTAAGTACTTCGTATATCAAAGGCAGATCAGGCCACAGCTGCTGGTCCTCCCACAGCCTGTCAGCAGGCACAGGGTGGGGGCGCCCTCCAGGGGCCCAGGTGGCAAAGCTTGGTCCCAGCCTGGCACTCCTGGGGGGTGAGAGGGCGTTAAGAAGTGAGACCATGAGGGCAGCCTCAGGTCACCTCGCTCCGCCCCCCAGGCCCACAGCAGAGGCACCCACAGGCCACAGACTGAACACCTCCAAACCTGGGAGCCAAACCAAGTCCTCGTCTAGGCTGCTATCTCAGGGGCTTCACTGCAGGAGCGGAAGCTGTCGCGGGAGAGAGCCGGAGAGCATCGTCAGGAGACGGGCAGGGAGACAGGCAGCTCTAGGGCAAGTGCAAAATGAACAACAGACGCTTGACGCTGACAGCAGCGAGGGTCGGGAAGGAGGCCAGAGCTGGGCGGCCTTAGGTGGCAGGGCTCTGGGGGTCACGCAAGGGCCAGAGTTGCATGCGTGGGAAGAGGGAAATCACGGGTTTTTAAAATAAAGACACCAGCTGAGTGGAAGGGTGCTTGCCTGACACGTACCAGAATTTAGGTTCCGTCCCCAGTACCAAAACACGCAACTACACACAGATGCAAAGGCACCCGTGTCTACAAAGGAGGCCGGCAGATAAGAAGGCAAACTCGAGAGCAGCCGGCACGCTGAGAGCACCGGGCCGAAACAACGGGGCCTTGTCCAGAGGACTGCAGAGCAAAACCGAGGGATGCACTGTGCTGCGGACCACACCGAGCGCAGGCGCAGTGCTCTCTCCCCGCCTCCCCCGAGGGAGCTGCCCCCGCCACTCTCCGGAGGATGCCGAGCACAGGGCGCCCGGGAAGCGGGGTTTCACTGAAGGCACACGAGAGCAGCTCACAGACACAGTGCGCTTGGCAGCTTGCTCTGGAAGCTGTCATGGCTTTGGAAGACAGCTACCACTCACTGCCACGGATGCTCTGAGCACTGAGCGTGTCACCTGCATGAGCTCAGTGTAACCTGAAACAACCCTGTAAAGTGGGTCCTATTATCCTCCTCTTGAAAGTAAGAAAACTAAGGTCCAGAGAGGGGAAGCAGCCAGGCACAGTGGCGCACGCCTGTAATCCCAGCACTCAGGAGGCTGAGGCAGGAGGATCATTGTGAGTTTGAGACCAGCCTGGTCTACAAAGTGAGCTCGAGGCCAGCCTGAATTGTATAGCGAGACTCTGTCACAAAAAAAAAGAGAGGGTAAGCAATTCACTGGGAGTCACACAGCTGATACAGGGCATAATGAGGATTCCAACCCGAGCAGTTTGACCTCAGGGCTGTACTATGAAGGACCAGGAGGACGCAGGTGACTTTAGCTCGCAGGGCTTTCCTGTTTTAACTTTGTAATTGTCTCCTTGACCATACAACCATACAGCACTCAAGATCACAAAGCCCCTTCACACGGACTAACTCTCTTGAATCTCAGTAGCCAGCCTTGGACTTCGGAGGGTGTTAGGATCACCACCACCCCAGTTTTCAGAGAGGAGACAGGCTCTGAGGGGTCAGGAGCCAGTCCAGGGACACAGCTGGCAGTGGGGGAGGTGGAGGAGAAGGTGCTCACTCCCAGGCAGCGAAGCTCTGAGGCGCCACCTGCCTCCGCAGCAGCCTCATCTCATACGGCGCTGTTCGGGGAAGGCCCGAAGACGTGGGCCGCGCTGCAGGGGCACAGGCACCTGCGGTGGAGTCGAAGAAGTCCTGCAGCCTCCCCGGCTTGCTCTCCAGGTCTTCATACTCCGACGCCTGCAGGATCATCTCACACTGGTCCAGCTGCTTCACAAACTTGGCTTCTGCACTGGACTGGGTCTCATACTCCTAAGCAAGGGGACAGTTAGAGGGGGTTGGTTAAGCGTGGGGCACCCCAGGACACTCTGTACCCAAAGTCACATTCGTGATTCCAGCCTGGATGTGTTGAGGTAACGAATGTGTCACACTTTCTTGACAGCATGACGCGCGATACAAATCCCCAAAAGGTTTCTTGGGTTTCATTAGATGCCTCATTTCTATGAAGGCAGCTCTCCAGATTTGACAGAGCTCAATGTTATACAGAGGAATCACTTAACCTTTGAAGCCTGATGTATTTTGTTTTATTCCAACGGCATTAAAAACAATTTTAGGTAAGTTCACTGACATTCGTAGTTACAACATAATATTAAATGAATCTAAATTCATGATTTAACAAAAGGGAAAGGAACACATACTACATCAAAACCATCAAAGACTCCTTTTCTGTTGAAAGTTCAAAGTGAGAAAAATATTTCAAGACCACTAAAAGGCAGCATATGCTATTGCCAATTCTGGTGACTTACATGATTTCTTTTAAAAGAAGTGTAAATGGTTGGCTTTTGCCTTCTGAAAAGAATGGCAGTACTCCCCAGTTTCATCTTCCAGGAGGGACGCAGTGCAGAAGAGCACAGCGCTGCAGAGAGGGAAGCACGCAGGGCGTGTGGGGAAGCTGCCGCAGACAGCTGCTAGTGACAGGCCGGGCCTGGGCCAGGCAGGCAGAGTCCTGCTGAGCTGCACACTGCAGAAGAGTCTGAAAGCGCAGTGTAGATCTTCGCTGTCTGGGAGCAGAGGAATCAGGTCTGGGACTCTGTAGCGTCCAGTGGCGCCAGGAGTCTGTGTAAGGTCACGGTGCTGAGGCCGGGGAGAAAGGCGAAGGAGGAACTGCACAAAGGCAGGGTGTAAGAGAGCCTCTGAGAAAGGGGTGGGAGACGATAAGATGGGAAAAAAGACGATCCACTGGCACAGCGAAATAAAAGCAAAATCAAAGCCTCCTGGGTACCTTTGAACAAAACAAGTGCCACAACATCCACGCAGACTCTAAACTCCATGCGAGAGAGAGACAGGTCACCTCTGGCTGGAAACCCTGGGCCCTCCAGTCCATGACAGGCACAAGGAGCTCACGCCAGGAAGGTCCAACCTAGCAAACTCTCCAGCCTGATCCCCAGGGCCAACCTGACCTGGACACCTGTTCTGACCCCTGCTCTGACCCTGGCACACCTGCTCTGAGCCCAGGACACCTGCTCTGACCTGAGGACACCTGCTGAGACCCACTCTGACCCCACCTGCTCTGACCCCAGGACACCTGCTCTGACCCCAGGACACCTGCTGAGACCC
>NW_004955436.1:6681398-6777560 GCF_000276665.1 Chinchilla lanigera
GCTCTGACCCCAGGACACCTGCTCTGACCCCAGGACACCTGCTGAGACCCCCTCTGACCCCAGGACACCTGCTCTGACCCCAGGACACCTGCTCTGACCCCAGAACAACTGCTGAGAGCCACTCTGACCCCGGGACACCTGCTTTGACCCCAGGACACCTGCTGAGACCCGCTTTGACTGCAGGACACTTGCTCTGACACTGGGGACACCTGCCATGCCCCCAGGACTCCTGCTCTGACACTGGGGATGCCTGCCATGCCCCCAGGACTCCTGCTGTGACCCTGGGAACACCCACCAGCAGGGACCTGTGTGGGGAGGAGTTGCTGGACACGAAGTCATAGTCAAGTGGGCAACAATCATAGAGACAAAAAGCAGACAAGTCCCAGATAGAAATGGGGATGAGAAACAAAGTCACAAAATCCTTCAGAGGAGTCGGCATGTTTCTCTAACCCAGTGTCTAACAACAGAAAAACAGTAACAAAACTGAAGGAGAGAGCTCAATGGAACTGAACAACTTTTTTCTCATCACAGAAAAAATGGTACAAGAAAACGCACGCCTTGGCTCAATCTCAGCTCGATGTGGCCATTCCCGGAA
Source organism: Chinchilla lanigera (assembly GCF_000276665.1). Lineage (NCBI taxonomy): Eukaryota > Metazoa > Chordata > Mammalia > Rodentia > Chinchillidae > Chinchilla > Chinchilla lanigera. The sequence goes on from NW_004955436.1 coordinate 6,681,994, forward strand.
GTGAGCACATTTAACAGCGCCATGTGTTCACGGTGAGTATTCACAGTCCGTGGAAATGTGCGGGCATCAAGAAAAGCAAAGTGCGTGTCAATATTTTAATGCTGAACTTATTGAGACATCACGAGGTTAACACAAATTTGTCCTCTACAGTTTCAAGAGGCGCTCAGAGTGGTGGCCACGGCTTCCAGACACATTAGTATGGTGAGCAGCTAGAGTGTGGAGGCATTTTTTGAGGACTCTGCATACTGTACAATTTTTGTCAATTAAAAAAATAAAAACAAAAATTTTTAAAAATTAAAAATCAAAAAGAAAACTGAACCGAGCTTTTTTCCAACTAACTGCACACTAAAAGGAGCAGTAGGAAGCAGTGGTCAGACGTCACACAAACCTTTGAAGAGACAAAATAAAGAGAAAAACTGCATGTCCAGAGACAAATCCTACCAGAAAGACAGACATAGAGAAACAGAATCTACCACCATCTCAAAAAGACAATTTAAAAATCATTTAAAACACAAAACAACAACATAGAAAGAATTACTGTAGCTTTTCTTTTTTAAATATCATTTTAGATGAAAACTAAGCTGAGTACAGCAGCTTCTAATCACAGTCCCAGCTACTTGGGAGGCTGAGGCCGGAGGATGGCAAGTTCAAAGCCACCCTGGGCATCCTGGAGAGACTGTCTATGATCCGACATGACAGGACAAGACACGATACAAGACAATACAGTGGCTGGGGAGAAGCGTGGTGGTAAACCCCTTGTGTAACACAACTGAGACCCTAGGTTTAACTCCCAGTACCATATGCAAAAAAGCAAAACAAAACAAACAACCCAAACAACTAAACAGTAAGAAGTCAAAGGGTCATTAAATGTGATAAACGAACCTTTAACAGAAACTGGAAAGGAGACTAACTTGAAAAGTAAAATAAATAAATAAGAAACAAAGGACTTCAAAAAGCCTGGCAAATATTGGAAGCAGATACAGAAGAATGGAGTCTTGGGGAAAACAAAAGCAAAAGAAAAATTATACTTCAGGAAAACATTTTTGTGACTAAAACCTTTTAAAAGACTTTAGAGTATATGTGGGAAAAAAAACACATACTTTAAAAGTACCTAAGGAAGCCAGGAGTGGTACTGTACCTCTATAATTCCAGTACTCTGAGAGGCTGAGGCAGGAGCATCACAGGTTTGTATCTATCCTGGGCAACTGAGTGACTAAGACCCTGACTGGATAAAAAATGAAAAAATAAATTTTGAAAGGGTGGAGTTGGGTGGAATGTAGCTCAGTTCAAAAGCCCTGGGTTCAATCCCCAGTAGTGCTAAAAACAAACAACAAACAAACCTAAGAATGTGAACCCAGAATGAAAAATACAAAAACACAATCTAATAAAATCACCAGACTTAAAAGGAACAAATAATTCTTCAGGCACTTAGGTAGAAAGAGCACCTGGCATACCAGGAAAGTAATTATGATTATGAAGCAAATTACTGGCAGAAGAAAATGAGAAAAACATAGAGAAGACACTCAGTGAAAGAAACTCAAGCAAAGACACTGGGAATCAAGGATTTTATATCCAGCAAAAGTGACCTTCACATATAAAGAATGAGAAAAACTACCAACAGCCGCAAGAAAACAGGGAACGCTGTTCCTTGGGCCCTTCCTGAAGAATCTACTAGACAGCAGGTCTCAGGCAACAAGAGCCGCTCAGAAACAGCCATAAAGATAGGTAGGTGAACATCACTGATAAAAGATACTCACGGAACTGAGACTGAGGTTAAAAGCGCATAGTGTGAGTGGCTGGATAGTCCAATGATGATGACGTGGACACAAAAGCTACAAACAGGTAAGGGGAAAACAGCTGGGCCAGCCAACTTGTTTTCACTGATAGCAACTGATGAGGATGGGATGTGTATTATTCTCATTTACATGTAAAGAAGGATAAAGCAAATAAATACTTGAGACAGTCTAACTCCCAACCTGTGTACACCCACCACCTGGATCCTGGGGCAAGGTACACAACACACTATAGAAAAGGGTAAACAGAAACCTCAGTGCTCAATTTAAATTGGAAACACTATGAACACATGAGGAATTGTATGATCCTCGGTGCTCATACTATGGTCTAAAAATACCATTCTTTTTAAAGAGAAAAAAAACAAAATCAAGGACAAACAAAATAACAAAAAAACAATTAAAAACTACAGAATTTCAAAAAAGGGTGACAGGAAATTAACAATGGTTGTTGTATTATATATTGTTATCTTAAAAGTGGTTACTCAGATAACCAGATCTAGGCATGTAAGATTGATCAAAACATTAAACATTAACTGTTCCTTTCAATAAACCAACAGAACTTAGCAGTATGATTATCTTAGCTATCCTGTGTACGTGTGTGCATGTGTGTGTGTATGTATATGAAAGAAAGAAGGGAAACAATGTATAATTTTTTCTTTCTTTCCTCTTTCCCCACATCCCATAGTTCTTTCCTTTTAAGCAGTTTCTTTCCCTTTCACAGTATCTACTGTACCTTTCAGATTTTATTTACTCTTTCAGGTTCTTGCACTAGGGAGGGAATACAATGTTTACACATGTGAGTCTGATTTATAGACATTTCCTATTTAAATATAAAGATTCTGCAGGCAGTCGCATGTGCTAGACATTGTGAGTGTGTGGTAGCTATCATTACACACTGGGGCTCAAAAGGATATTTCTTCAAAATGTAGATGATGCTTTCAGAAAAAAAACCACATTTTCTCTTGGCTTACTGAAATTTGATTTCACACTTTAATGGTGAAAGATAAATTATAATCAAGGATGTTTAATTGCTTTAAATCTCCATGCAGATAGCTTTCACAATAAATAGTGTGGTGATCATCACTTCAAAGACCAATCAACAGGCATCTGCTATGGAGCTGGTATTATTCCATATTCCATGGGCACAGAATGACCATATATTCCTAAACTAAAATCAAGATATAGGGACTAGAAACAAAGAAAGTAAGATATATAGACTAGAGACAGAGAAAAATAGAATTTATCGAGTGCCACATATATTAATTACTTTCATTCCCTCCCACAGCTGCATAACATATTATTTTTGCTATTTTACTGATGAATTCAAGCATTGAAAAATTTGGCTGCTCTGGGCCACACAGCTAATAAACAAAGAAAGCAGTGTCTGAACATCATAAGTTTTGTATCGAAGCCCAAATATTAACACTGGATACAAATTATGAAACATGTAAATTATTACAGATCCCGGTGCTGGGCTGAGAAATTTGCATCCACCTGGATCGTACAATGTGACCTGAGATGTGGTCTTGGCAGAACTAATCAAGTTGGAATGTGGTCTCCAACAGAGGGAAATGTGGACAGAGACACACAGAAGGGACATCACTGGACTCGGGGTGAAGTCTGGAACACTGTGTCCTGAACCAAAAAACATCGAAAGCTACAAAGAGGTGAAGAAGGCTCGGGAGAGAAGTCTTGTCGAGTAAGAATCATTGGTTCAACCAAGGATGCAGACAAGATAGCAAAACTACTACCTCTGGGAGGCGGGGTATTACGTGTTGAATTTTTCTGCTTTATGTTTGTTCAAACCCAAAGCCTTTCTCAGTAACGGTCATTGTTCTACCAAGAAGATCCTATTTTAAGTGAAGTAGGTTTGGCAAAATTGTAGCCAGTTGCTGATGGCTATGAAAATAATTTTACAGATACTGCTACTGTTTATGATAATTAGGAGGCACAAGGGGACAGATTTTTATAAATGCTTTTCAAATGCTGACTGTCTTTTTCCTTAAGAAACAATACGGGCTTATTTCAAAAATCCAGGCGTCAGCTGTTTTTCTTTCTGTATGAGGGGCACCTAACTCCACTGCGCCATTCGCCCCAGTAGGAAGTACCCCGGAAGCCACCTGGATGGATGCACTTTGACACAGGCGATGCTCTTCCCGACAGAAGCCCTGTCGCTCTGTCACGGGGCCACTGACGCCAGGCGCCGAGCTGGGTACCACCCACACTTCATCAGATTTCACCTCATAATTACTCACCTAGGTACTTGTCAGAGGCCAGTCTCTCACCTTAAACCCTGGTGCCATTTTCTGGTTTTAGAAAACATGCTCCATAGAGTGCACATCACAAATACCTCTTGTGGGGCCGGGGGCAGAGCTCAGCGGCCACACCAAGGACTAGCACTTCCCTATGGAACTGTGACCACACCCACTGCCAGCACTGCCGAGCCGCGCTGACGTAGACACGACTTGATCTGCGCACCTCGCACTTCTAGGCCAGAGCTCATCAAGGGCGCGAGCCAGGCGCAGCCCCTCCACCTCCAAAACCTGACCCGGCAGTGAGGCAGTAGAAGGGACCCTGCAGGCTGAGGGACTGGGGGACACGGCAGCAGGGGGCGCCGGGAAGTGGAAGTTAGACTCTCAAGACAACGAAGCGTGGAGCGCCTTGCAGGCAACATGAGGCAGGGTGCGAGGGTCCAGGACAAGGCCGCCGTAGAGGAAGCACAGGGGGCGGTCACGTGCCCCGCACTGCCCTGGCTTCCATCCCGACACCCGGCCACAGCAGCACTGGCGGGCAGGACAGGGCACTGCGTCGCATGGGCTCTGCCTGCGCGCTGCATTTTGGCCCCCAGCTCCGGAGCCCCTCCTGGGGTTCACAGAGGGGCAGGAAGAGCCAGGGTCGCCACCAGCACACGGGTAGGTAGGTGCCAGCCCGGCGCTGCCCTGCCCCAAAGCCACAGACAGGTGAGTGGCGTGGACACAGCAGCAGGAAGCAGGGCCTGAGAGGCAGGACCCTCCCAGGGCAGGACGGAGCGGAGCAGGGGACCTTTGGCGGGAAGGGCTTCCAAGACATCTCGGCAGCAGCAGGTAGTGACACACAGAAGAACCGGGCCAGGACCAGTGTCCTTACCTCCCACAGCTCGTAGAGCTCCTTGCTGAGGTCCTCCGGCAGGAGCTGGGTCATCTGCCTCATGGCTTCCTGAAATAACAAACCAGCATCGTCACCGCGTCCACCGCCACCCACACTCCCCCTGGCACGTGGCGTGTGCCACTGCCAACATCTTTTGTACAGTATACTCATTTTCTAGTGTGAATATGATCTTATTGCAAACTTAAAGGGCTACACAAAGGGGCAATTATTGTCATCAATATAGAGGAGTTTAAAGGTAAGACTTCAGAGGTTCACAGGCCCACGGCTGCACTGAGGGACACACCCGCCTCCCTCCCGGGCCGCGCCGGGCACCGGGGACCCAGACACACGAGCTCAGGAGAGGGGCCTGCGTGCTTCTTCCGGGCCCTCCTCCGAACAGAGTGGAGCAAACCCCCTGCAGAGTGCAGACGACACAGGAGGGCGCTGTGCTGTGCTTATTTATACCTCTGTGCCTCATTCCGCTCTCTCCCCCACTGAGCTGCTCCAGCGTCCTCCGAGAGTCACACTCTGGGGACAACATCCCCCAGATGGCTTCAAATTCCTTCACATCTCAGCCTGTCCCTTACTCCGCCACAGGTCTGCCAACCCCAGGGGGTCAGACACCTTGAGAAGAACATGGTTTTAAAAACGTCTTAAGTGGGGCTGGGGATTTAGCTCAGTGGCACAGCACCTACCTGGCAAGAGCAAGGTCATGAGTTCAATTCCCGGTACCAGAAAAAAAAAAAAAAAAAAAAGTCTTAAGTGATGAGTGATAGAGCTAACCCTCCCTGTTTGAGTTGATATTGTTTCATCCCCCATACAAAACCATTTTCTCCTACAAGAATTAGGGCAGGGTTGGTGGGTTGCCAAGGAAAGCAGAAAGTTTTATGACTTTTGCTTCAGTGATTTTAGGACAAATTAAAAGTTCTAAACTCTGAAAAACAATCACTTTTGGCATTCTAAAGGCCTTATATAAAATAGTGAGTTGGAGAAAAGCAATGAAAATAAAGATGAGCTGGGCGTGGAGGCACACCCCTGTAATTCCAGCACTCGGGAGGCTGAGGCAGGAGGACTGTTGCGAGTTCAAGACCAACCTGGGCTACAAAGTGAGCTCAAGGCCAGCCTGAATTGCACAGTGAGACCCTGTCTCAAAGAGACAAAAAAAAAAAAAAAAAAGACAAGAAAAGAAAGATGGACATTTGTATATGTCTTCAATCCTGGAAGGAAAAAAGTCTTAGAGAAAAGAGCCACTTCCGGAGCACGCTACATTACCAGTGCCAACAAACTGCTTTACAAGAAACACTGGGACCCTGTATGGCCAGAGTGTCTCATCATGCTCTGCGGTGTGAAATTCAGTGTGTTTTACACCTGCACTCTTTCTCATAAACCTCAGCAAAATGCTAGAGAAAATACCTCACATTTTTGCCAATTAAAGGTGTCTTCATAAACAAATTGATTTTCTCTACACTCTTCCAGAAACACAAGTTTTCCCATGCCTTGCGTTTCAGAGGGATATACGGAACGTCTGTATGTTCAGGTACATTCAAACCTTAACCTGTAGAACACAAACATCGAAACCTTACTGGGTAAGGGATGATCTGATGTACCCAGCATGAATAGTGACTTCCGCCTGGTGAGACCAAGGTGGCTCAGGCTGGCCGCTGTCTTCCCAGTGCAGCCTGAGGCTGAACTGGCCTTTCTGAGGTCACGTCGCAGCCCTGACTTGTGAGTAAGTCTCCTGTGGACGAACAGCACCAAGTTCTTGAAACACAGAGCAGACAATAAACAGAGTGCTCTCTTCCTGAGGCTGAGCAGACGGCATCGCAGCTCACTGGGCCCATCCGATACTCATAATGAGGAGTGCACTTCTGGCATTCCTTGTTTGGTTAAATCGCTGCCCGTCCAGTCCGCTCACCTAAAGCGCACGACGCTCGCGGGCTCTCAGTACGTGTCCCACCTCCAGCCCTCACTGAATCACCTGAAGGCCCGGCCCAGACACTGAATCTTGCCCCCACACACCATCCGCGTAAGGAATTCGTCACTCCCCAGATGTGAATTCCTCCTGTCCCCAATCTTGACCGGCAACTAGAAGAACGACGGCACACAGCGCTCTCCATGCCCTTGGCTTCTTGTCCAAGAATTTCTTGTTCTCACGAAGCTTCCTTGGTGCCCTCTCTTCTCACATCTATCCTACTGTGCATCAGCAAGTCTTCATCCTAACCGCAGACAGCAGCAGCCCAGTGGTCAGGTCTCCTGTATCCTCTCTGGGGGACACTGGCCAGGGTCCAGCTCGTTAGGACAGCAGTAGGCTCTCCTCACCTCCGGTGCTTGGAGACCCTTCGGATGGACTGTAGCTCTTCTCCGAAAGAAGCTGGCTTGCTCTTTCATGCGTCGACTCCTATGCACACTCAGAGAGGCCATCTGTCTTTCCTTCGTCCCCGTCACATGACCCCATGTCTTCCCCTCACTTTTGATGACCTCAGGATACTTCAGTATGATTCCTCCTCCAATTCCAGTGAGAATAAAGCCAACATTCTGACATGAGCTTCGTACCTATTTGCCATCCTTTCCCACTGGGTACCTCATTACCCACCGTCCTCCAGTTCAGGAGTCAGCTCCCTTTGTGCCACTCAGACTCTCGAGCAAACGGCTTTCTTTTGCTGTGAATTCTGCCAGCGAATCTGGAATTCTTGTCTCACAAATTCAAGACACACACAGGGAATGGTTCCTTAGAGCCTCCCCTTCTCCCTTGAGGTTGGCCAGCCTATACTTCGAATCTGTGTTCTGGCGGGAAGGGAAATACATCCCTTACGCTACTCCCTCTGCTCCAATAATTTAGGGTGGGGTGGAATTTCTAAATTAAGACTAATTCCGTGTGGCTCTTCTTGCCTTTAGAGAAGCAAAGCCTGTGTTCTCCACTCATCTCTGAAAACCCCTGTGTACGCTCACTCGCCTTGTGAAGCTGTCTCAGCAAAGGCTTCCTTACTCAGCCATTGAGGACCAATCTCAATAAAAGGAGCTTCCAATAATCCCTGGACTCAAAACCTGACTCTCAGCACCAAGTCTTCCTGGATTTTCCAGCCTCGGACTCAAAAGCATCTTCTTCGCCCTCAGGCTTTGGGTTTACAACTCACATCAACCTCGACTTCATAATTTTCAGTGCTACTCATTTCTTAGTAATACGAATGTTTTGCTTTGTTTTATTTCTACGCACTCAGTAAAAAAGACTAACCTGAAATTTACTAAACAATTACAGTTTGGATTATACTTAAGATATAGAGAATTTCTCTCCAAAGAGCTTCACTAGTGTGCAGATTCTACAAACTCGCTTCCATTCCAGCTAGTTCTGTGGTTCAAATGGAAGCCCTCTGCCTCCGTCCAGTTACTACCGAGAACTGAAAGCGCTGCGGCTGTTACGGCTGGCAAACTCTCCCATTCTCATTAAACAAGGCTGCAATAAGCAAAAACCAGGAAACCCACCCTGAATTACTGATTACTCCAGGAAATCCCCAATTCTGGAAGAACCTGTGCTACCTGAAACAAAGTAAGCACTTCACGCTTGGTGGTGAAGGTTCCCAAAGGTTCTCAGTGAGACCCGCCCTCGCCACTCCCATCAATTCCAAGCTCCCAAATCTTAAACTCTGTGCAGTCCTGCGAGCTGCCTGTCATCGCATCTGGTGGATCTTAATACCCTGTAGCCAGGCCCTGAAATGACAAACGTGTCCTCCCAGCCCTGGGACACCATGAAGACCACGGAGATGATGTCTTCCCTCACTGCGGTAGCCCAGCGCCCTTGGCTTTGGTTCAGTAACGGGTTTCCCGGGGGGCTGTCACAGGGTCAACAATCACCACTGACCTCTTCTCGCCTATGCTTTTCTTCTTTGGGGATGTTATCAGCTGGCGCTATGTCCCCCACGATGCACTCTGCCATGTCGTGAACCAGGGCCAGGCGAATACATCTGACCAGGCAAGAAATGGTGAGCGATTACACAGTTACATTCACAAGTTTCTTCTTTGTGTTATCTTCAAGTTACACAAAGTATTTTTCGTTCTTCACGGCCACAGAATGATTGAATACAATATTTTCTAAGGTAATCATGTTCCCCCAGCCTACAACAATTCTGAGCTCAATCCGCCAGTGAGCATCCCACACAAGCGGGAGGGTACCAGGGTGACTGCGCACTAATTCTTTCCCGGGGGTCTGACTTCTCACTCTCGCTTCAAGAGGTTCCTAATTTCGGATTACAAAGCCAGGAGATGACCTACTGCTGGGATTTCTCACTGGGACGAAACTAAGAACCCAACACTTCCTGCGCCTGCAGCTGCTCACAGGATAATGGGCAGAGCCGGACTTGGCTGGGTTTGAATTCTGCAAGCAGCACTGACTAGCCACATGAGTCTAGCTACGTAATTTCTGCCAATCATTTACGTAAACCCTCCATTTTGTCACCCTTCATTTTATCATCTGTAAAAAGATAATCATACTTAATAAGGCTAGTGTGAAAATAAAAGGTGAAAAATTATGTTCCTGACACATGCTCATTCAACAAATGGCTATGATTCTATTACCAGTAATTAGTTCAGTAACTATGATAATCATCATCAAAATAACAAAGCGAGCCACGAAGGGCAGAGGGCCAGTCTGCTTCACAGCCCCACTGTTACCGAGGTGCAGGCCTCCGAGGCTCCTCCCGGGCGGCCCGCCCTCCAGGCTCTCCTGGCCAGCTCAAATCTCAGACTAGTCCTAGGTTCGTCTCGCTGACGTCATTTTCATCTCATGCTACCAGTCTTCTCCATTCTGCACCAGATGCCGAGTACCAGCACTCCCCAGATGATAACCCACTTGATTTCCTTTTCTCGTCTAGGAAGGGGACCGAGAGGCAAAGGCAGAGGGGAGGGAGAGGAGGGGCAGGAGATGGAAAGAGAATCAAGCTGTGTTACACACAGGCACCGACTTCCCATGATGGACATAATCATCATGTACCACAAACGTGGATTAGTAAAAGTAAAAACAAATCACCCCTTGGCTCCCTCTCTATCTGGCTGTGGGCTCCTATGTGCTCCTCTCCGCCAGCCGTGCCTTCCTCTACTTCTCTACTTGCACCAACCCTTTAGACCTCACATCGGAGGGCCCCTGCACGAGGGTTACCCACACACAGGGGACCTCGCCTCAGGTTAGAACATTCAGCTCACTACCTAGCCTGACTTACCTTGGGCTTTCTGCAGAAGCCACTCTGGGCCTGGGTGATTCATTCACTCACTGTCTTGTACTGCTGGCAAACTTCTGAGCTCCAACAGCACTTAATGCTTGGTGGCTGGCTAATGAGGACACCTGCTTCTCAACTCTGTCCTGAACATATACAATCACTTCACAAATGAGTGCTACTCTTCATAAAAGGAGCTACAGAAAAGCAGCCAGCACACCTCAGCAACGGCAGGACTTTAGACAGAATGCACCTCCGAGGCCTAAAATCATGCATACGCTGCCCCTGAGCCAAGGCAGGCTCCGTGACTCCCCAAAAGAAAACCTAGACTGCGGTCTGCAAAACTGAAGCCACAGACAGTGTCCCCTGCCTACCTCCTGAATCCGTGTGCTGGCCTCAAGTAACTTTGTTTGACTTAGGCAGTAACTTACAGAAACCTGACCGATGCCCGTCAGGCAAAAGCGGTGCACACCACAGACCTGAGACCCTCACAAGCCCCAAAGTGCAGATGAGCTCACCGGTCTTTGTTAAGGTGGGCATCTCTGGTCACCATGGCCATCAGCGCCATGCGGTACATGTGATCGGACACACTCTCTGGATCTTCCACATTTCGGTACACCCAGCCAGTTCGAGGGACTCTCTGATAAACGGGAAGAAGTAACAGTTTTAAGAAATAAGTATTCTCAGATACACAAGCTTAAATACTGCACCGTTTCTCCTATGTGAGAAATCCAAAGTATCAATGAGGAGCATAATAAATGATAAAGGATAGGAAACAGGGAGACAGATCTTTTGCACATGGGAAAGAGTCCAAGAGTTGGAGGGAGTGGAAGGGGACACAAAAAGAATTAAGATGCATGGGATGTAGGGATGATCTATGACCTCCAAATAATCCGAAAGAGGGAAATACAACTCTCGACCTGCTACATGCCTGATACACCCAGTTCTCCTTCTCTAAAATCAAACAATGAATTGTAGGAACAAGGGAGACTGAGCAGGAAGTATTTATTAAGAGAAAGAAAGCTTCTAAGAGGGACAGAAGGGGGTCCCCAGTGAGTGGCCCGGGGCTTTAAGGAGCAAAACCACGAGGTGAGGCAGGTGTAAGGTGGGATAAAACTGTAATTAACTAGTAAGATTACAGGAATGGTCAGGTAATACTGATCCAATGGGGAATCACAAGGTGGATCTGGGGTGGGACAAAACTATGGTCAGCCAGTGAGATCACAAGTATGGTAGCCACCCCATCCCAACTGGGGCTTCTGCACCCGGGAGGGGCTTTGCCCCCGTCCCGTCATCTTTGGGCCCTGCGTTTGGCCCACTGCAGATCCTTCTGCTGGGTTTAGTCCAGCAGTTTTTAATAGATTCTAAAACCATGCCCCTGCCTCTGTGTGCTGGCCCTGGACTTCTCCTGAAGACCGCAGCGCATCGCTGGGACGCTTGTCTCTTTTAATCCGAAATCTGCATTTTCATTTGTTTGCCGTACACCACGGGTACACTCCCGGTGGAAAGTGGGCACGTGTGTCCGCAGACACCTACGTTATTTAGAAATACTAGAGGCAGGCAGAGGGCGGAGCGGGAGACAGCGCGCACGGGCGCGCTCCTGGAAGCCCAGGCCCCAGCGCAGAGCAACGCCCGCGCCCACAGCCGCCCTGGGGATGCTCGCAGGGGCGGACGCTCTGCACCCGCATCAGTCACCCTGCGCGCGGGACCGCACGCCCTCACCCACCCCTCCGGGGCGCCCCGGCCTCCCAGGCGCGCGCCCGAGCCTCGCTCCCGTTCCACCGACGCTCCCGGAGCAGCTAGCTCGCCAGCGCACGGGCCACGCTGGCGTGGGGACTGGGTCCCCCTCCCCGGGCGCCCCCCGGGCCCCGCCTCACCTTGAGCCGCCCCAGCAGCCGCAGGAACTGCAGCAGCTGCCGCGACCCGCCGCGCGCGCCGGTCGCCATGGCCGGGCCGACCACGTGAGGGGGCGGGGCCTGCGAGCGTAGGTCACGCCCATCCGCCTGGGCACGCCCACGCACCTGTCCCCGCCCCTCCGGGCCTGGCGTCCTGCGTCGTCCTCCGCTTCCCTCTCTCTCTTCCTCCTCCGCTCCTTCCCCGGGTCCGCCTGCTCCCGCCTGCTCCGCAGGCTCCCACCTTCCGAGCCCCTTGGGCGCTGCCCCACTCGTGACGGCCCCTGCGAGTCACCCGCGGGCCTCGGTACCTGCTCCTCCAGGAGAGGGGAGGGGAGCGCGCGGCCGCCCCGGCGCCCTCCGCCCCGGATCGTGAGGCCGCGGACGCGAACCGAGGGCTGCGGTCCGCCCCGCGCCGGCTCTGTGCGGCTCTGAAGACGGGGGTCAGGGCCGGGGAGCCCGCGGGATGGGGAGCTCGCCTGCCTGAGCGCCCGGTTCCACCCCTGCACCCACAAAAAAAACAGGTATTTTAAGTGAACACTTTTGGAGCTCTGCAACCAAAGTGACAGCTGCAAAGGCAGCAGTGCGATGCAGCACTTAGGCTGTGTGCCTCCGCAGGGTTGCCGGGCTCTGCAGGGTGACGTGTGCGTCCTTGCAGGCCTGTGGACGGCACCGATGAAGCCCCAGGTGTGATCCCCGTCAACGCCCTGGAGCCTAAGTGGCTTTTCGGCAGGTATAACACGACTGCTTTCCCGCCCTCTGCCTGAGGGCTACTCATAGCAGACAGTAGCTTCTAGCGCGGAAAAAGATGATGATACAGGGGAGAGGGTGCTGTTGACCTTGAAACTGGACCGGATACTGCAAGCACACTGACTCTCGCACAGGCTGAGCGGGCCTGGGTGCTGTCAGCCAAAGTGCGGCTTTGGCCGGAGGGGTCAGCGATTGATCCGGGGGCTGGTTACTATCTCAGCTTCACAACCCGTATTTCCAGATCCCGGAAAATACCCATCCGCTGCTGGTCAGGCAGAAGGCCGTAGTGAAATGCTGAATGTTGGATGTGCTCGAGGGTGGGACCCACAGGATTTCCGACGGATTGGAGATCAGTGTAAGAGAAACAGGAGTTAAGGATGGTCCCACATTAGGTTTTTTACCTGGGCCACTAGAAAGACGGAGCTGCTCCTTAGGAGCTGTAAAAAACCGCAAGAATGGGTTGTGAAGAAGAACCAGAAGATTAGGGCATAATGTGAGGCTCAGATACCAATTGAAATCCTACTAGGCTTATCAACCTGGAGATGAGCGGAAAGGTAGCGACTAGCGGTGAGCATTTTCATCATCGTTGTTAGTATGATCCATAAAACCGTGCACCCGGAGGAGCCCGCCTATGAAGACAGTGTGGAGTAAGCCTGAGCTCAGTACCCCGACATTTACCTTTTGGGAAGCCAAGAAGGGACATCCACCAACTAGGAAAAGAATTAAGAGACAGTTGTGTCTGGAAGCTAAATAAAACCAATATTTCAAGAAGGAAAAACGTGGTCAGCCAAGTCAGCATGATGTCAGATGAGGACCCTAATGTGATTCTCTCTCTTTTTTTTTGGTACCGAGGAGTTGAACTCAGGACCTTGTGCTTGTCAGGCAGGCACTTGTGCCGCTGAGCTACCTCCCTGCCCCTTTGGATGTGATTCTCGGCCTTCATAAATTTCACATCATTGATGACCTTGATCAGAGCGACGTTCGGTGTGGTAGGCAAGCAGAGACCTTATTGGAATCACTGCACAGAGAGTGGGGCACACGCTGCAGTTCATTTGTGGGGTGGGAGAGAGGGTAAGGAGCACAACATTTAAATACGGTAGACTGTATAGTACATTGGCTTAATGATGGAGATGACCTGGTCGGTAGGAAAATTCCTAATGTGAGACAAAAGGACAGGGAAATGGCCCAGAAGACATGCATTAAATATGCTTTAGGAATTGACTGAACAGACCAAATTTGACCAGCATCCAAGTTCTTCTTCTTGCAGTGGTTGTGACTGTTAAGATGGGGCCTTACGGAGCTGCCCCGGCTGGTGTTGAACTTTCAGGCTCAAGAGATCACCCTCCGAGTAGCCACCATGCCTGACGGACCCAAGTTCTCTTTCTTTTTCCTTTAAAATATTTGAGAAAGAAACACTGCTTTTCTACACCGTATCTTTCTAGATAAAAAGGATAATAGGAGGTCTGTATGGCTAGTTCTCAACTCAGGGTGGTTTTGGGCTAAGAAGACACGTTGTGACTTTTTGATGTCTCAAAGTGGGAGCAGGGAGAGAAGTTGCATTGAGTGGGTAGAGACCAGGGCTGCCATTAGCATTCCTAGAGGGAACTCAGCCTCCCACAGGGATTCTTCGGGGACGCAGCAATAGGGCTGAGGTGTGGAAACCACGTTCTTCATGTTCCCAAAGAAATGTTCAAGATTACATTCTTCACATTGTTGATAAATTACAACCAGCAGAGAACTGGTGCTATGATACATTAAAAGAGTGAGTTTCTCTCAGTAACTGCTTTCATGAAGCAGTCTAGAAAGCCTTTCCCAGACCCTCAGGGGAGATGAAAGGAATTAGCAGGGGGCTTTGATCATTTATAGAGCCAGGTTAAAGTAGGCCGATGCAGCTCAAAGAAATCATGTCAGTTGGTAAGCCCCCGGTGAAGGAGCCTGCCAGGAATGCTCCTTCGGGGCAAAGGTGCTGGGCTGAGGACCAGTTTGATGAGGTAAGCAGGCAATAATAAATATTCATAAATTGAAAGTCTCTCCTAGGCCTACATGACTGTGGTGAGACCCCCAGCTAGTTTAAGGAGAGATTAATCTTTTTTTTCCTTTTTTTGGGTTTTTTGTTTGTTTGTTTTTTATTGAGACAGGATCTCGCTGTGCAGTTCAGGCTGCCCTTGAGCTCACTTTGTAGCCCAGGCTGGTCTCAAATTTGCAGCGATCCCCCTGCCTCAGTCTCCCGAGTGCTAGGGTTACTAGCGTCCAGCTACACCACGACCTACACAGATTAATCTTTAAGCCAACGGCCAGAGCTGAGACTAGCAAACAGTCTGTGAAGTTCTGGTGCCTCAAAGTAAGATAATACAGCAGCTGAGGACTGGACTCACGTAAATTCGTCTAGCTCATAGTTGCAGTTAGCAGACAATCAGGTTACTAGTTAACCCGGATCTGTTCCTGTGCATTTCTCCAAAAATGCATTGCCCCTCAATTCTTGAACCTTGACTGTGTTTGCAGTTGACCCCCACCACTTCCTGTAGCCACCAGCAGCCCCCCCCAATCACCTAAGAAGGCCAAGGTGCACTGGTGCCTTGTGTCCTAGCCCGTCATTGGGCTTTGACCATCCTGGTGCCCGCTGTAACTAAAGTGCATGTTTTGTCTGTGTTTTATTCTATTGTTGTACCTCTGCACAGGAGCGGTCCTAGGCCAGGGCCTGGATAGTCCTGGGCCGTGTTCTGCCTTCCCACCTTCTTACCCACGGGGGAGTACTGCAGAGCAGGAAAAAAGTGAACCGCAAGCGCACAACTTTCCCGGATGCAGCCTTCCGGTGGCTGACAGCCTCGGGGGCGGAGGGAACTGAGTGTACAGGGGTGAGCCTGGTGGTGCCAAGGTCGTCTTGCCGGTTAGCCATAGCCGAACCTCGACCAAGCAAGGACAGGTTGGCCTTGAGGCTCCAAGCTCATCCCGTCAGGGATTCGGGGGAGCCGCCGGAGCTGCCCAGGCGGAGGCTCTGCCCAGGCGGAGGCTCTGCCGGAAAGGATGACGCTATTGCTCTGTTAGGTTTTTAATTATCTGAGTGAAAGCGTCTCCGCTCGTTTTCTAGAAAGCCCTGCAATCTGCTCCGGCTTCCGCGCCTCAGGCTTTTCACAACTGCGCAGTGAGCAGCCCATCTCTCAGCCGGTTTTTAGCTCATGGAGTGGGCTCGACCTGTTGCCCGGCAGAGCGAGGGAAACTGTGCTTTCATCAGAAGGCGCAGGGCGGGGTCCCCAGGGAATTTCACAGAGGACCTGGCACCCAGGGCTGCCTCTGGAGCCACTTCCCGGGAGCATCAGGCTCTGAGAATTGGTGGTGTGATCCTTCGCCGCACACAGGGAAATGAGTAATGGCATGGACTCAGCAGTACCGCTTTCCTTTAATTAATTAATTTGTTTTGCAGTACCGAGGATCGAACCCGGAGCTTTCACCTTGAGTTACATCCCTAGCCCCTTTGTAATTTTACACTTTTTATTTCGAGACAGAGTCTGGCTAAGTTGCTAGGTTACCTAGACTGGGCTGGAACTTGAAATCCTCCTGCCTCAGCCTCTCAGAACACTGAGATTACAGGCATGGGTTCCTGGACCGCTCACAGATCCCAAAATCTGAGGGTGCCCAAGACCCTTTTATAAAATGGCATAGTATGTGAGTATAACCCACGCACACCTTCCCGTACACCTTGAACCTTTAGGACACTTATAATACTAAAAGTAGTGTGTCGGGGGAGCAGAGGGGTTTAAAAGTATGAGACCCAGAAACAACGAAACAGAAGAAGCAGAAAATCTAGTTTCCAGTAGGGAAACCGTCGAACCCAAACATGACTGGATTTGGCCCAGCGTGGCTGGTGCTCTCTTGTTTCGTATCCAGGAGACAGGATCACATCAGCAGCCTGCAGGAATCTGAAAGGGAGCCCAGAGGCCCGCAGGCCGGGAGGTGTGGGCCGAGGCACGAGGACAGAGGAAACGGATGGGGAACAAGGGCAGCGGTGGGGGCATCGTGCATGGAGCAGCAGAGAGGGCTAAGATTTTAAAAACTAGACCACGGGACAGCTACTGCCATGACAGAGATGCACTGGGGCCTTGGGTTCAGTCCCCAGCACCAAAATAAACAGACTCCAAAACAAACCAAAAAAAAAAACAGAAATCGGTTTCTCCAAAGGCACAGAGTAGCTGGCAGCCGTGCGTTAGAGGGCGGGATTTGCAGGCGTGGGGAGCAGTGCAGGGGGTCCTTGCCATGAGATGTCGTTCTTACGCTGGCACCTGCTCTCTGAAGGTGAGGGAGCAGGCTCGGAAAGGTGAGATACCAGGCTGAGGTCCGGACCTGCGAAGCTGTCAGGGGAGGCCGAAGAGCTCAAACATCTGGCTGACGGCTTTCCAGTGCTCACACTGCTTCCCAGGACATGCGAAGTCAAAGTGTGGAAACTCTGGCGACCCTGCTTAGGGCTGTCCTCGGGGGATGTCACATCGTGCAGTCTGTGTCAGATTGCGGCCCTGCCCTGCAAACACGGTGGGCAGTGCCCCCATAATAACTGGGAGCAGGGAGGGAGGGACCCCGAGAGACGGCAGCTCTTAAGATTATAATCTGAACGTTCCCAATGCCCCGGGACAGCATCGTCTTCCCAAGGTCGCAGAACAGTCCACTTCTAGATATTTGGGTGATGCCGCTCTAAACAAACCCACTCCGCTGGCTGTGGTAGGATAGCGATGCAATTATGCAGACTCTTATCACTTAATAGTAGAAATAAACAACTGCGTACTGGTTTACATATTTACTATTCTTTTATGGCTATTTTATAGTACACTGTAATATGGTGTGCTTGGGGACACTAGCAGAAGCATCATGCATACTGTATTTGTATGCTTTTAATCATAGCACTCTAGGAGGCTGAGGCAGGAGGACTGTAAGTTTGAACCCAGCCTGGAGAATTTAGTGAAATAATAATAATGATGATGATGGTGATGATGATGATGATGATGATGATGCCTGGAGATGTCGCTCAGGGTGAAGGCCCTGGGTTCAGTCCCCATACTGGGTTATAGGGAGTGTGCTGAGTGACCTCTGCTCTCTGGATCTGTGTAAGTATTGTACTCTATGATCAGTTCACACGGATGACAAGATTACCTCATGGCGCATTTCTCAGAGCACATCCCACTGTTACATGACATAATCTTCCTAATGAAGCTGGGGTGGCTGTCTTACCGAGAAATCTCCCCCCTTTTAGAATTTGGGAAAAATTCCAAACAGAAATGCTGCAATAAAGTACAGCACAAGCTTTGTTTGGGGTTACAGCAGAGTCTTCCTGTATCTTCAGTTCATCAGAATCAGACAGGCAAGTGTTTAAGTTCTTTGGTTGGGCCGTGCTCTCTCTTTGATGGCTGCTGTGGTCACTGCAAAGGGTGACTTAACCTTAGAAGGTCGGAAAACCAAATGGAAAACCCTGAAACCACAGACATTCTCGTCTTTTTGGAGGTAGATGTCTGAGTTCCTGGAATATTTTTCAGGCAGTTCTTCAGGATGGCGATGATACCGGACAGGAAGATTCTTGGGGACAGACCTGGTATCAGATCCACCTGTTATCCCTGGAACCCAGAAGCTGGCGTCACATTCCATGAATTTGGTGTGGAGAAAATGGTGGAGATTGGTGCCACAGGAGGCTGAGTCACCTTGGCCAAAACTGAGGTGGTGTTTGTAGATGGGCATAAATCAGGAGCTCAGAAATGGTAATTTAATGAACACAGTCACTTTTAGAAGAACAGATGCTACTGATGTAAGGGTCACGACACAGCTCTGCAGCAAGGCTGCTTCGTACTGAGAATTCTTATTTCTATCCTGTCCCTGAGGCTGGGTGCTGGGAGTTGGGGAGGAAGTGGATCAGTCTGCCAGGATGGGCCGACTGCATTTCTGGAGCTCAGGGCCTGTCTGTCAGAGCCACAGCCCAGCTGCGTCTGGTCCTCTCTGTCTTCCTCTCTTGTCCCATTTTCACTGGAGCTTTTAAGCCGCCTTTGAAACAGGAGCAGCTAAGAGCCTGTCTGTGCCTTTAGCTGCTTTAATTCTCTCCCAGGTCCTCTTTCCCCAAAAAGACACAGCGTAGGAGGTGCTCTACAGTCTGACCTGCTAACAGAGCCAGACCTCTCAGCAACAGAACCAAGCAAGCCGATCCAGGTTAAGACACAAAATCATAAAAACCCAAGATGGCTAAACACACTCTATTTATGATCTATAAAAGAAGGAGGTAGACCATTTAATTTGATGGTGCAGTGACTGAGTTTTGATCCTAAAAGTCTAACCTTTAAAACAGGATTTCCTCAGGGTAGAAGAATCAATCCACCGCTTTACACCTGAGCCGGCAGATCACCCCTGCCAGGGACTTAGTTTCTTTTCATAGCCTTTGAATAGACAGCGCTAGGATAATTCAGTCTGCCCATTTTCTCTTTCCTGGGGATTCAGAACGGAATCATCTGTTTGTAAAACACTTGAGGGCTCCTCACCAGATAGTGGTCAGCAACGTAGGTGTGGAATGCCCCAGCGGATAAAACATTCCCCCTCACATTCCTCACGGTGGGCATTTTCTTCCTTCCTTTCAGGCAAGGAAAGAGAATTCTGCAAGGAGAATGTGGCCTGGCCACATTTTACTTTGCAAATGATCAGAAGAATGGGGTCAGTCGTTGTTACTTTGTGATTGGTGGACGCAGCCTATGATTGCTAACTGACAGTGAGCTCTTTTGCATGCAGAGAGAGGACCCGACTGTTTATGTCAAAGTAGCAAGCAAAGCCCTGCAGTGCTGGGGACAAGCCGCGCACCCAGAAACCGAAAGCACCGTCCCACCAGCTGCGGAGAGGCTGGACCAGGTAAACTGGAGGCTCTTGGGATTATTTCCTCTGCTTTCCATGCGGCTGCATGTGGTTTTCGGAGGTCGTCGCTAGATGGCACTAACTCACTAGTGTTCTCTCCTCAAGGTGAGAAAATCTGTAGGCCCCTTGCATGCAAAGAAACTGAGATTTAGAGAATTCATGCAGCTTTCCCAACCGTGCGCCCCAGGTAGGTACTAGAGACAGCGCTAATCCAGCTATCTCTGAACTCACAGGATTAGCGAGCTTTGGATCATTCTTGTGACTTGAATTGGGTGCAGTGAGAAAAGCCAGAACCTTTGAGAAGTTCAGTCTGAAGTGGGGAGCAAAGTTAGCAAACTGAACTGTTTGTGGTAGAAGTGAAAAAATAGCTACGACTTGTTTGTGAAGTTTATAAATGGTCTGAGGTTGTCCCTGCCCAGCACAAAGTCAAGGAGACATTCTGAAGCCAACTCTCCTCTCAGTTGAATTTTTCTGAAAGGAGGTAGCTCTGAAGATGAGGGGACAAGGGCAGATTAAACAGCAGATCTTCTTGGGTTTGGTTCTCAAATGTATGAGCCCTTTCCGAAGATGATGTTGTTGCTGACCCATTAATTTTCTCTATGTCCTTTGTGACGATGCCTCCGCTACAGCTCTATGCAGTGTGAAGGAGACATCAGTAAAAGTTTCAGGGCCAAGCGGCATGGATTTCCCGTCATTCACCCCACACAACCATGTGCAGAGCGAGAGGCAGGAATCTCCGAATGTGAGACAGGCTAATGTTGACTTGCAGGGAGTCAGGCATAGCACACATCCTGGCCTTTAATCTCAACCTACCCAGTAAAACTCGTACTGCGTTAGGGTTCCCTGGGGCCCCCTGCCCTGCTCACTCACAGGGTGTTACTGAAGCTCATAAGCAGGGAAACTGGCCTCCATCCAAACAAGCTGACCCCAAAGCCCAGCTCTTCACCTTAAATCCACGGCTCCCACCAGCCGTGCTACACGGCAGCCAGCGAGGGCTCCGGTTGTTGTAATGCCAACTTAAATCTCACTTCCATTTCAAAGAGGTTTCAAGCACATTATTGAATTCGATACTAACAACAACCCAAAGAAAAAGGGAGCTTAGACTGTCTTATCACTACAAACCTGCCCCTCAGCGCACACACACACACATGCCCACACCCGCACGCACACAGCTCCAGGAGGGTGTGGGTTACCTGGGTTAAATCTCTGAGCTAGGTGGGGGCCGACGCTGGACTGGAAACTGTTGTCAACTTTCCCTCCACCCGCAGTAGCGACACCCCTTTACTGTCCTGCTACTTAGGAAAAAGAAGTAGGAACACCAAATGCACCACGTGTCTCTGAGATCACTTAAAAGCTGTTTTCGCTGGGCGTGGTGGAGCACGCCTGTAACCCCGGCACTTGGAGGCTGAGGCAGGAGAATTGTTGCAAGTTTGAGACCAGCCTGAGCTACAAAGTGAGCTCAAGGCCAGCCTGAACTTTATAGCGAGACCTGTCTCAAAAAGACAAAAAAAAAAAAAAGCTATCCTCAAAGAAGAACCTAAGAACCTAAACATGCTTTTTCAAATATTTTACCTCAGTGAACACATGCAGTGGTTTATATGCCTGTGTAAAAGTCAGCGTGTAGCACAGTGCCTGCCTGGCAAGCGTGAGGTCGTGAGTTCAATTCCTGGTTATGAAAAAAGAAGAAATCAGCACGTGTGGGTTTTGTCTGGTGTGAATAGAGATCGGTACTTGATGGGCGTAAGCAGACTGTAACGGAGGTACAAAGGGAAACAGCTTTGTTTGGGTGGAGTCCGGAGATCAGGCTAGTTCTCATGCGGCCCCAGTTCTGGAAACCCAAGGTGAGGAGAAAGTTACCCAACGGAAGGGGCCTGGGTAGCAGTCAAAGATGTGAAGCCACCAGGGGAGTCACGCGGGGTCATCAGATTCCTCCCCAGGCAGAGGAGGCCTGCGAGACCTCCGAGATCCCTACCTGGCAAGGAATGGATCTTAACCCGGATGAGGTCTGGAGCCTTGCTAGGTTCTATACAGGATCCAACACTTTTAAGGACCATCTTAGATTGAGAACCAGGTGAGGCATTTTCCGTGATCACTTTTGAAAGCGGATGTGTAGATGGTGGGAAAATACTGCTACAGAAAATTTGAAAGAGTTTCTTTCTGGAGCCAAGGAACCCGTCCTTCGGGCCTGAAGGTAGAACAGGCGGGATGCCCAGCCAGCAGGCGACTCCGGCCACCACCGAGAGGGGGCGCTCGCGACCAAGGCACCAGTCGCTCCGAGTCGCTTGGCCTCCCGCGCTGCAGATGGCCCCTAGGGCCGAGCTGGAGCGCAAGGGCGTCGAAAGCGTGCTCAGCAAGAAGCCGACCCCAGGGTGACAAGCTTCGCGCAGGATTAAAAGGAGAGGAGGCCTGACAAGACCTCCCAGGCCTGCAGCTCCCTGGGGCCACGCCTCGGTGTGTGTGGGAATCTGGGCTCCGGAGGGCTGCCGGGAAGGTGTGCGGGTGCCCTGGCCGGGCGAAGGTGCGCCCTGCAGGACCGGGCCGCCTCCGCGTGCTTTCCACCGCAAGGTGCAACTGCCGTCCTCAGGGAGGAAACCTGCAGCGAAAGGGAATGAAAACTTTGGGATCCAGTAAGGCGTAGCGCAAGTTCAACAACTCTTAGGAAGCAAGATAAGAGGGTCTGTTTCCTGCTTAAACTCAGGAGACCACGGGCATCTTCTTACACCCTTCGGGGAATGCGGGCGCCTTTCATCACCAAGAAAGAGAAAGCATTTGAGTAGCACCTTCTGATGGACCCGCGTCCCCAGTTACGCCTGATCTCCCCAAAGACGAACCCGGGCAGCAGCCGCCTGGACCGTACTCTCCTAGATCCTTCTAGTTCCGTTAAGATGAAGTTGCTTCCCTGAATTCTTTCAACCCATTAACAAAACACGACATCAACAATTTTTTGAGCATCTGCCATGTGCTGGGCCCCGTTAGACCTTAGGAACAGAGGAGATTTATGCGGGTTAACTGGTGTCGCGGAATTTATAGTCCACATATACGTCTCTCTTGGTTATTTCCATCCTGATAGTCCTAAGGACTAGGCCACACTCCCACCAGGAACTGGCACGCGCACAGGCAAGTTCGAATCTCAGGGGAGATGGCGATCGTAACCTGCCTCCCGACCCGCTCTACGTTTCCGCAGACATCTCACCCCTTCTGTGGGAATGGCAAGCGAATATCTGAAGACGATTACCCGGGAGCCTGCCCTACCACAATCTCTGCTTCTTCAAGCTAAATACGCCACAGGATTCAAACTGCGACTGCTGTGTTCTCGCAGAGAAGATTGGCTCAGGGCGTGCTAGGGGAGCAGCTGTAATACCTCTGTGGTTGGTGGAACCCGGTCCGTCAGGCAGACCCGATGGCTGAGGAGAGCAGAGGCAGTGGGCAGGCAGAAGCCTGAGCTACGTGCAGGGAGGGCCCCCTGGACGGGGTTTCCCGTGAGGCCAGCTTCCGAGGATCCACCGGAAGTGTGAGGACCCAGGGACTAGAGAGGAGAGGCGGATGTCTGCCTGCCCCGGCTTCTCGTCTCTCTGCATTCTAAGGCACAACAATAAATCATCCCTCGAGGGAGCTGGAGAGGAAGCAGAAGAAAGCGTATTCTGCCCTGATTGGCAAAAGTCAAGATTTAAAGAGAGAGAGACAGAGAGAAGAAGAAGAAAAGAGAAGCGAAGATAAAAATCATTCCAGGGTACAGAGCTGGAATGTTTATAATGCAGAGAGACAGTTGGATTAAAGGATTAGGCCCCACAGCCTGATTAAGATCATTTGATCTTTTGCTATTGAAGAGACTCTGTGTGTTTTCAAAGGCTTTTTAAATAAAACCAGGAGTCTGGGTTAACAGAGAGCTGTTAGGAGCGAAGGCAACTCTCTTTCTTCTTGGTTTCGTGAGCATTTTGTCCCACCTCCTTCACAGTGCTCAGTTTGTTCCTCTCTGCTAACAGGGGCTGCCTCTACCCCTCAAATCTGGGGCTCTGGTAGACTTGGTAGGGTAAGAACCACCACCTACACTAGTAGTGATCTACATTGGCCAGGTCAGACCTGTGCCCACGTGATCCCTACGAGTGTCATTCCAGGGAGCTTCCTTTCCTGTTCTGCTCTTATTTTCTCTCTAAATCTTTTGCGCCCTCTCCTCTCCGCCATGAGCCGGTAATCCTCTGCGGCTTTGTCAAGAGGTGAGCACATCCTCAGGCGGTAGCTGTCGTCCTGGTGCCCCTTCTGTCTCACTTAGCTGCTTTCCTTCGCAAGTTGCCGGTGAGCCTGAGCTCCAGAGTTTCAGAGCGATCAGGTCTTTCCCTGTGCCAGCTTGGGGCAGCATACAGTTGGGGAACGGAGGCCTCCTACGCCCACGCTGCCATGTCAGGGTGGCCGAGCTTTTGGTCGTGCTGAGGACCAAGCGAGAGAATGGGCCAGTCTCTGTGGCCCATTCAGCTCCCGGCGTCACTGCCAAGCCAGCCAACAAAGGGGCATTGTAATCCTGACGGTTTCCCAGCAGTGACGGGACAGGCGCAGACCACCAACCAGCTCATTCCGCTCCTCCTGTTCACTAGTGAGGCCATGAATGGAAACAAGTCCGTGGCAGAAATCCCACATCCTGCTGAAGCCGGGGTGGGGTTGGGGATCCTTTTCCAGCGAGCCAGTCTCCTCTCAAGTTGGTGATCCCAGACCTGTTTTCGCTCTCTGCCTGTTTGTTTTTAAGTACAATTAGCTTGAGCAGTAACATCATCCTCATGAAAACCTACAAAGGGTTAGGTGTGAGTTTTAAAAAAAATACGGCATGCAATGTAGTTTGGACGACTGAAAGTATAGTAAAGATAGAACTCCAAAAACGTAAACAGACAAACTGAGAGAAGCTTTAAAGACAAGCTTCTGTGAGAGCACAGTGGTTGTTAAATAACTGAAGTCAAGCACATCAATATAGTTTCCAGCAATAAAAGGGAATTACTTGACCCCATTTCAAATTTCCAGAATGCAACCAAAAGTCTTTCTGAGGACCAAGAGAATGACAGCTACAATGTTGATTTTAAAGGTAATAATAACACAGATGAAATGTTTAGGAACCAAGAGAAATCAGAGGTATTTAGCATGTGTTTATCATTGGTGGAAAGTTAGAAAACATTTTTAATAATCAGATAAAATGATCCTCTAACACATTTCAGTAGGGAATGTGACATGGTTTCATTTCTTTAAGTTGCTTTTCTCATATGTACAAATCACAAGAAAGGGATATTGCATTTACTTATGAATGTGACATTCAAACAATGGTTGCTATTCTGTGCTGCCAGAAGAGATATGATGTTCCAACTGGATCCACAGTTTTAAAACGCAGTTTGGCAGGATCTTAGCAATAGTTTTCTTCATTGACTCAGTCATATTAATTCTTACAATATATTTTACATGTATATATAGTATATATGTTTTATATCTAATATTAAAAAAAAGATGGGAAAAATCAAGACAATATTACTCATCAATTAAAAAAATAGCAAAACCAAAATCATGAAAGAACAAAGTCTCCAAACATAGTGAGAATAATACAATATTTATTAAGTGAATTGTCAGCCATAAGTAAATCTATGTGATGAGCTACCAGGCAGCTGTCAAAACTCATGTTTCCAAAGATTCTTAATAATATTGGAGAATAATTCTTCATCTTAGGTGAAAAGAGAAATTATAGTTGATTGGGTGGTACCCATTTTAGCTTACAAAAGTACAATGATATTAATGGTCATTACCTTCACCTTTGGAATTATGGTTGATTTTCCATTGTTTAGGACTCCTGGGAGATTGGATGTGACAAATCTCCGGGGGACTAATTTTTCAACATTCCTCTCAAAATTGTGCATCATTTTTATAATTATATCTGAAAAAAAATTATTTATTTTTGTGCTACTTGGGGTTGAACCCAGAGCCTTCACACTGAGCTGTATCCCCAGAGTATTAAAATTTTGAGATAGGGCCTCCCTAAGTCACTAAATTGCCCACACTAGGCTGTAATTTGAGGTCCTCCTGTCTCTACCTCTCAGAATGCTGGGATTATAGGCATGCACCAGGATGCCAGGCAAGAAAATAGTTATTTTAAGAAGGCTTCTTTCTTTTTTTAAAGGAAATAAAGAGCACAGACTCTACAGTTCTACTTTCCTCACTCTCAGGAGCTTTACTTAAACAGGATTAAAATGATTCAGCACCTTAACCTGTTACCTATGAGGCCCTGCTGAGGCAATCAGGATCATTTTTGCTGCTGATTAACCTGATTTCATTTGCTGTATTTTCTTCTCCATCCATCTGTAGAAGGACACAAGAGGTGAACAGCTCAGGCGGCTGCATCTTTTGTGTGTGCTGCTGCCCCAGTACGGGGTGTGGCTGGTTTGAGATCAGTTCATTCCCATGGGCTGATTGCTGAGTCTTGAGCAATGGTGGAGGAAGCAATGTCCAGTCACAGGTATAAAAACTGTGAGAATCACAGCTCTTTCATCCCTCCGCCCGTATATTTTTTTTTCAGTCTATTTCACTGATAACATACAAGTGTTTTTTTCTTCTAAACTCCAAGAAGATAAGCACTGTGTCTTTCCTGTACTCCCTGATTCAGTTAGCAATTTGTTCATGGTATTCTGTGGAGTGTTTTAGCAGTCAAGAGCATACACGCTGGATTTTGACCCAGTATGTTGGTCAGCTTTCTGTTGCTATAACAAAGTACCCAAAGAAATCAACATCAAAGGAGGACAGGTTGATTTTGGCTTGTAGTTTCAGAGCCGTCAGTCCAGGGTTACTTAGCTCCCGTTGCTTCTGGACTTACAGTGTGGCAAGGAAAGTAAGCAAGGAAGGGGCTGGGGACAAAATACACCCTTGGGGAGCATGATCCCAGGGCTGCACTTCCTCCTACTCAGTCATGTGGTAGTTTCACCACCTCCCAATACCTATTGATCCATCCATGGATTAACCCATCGATAGGATCAGAGCCCATGTGTTCCTCACCTCTTATCTCTATAAACACTGCTGCACTGAGGACCAAGCCTGGAACCCATGAGCTTCTGAAGAGCAGTCCAGAGCCAAAGCATAGCTACAGGAGGGCAGCACCAGCCGGAGACCAAGGCTATAGCTGGCCGTGTTTTACAGTCCTGCACTCCCTTGCTCCTGCACTTAGACTCGAGGAGGACACAGGCTCAATGGGAGCAGCCTTCTGGGTGCTGCACTCCCCGCACACGCCCTGCCACAGTCGGGACACCAGAGATGCTGGAATCCCGTTCACATGGCCGAGCGTCTTTCTGACCTGCTTGGCCCCCTCCAGCTCTGTCATCTGTGCACCCCGGAGCCACTCAGAGCACCCAAGGGAAGCCAAAGAGCAAGGATTCTGCAGGGGCATGGAAGGGCTCTGCCTTCCAGGCTTGCATCGTGATATCATGAAGTCAGGGGGGTGTAGCAGAGTGAAAGCTCAGCAGTACTGTCACTGATGCACTCCCTCTGTACATTGCTATATGAAAATTTCTGCTTTGGGAGAGAATGAAAAAATAATCAGGAGAATACAAGCTTCTAGGTGAAACTACTTTAATTTTTGATATAATTTATAATGGAAGCTTTTTTTCTTCAATAACTCTGCAATTGTCTTGGCCAAATTCCAATACTCTGCATTCAGGCTAATTCTATTCCTCCCCCACTGGATACATTATTCTTCACTTCCCCCATAAAAACCATCATGTTATACTGGTGAAACAAAATAGCTTCTGTGTTCCACCACCCATTTACAAAACCGTTGCATGTCAATCTGTGGTGTGTTGGGCTGCACTGGGATCTGCTACAGCAACCGAGGGCAATCTACTCTTTTGAGTAAGGAGAGATTTGCTATCAAATGGGGCAACAACACAAAATACATTCTCCTGCTATCGTACTGTGGACAGTTTTTAAAGCATTACTGGGAGATGGAGCAGATGTGAGCTGCTGGGATCACCACTAAGTCACTGCATTACCAAGCAAGGCTTTTGCCTCAGCCCTTTGACTTTTTCTAATGCCAGAAGGTCTGAGCCTTGATGAAATCTGGCGTAATTAAGAGACTCTCCCTGAATAATTAAGAGAAACACCAAGGACTGCGAGGAAGTCACAGCTCTTGTTTCTTTCCCTTGCTCTGAGATTAGCTCCCTCAAGTCTAAAATTCTCTTTTAGCCACTGATGCAGGAGCGTGAGTTTCATTTCTTGAGTTCACAGCACACAGAGTGGGTGAGCAGGTGGAATAACAGTGGCAAATGTTCACAGGGGGAACAGCAGCTTGCGATGCGGGCTTCCCCTAACAAGTCCTTTTGAGGGGGCTGGAGCGGGGGAGGAAAGGGGCCCAGGGTGGGAAAGCGCGGTCTTGTCCGTTTCAGTAACTTTTAAATCCTGGTTTCAAGCCCTTCCTGCTTGCAAGAAACATCCCTAAATCTAAATGATTCTCAATGTTTCCCTTTTAAAGGCGGGATTAGGGGCTCAGAGCTGACTGTCTGTTCAGAGGAGGGTCTTCGGGGAAGGAAGGTGGGTCACTGAGTGTGGCCTGGAAGAGTTTTTCTCCCTCTCTGCTCCTCCCTTCTCTTCAGGCTTCCTGGCCGCCCCAGTGCCTCCACCGCGCCCTCTCTCTGCCACACAAACTGAAATCTCGAGCCCCAGCAGACCCCTGCTCCCTTAATGAGGTGGGTGTTGTGTCTCAGTGACAAGAAGGGACCTGGGATGGTTGCTTGTGTTTCCCATCAAAGTAATCCAAGTCTATGACGTTTCTGCCTTTGCTGTCTACATTTGCAGTGTGAAAAGGTCTTCTCATTCTACATCTCCACCGCTAAGGTACAGCAGACTGTTGGGCAGTTACAGGGGTCATTTGGGCCACATAATTTTGGGAGGATTCAAACACTTGAACGATTCAATGAAAACTAACTAATATACCAGACTGATTGTAAAAACTCATCTCAGTTGTTCACCTTTTGGTTTGTATCTATGGAGGTATAGGGTTTTTTTCTTCACTCATTGCCTTATTTCTTTGCCATGGCTGTGAGATTTACATTAGTACCTGTTGCTGCTGTCATTTTGTGGATGAGATAGAGCCTTTTCTCCAGGCTGCATTCACGTCAGTGATTCCAGAACAGTTTCTTTACCATGCTATGGGTCTAACTGGTCTCAGTGTAATCATGGCTCCGCAGGGCTGGGATGCTGCGTGTTATTTCACAAGATGTGCTACTGCACACATGCACTAGGCACATAGTGAGAATGTCCTGGTTTTCAATTCCTACAGCAGATCTGAACGCTTTGGCTCATGGTGGGAGTTCAAATGACCAGAGACCTAAACAAATAAGGAAGGAATTAGGGGGCTGACGAAACTCGTTGATTAAAGCTTCCGTTGAATAACCAGTGAGTTGGGATGTAGTCAAGAAAGAATACCTGTTAATTTGGTAAAGGTTGCAAAAGCAAAACTTGTGGTTAAAACAAAGAAGCTCATCTAAACACTAGAGAATGAAGTCAGAAGCAGTATGAGCACTGATTGTAGCCATGGAAAAGACATGTTGGAGTAAGACTTGGATTTGGAGCTTGGATTGGTCATTTACTAGCTATGTGGTTGGGGCCCAATTTCTTAGCTGTTTTTCTTATATTTTTATGAGTGACTGTTTGTGATACACAATGACTACTTCCATTTTGGGTGTTTGGTACATGTACCTGACACATCTGAATTCTCTTTTATCTCCTCTTCCCCTCCCCCTCCCCTCCTCGGGCCTAAATTGTCTCCTCAGCCAAACAAGGACAAGAATAGCTTTCCCAGCTCGCATACACTATCTCTGTGACATTTATTGCTATAATGTGCATAAAGTGTTTAACTTAATGTTTGGGACAAAACGTATTCAAGAAATAGAAATTATTGCTTTAGTTAAAACACCAATGCCACTTGCAGTCATATCCTGTGAAAAGGAAAATCAATAAGTGACATATATACTGCTTTCCAAAATAATCCAAAAAAAGAAGACCCAAGGAACCAGCACGAGAGCATATGAAGCTATTATTCTGCCTGGTAGCATTCAAGGTGTTGCACTGGGAATTTGAAATTTTATTTAAACTCTGTGAGCTTTACTATACTGATACCTCAATAGAAGGAGGCAGAGTAGCAATCTTCTCAAAGCAAGCATCTCTTTGAGGTTTCTACGGTTCTCTCAGTAATATTACTTTGACTATTCTGGCTCAAAGCTCTCAGTTTTTATGATTTTAGCGCCTTCACCTTGTAACCAGCCTTAGGAGTCTCACTGAGTCCTTCCTTTCCATCCCCTTATCCAACACACAACTGGTGCTCGCTCACCTGTGCCTCATCGTCGTTTTGTGCCTGCAGGGGCAGTGAGGAGCCCATCGCTCCCTAATCCCGAGTTCCTGTCTGTGAGGAGTCCTGTAACTCAGTCCTGAAGTCACATGACTTGCGATGGTGAGATTGTCCCAGGTGTCATGTGTTCGGACCATTTCATGAGCTCCTCTGGCTGGCTCCTGCAGCTGCCTGCACAGCCCTTTCAGCTGCCCTGCTCCAACCATTCTGACCTCACTGTGAACACCCTCCAGCCCTGTCAAACAGTTGCAGACATGCCAGACCATGCTTGCTACCCATCACTTTGGGAGGCCACGGCAGGAGGAATGCAAGTTGGACCCAGCCTGGATACTCAGTGATTTAGAGAGACCCTGTCTTAAAAAAAAATGACTAGGATGTAGCTCAGCATGTAGTCCCTTGGTTCAATCCCCAGTGTCACCAAAATGAAAGAAAGAAAGAAAGAAAGAAAGAAAGAAAGAAAGAAAGAAAGAAAAAGAGAAAAGAAAGAAAGAAGGAAGGAAGATAATTCAGAAGGCCACAGGAAAATGGACAAAAATGATGTGCAAAGTTTTTCAGTTTGGCCATAAAATCTTCTCGAAGAAAAGTTCCCTCTCTCTGTCTCTGTCTCTCTGTCTCTGTCTCTCCTAGTTTGATAGATGAAAGCAGATAATCCCTCAGAAGACCCTGGGGCTCCATGCCATAGAGGACTATAACATAGGAAGACTCCAGGTCCCTGTTTTAAAAGGAGAGTCATCCAACCCAAGCCACTTATGCTGGATGGCTGGAGGAGTGAGAAGCACCCTAGTATTTTGTTAGGCTATTTCATTTTGGAGTTTTGTTCCAAAGACATTAATGATGTTCATACTGGCACCAGGAAAGGGGGAAGGGCTGTTGTTTCAAAGACCTAGAATATGTGGCATTGTCTTAGTCAGCTGTTGAGCAATGACATCACTGATACCGGGGGCAGGAAATAGGAAATAGGATGTCCTGTGCTACGCAGCAGTAAATGACTGCTTAGAACTACTGGCTGTGATGACGTGGAAGACAGTCCTCCAGCCTACTGACCTGGTAGCTGTAGTGGGAGTAGTTGGAAGAATCATTGTTGGATCTCTTCACCGTCATTCGCTGAGAAAGAGACCTGTTTACAAACAGAAATGAAAAGGAAATGGTTAGCTCTGAAACTCGGTGCACTAAAGCTCTGGAAAAATCAGTTGCTGCTGAGTAACTCAACAGTAAGATGGAGAAACACACAAGGTTCCGAGGGATAAAGAACCAGTCAAACTTCTCCATTAAACAAAATGACTTAGACCTAGAGGAAAGATCAAATTAAGATGTCGCCTTCCAACTTATTGTTTCAGATCACCCTGGAGAGCTGCCAATATGTTGAAAGATAGAGGCGTAGGGCCTCATAGAGCTTGGTAATAAATCAGGTTGAGAACAATGCCTAAGAAAGAACTCTGAGTGTGCTTATTTGCACATGGAACCAATTAGAAGCAAATGGACCAATGATTTGCTAAGCTTTGAGAAAATTAAATAACCAAAGGAAGCATAATCCCACATCAAAACAAATCCCACACTTTTGCACCATTTTTCACTTTAAACATCCTTTGGCCACCATCTTGTACCACTAGAAAGTAGATTCTAGTCTCTCTAAGAGAGTTTTGATCTCTCACCTCAGAAGAATAACAATGAAAAACTTATCAGAAGGAAGACCAAGGATGACAGTAAACCACAGCAAAAGCTGCCTTTTCAGTCTACAGAGGAGCAGGAACTTCTGAGAACAGGGACTGTATGATGTGCCCGGCAGGGTTGGAGGCCAGTTTTGCCCAGAAGCTGCTATGTATCTGTTTTTTCCTTTCCCAAACAGAAGATTCCATTGTGATTCTGCTATTACAGTCCACTACCAATAGGGGGTGAAGAGGTAGGTAATTTGTTATTGAGAATGCGAGTCGCAGAGACATACAGGGAAGACTTCACATCACCTAGAAGTCCTGGATGTGAGTCGGACACAGTGGCTGAATGGGATGAGAATTGCTTTCCACGGGAGAGAGTGAAGTTTTCCACATACCAGAGAATGAGTGAGGCAGAGGTGTGGTGTCCATAGTGGCAGACCATGGTGAGGACTGGTCAGGTGTGCACCTTACTCCTTGTCTCCTCCTGGTGCAGAGCTGGACCACACTTCTAGTTCCACTTCTCTCGAAGCTAAGGGCAGCCACAAGACTGCAGCACACAGGACATGGCAGAAAGGGATGCACAACGCTCCAGCTGGGTCCGTAAAATGAACTCTGGTGTTGCCTCCTCTGTAACCCTGATGGCAGGTGCAATAGGAGGAATGTCCTCCAGCACATAAAATGATCAGGGAGCCATGAGTGAGGCTGAGCCCTGAGTTCCTACTAAAAGATGTGCAACCTAGAAGTGCTGCCTAATCAAGAACGTCCTGCTGGAGTTTTACATGAGCAAGAAATGAACTTTACTTGTGTTAATGTACTGAAATTTTGAGACTGTTATAGTAGCGAATGGTTGGCTCTAACTAATGCAGGTCCTGTGTAGAAAAAGCCAGGAGAGGGGCATTACTGCTTCATACACAGTGGTTAGGAAAATCTGAGTTACAAGGCAATAGTTGGCAGGCATCTGAAAAATGGAAAGCTTGGGGGACGTTGAAGGGAAGAACATTTCCAGCAGGGGGACCAGGAAGAACAAATTCTCTATCAAATGGACAAATATGCTTAGCAAAGAAGCTGTGAGTAGGCTAGGGAGAGTGGTAGGAAATTACAGAGCATTGTCAGTGACTTTGGAGTTTATTCTGCCTGAGAGGAAGCCAGAGATGTTTGAATAAAGCAATGTTTTTATCTACCATATAGCTTAGAAACTCCTTTTAGCCACTAGGGTGTGGGGGAATTGCAGTCAAGAATAGAAGCAGGGAGCCCACTGGGGAGGGGCGGTTACAGAGACCCAGGTGACAAGTGACAGAGGCGGCAGTGAAGGTGGTGAAAGGCCTGGATGCTGGATGTATTTTAAACAGACAGGCTTTGCGCAGGAACGGGATGTCAGTTGTAAAAACAAAAAACAGAAACAGGTGTCCAAACAACCCCAAGGTTTTCAGACTGAGCCACTCACAGGGTAGAGCTCTAAACAGTGAGATGAAAAGATCGCAAGAGGAGTGAGTTCTGAGACAAAATCAGGAGTCAGCGATGGACAGGGCAAGTTTGATGCTGACCTTTGTTTTTATTACCAGATCACTGCTACCTGCTTCTGTCCTTCCAGCCTGGTCCTTCTCACTCTGAGAACTGTGTTCTCTGCTAACTCAACCCCCTCAGTTCAAACATCCACCACCACACCACCACCACCACCATCATCACCACCAGCATCACCAGCATCACCAGCATCACCACCACTGCTACCACAAACCCCACAAAGCCACAGAACTCCTTCAGCAAGTACACCTTCCTGTATCTGAGACTGGATGACGTATGTTTCCTGAGTTCTCCCATCATAGCCTTATTCCATGTTTTTATCCCATCATAGCCTTATTCCCTGTTGAATGCCTCTTTCTCCTCCTGAGCTGTAAGAATTGGAAGAATAAAAGGCTTCTTTGGTCTTGAAGTCATCATTGCCTGGATGGCTCCGGCATAGAACCTGCCACACAGTAGGTGCTCAGAAACATTTGCTGAATGAATGAATGAATGAGTGAGTGAGTGAGTGCCTGAATGAATAACCACGCAGCATCCTCTCCATGAGACTTTTTCCAGAGAAATCCTCGTGGAATCCCAATATTAAGAGCAGACAAGCTGCAGAGGAAGTAGTTTTTCCTGAGCAATTGCCATTCATCTAATGGCCATCATAATTCTTACAAATCAAACATTTCATTTTTGCATTAAGTGCTAGCAAGTGCTGGGCTTATTTGTGACCCAGCACAGCCCGTGTGTAGGTTTTTACGATGTGCAATCAAGCTTGATTCCTCCTGCTACTTTCTTTCATTATTATTTGTCTAATTTTTATTATGCACTTATCATTTTATAACACTTGTAAACTCTTTTTGGCCATTTTATGAATTCTTTTTCTTAGTGCTTTTCTTTTCAAAAACTTTTCATTAAACACAACTCAAAGCAAGTACAGGTGTGGAGAGATGTGTGTAAGGGACCCCAGGTGCTCATCTCCCAGTTTAAGCAGTCCTCAACATGAAACCAATCTCGTTCTCCTCCCCGCTGCTGCATGTCCACTCTGATTATTGTGAAGCAAATTTCAGAGAGTATATACATTATAAACATCTTAGATGATTCTCTAAAGAGTAGAGGCTTTTAAAAATATGACTTCAATATTCTTATGCTTAAAAATAAAAAATAATCTCTTATTACCAAGTATTATTGTTTACATTTTGCAAATTGCCATTTCTTTAACAGGTTTTTTTTTTTTTCAATCTAAAATCCTAATAAAGTGTGCACAGAACTGCTTAGTAGCACTCTCATGTCTCTTTCGACCTCTTCACTCCCCATCTATGTATTTCCTTTTGTGCTTGAAACTTCCTGGGGAAGAACTGGGCCACTGGTCTTGCAGAGAGTCCCACAGTCTGGATCTTGCTGACTGCATCCACAAAATGCTGTCTACCGAGTTTCTGTGTTCCCTACATTCTTTGCGAATTGACAGGTAATTTTAGAGACTTGGCCAAATTCAAGTTCTGCTTTTTTGGCAAGATTGCTTCATAGGTCCATCCACAGTAGTTAGATTTGTGTTTAATTTAGTCCCCCTCTCTGTCTGTCCCTTTTTTGCTGTCAAATTCTCTCCAACTTCCCTGCCCTGCTCTACCCATGCTGGGTGCAGCAAGTCCTCTCTCTCTCCCCATCCTTACATCTCCCTTTCCCACTGTCTCATATTGAATAACTTTGGATGGGCCTCAATCCCAATGCTTTTGGATGCTATTTTTAAGGGCAATGCATCTTCCATATTTTCAGAGTGCAGGTGGTCGTTTTGCAGCTTCCCGAGCCTGATGGCCCTTGCATGCCTCCCGCTGTTGTGTTCGGGGCACTTGTCTGGTCCTTCCCTTTCACTTGCTGCTCTTGCCCCACCTGCCCCATGGGGATTCTAAGTCCTGTAGGATTTTATCCAGGAAGCCGCATTGTTTGGTGCAGCCCTCTGGCTTCAGCCCCACTCAGGTGGGGTGAATTCCAGGGTGAGCCCCTGGGGTCCTCCCGTCTCAGGGCTGCCCAAGCCCCCACTGACTAGTGATGCCTGTCTCCCTGAGGTGACCCTGCACCTCTATGGCTGTGGGTGCTGTGGTTCCACATATTTTGGGTTCATAGGGGACACTCTGCCACATGCTTGCTGCCCACGTTGCCCTTCGGGTTCAGGTTTTGCCATCATCACTGCTCTGCCCGCTCATTATTATGGGATTCTAGAATATTTAAATACCACATCTTTGCTGCTTCATCTTTCCAGAATCCTTTTAAGCTATCCAAACTCCTTTTGGATGGAGGAAGGTAATAAAACAGGTAAATAAATAAAATACAGGGCTCTCCCTCATATGAGCTATGATAAAAAATATTGTGAATGCTGACTTTTCACAAAAGACATATTGTGCTAATCCCCTTCACAATACTGCTCCTTGTCTGAATACACTTGCTCTCGCCAAACATCAAGCAGTAGTCTAGCTAGAGTTCTCTGGTCGGGGGTACAGGGCTACCTAAGACTGGGCTTTGAATTATTCTGTTTGTTGAATTTCTGTAACGTTTTACTAATCCTTATATTTTTCCCACTTCCTGTGAATAGTGAAAAGTGTGATTGTGACAGTTAACTGATTGTAGCAACTTGAGTGAGAAATGCCCAACTAAATTGGATCAGCACAGTTCTGGACGTGGCTGAGGGGATTTACTGGTGACAGAAGACCCAGCCTGGGTATGAGTGACAGCAACCAATGGGCTTGTTGCCTGAATGGAATAAAAAGGAAAGGAAGAAGGAAGGCAGCTTCCGTTCCTTTGGAGGAGTGCGGTCTTCACCTTTGCCTTGGATGTCGTCTCCTGGCTTCCAGAGAAGACCCTTCAGCCTCCTGATACAGACTCACATGGGACACTGCAGTGAGCCCCAGGCTGCAGTTGGATCCTTCTGTCTCTAGGGCACAGACACCCTCTGCAATCTTCCACACCTGATGCTGCGGGCGGCCACTGTACCCCAATCTTGTCGATCCTTATATATTGGTGTACCTTATATTAAGTCTATTTCTCTAGTGAGCACTGAGTGATAGAGTGATATGTAGAGTTTGACCCAACAATTCCATGTTAGGTTCTCTCCTACAGAAATAAAAGCACTTATGCATAAAAGTTGTGATAAACTAAAACTCTTGGAACATTTCTGACAGTATCAACACACTGCAAATATCTTGACAACACATCTACTGGGCAGTACTTTAATAAAATTTGGTGCCCCTTGCTATTGCTCTATACATTAAAGGCAAAATTAAAAATAAAGGTGTATACGCCATTCTCTTTTTTATTTAAAACATATCTTGGGCATCTTCTAGGTGAGCACATATAGCTATTTATTATTCTTTAGTACGGGTATTATTCTTTAGCTCATGAGAATGAGATTAGAGGAAGGAAGTGAGTGCGGATTATTTTCTTCTTATACATCTCTCTGTTTGAGTTGTTAAAATGATCATGTATCACTTTTATTACTAAAAATGTCTGATAAAGAGAAACTTGTGACAGTGTTTGTTCAAAGAGGCCTGACTCCTTATTTGCAAACAGAAAAAGACAAAGTTGTCTGGAACCAACTCTAAATAAGATGATTCAAGATGATAAAACAATTCAGTGACAAACTGAAGATGCGACTTCAAACTAATGAGTCTGCTTTTTGTTTCTACAAAGCTTTCTGTTTTTACATATAGATGATAGCATTGGAATAATCATACGGTTCCAGAATTGAAGAAGGTGACATTTGAATTCTTATGTTCTGGCATATAAAAATACAAACATCAGTTTGTATGTACTACTGACACATTTGCTACACATTTATATCTATGGGTGTGGGTAAAGAGTGACCCTAATTTATGTGAATTAGGTACAGAGAAAGAGAATAAAGGCAAATGTAATATGTTCACCAGTGACCCCCGCCACTGGAGGGCCACAGTTCATTCTAACTTACAATATTCTCTGCCAGTCTTTATTTTTTAATGTTAATACACCTTTTTAACTCTCATTGTTATTTATTACTCTGACTAAAGAGTCTTGTGACTCTTCATTATTCAGATGTCATTTAAAAATCATATTGACATACTTTCCCTTGTCACACTAGCCTTGTGAGACAAGCATTTTAAGTGTTACAAGGAGGTGTTGTTACCATTACAAAGGTTATTATAGGAAGGATAAAAGGACTTCGTTGGGAACAGTAACCCCATACATGAGACAAAAATGTTACACAGTTCTAGAAGCACTGTAACAAGAGTGGAGGGTACATAAATGATGTCGGGTCACTAGATTAGTGCAGACAAGAGAAGGAAACATGTGAGCCCAAGTTCCCTCTATGGACATAAACTGGGAAATGCAGGAATCTGCAGCATGACACACGGGGACAGAACAGGGTGCAAACAGATCTTGTGACTGGCTATCTACAGAGCCCTGGGACTGGGTCCAGCTACTTTGATCTCTAGAGAAGCAAGGCAGCATCGTCGTGTAAGGCTAATTTGGCAGAGTTCATGGGGAGTGCAGAGTTGGTCCTAACGTGGGCTGCCTGGATGACCTGCAGGGGTGGGAAGCAGGTCACACGAGGCCTTGGATGCCTGCCATTTCCCTACACAGGAACATTTATATTGCTTTGAGATTTTTTTTTTCTTTTTAATTCTCTTTTTATTTTAAAGAGAAAAAAACAATAACAACAGCAATGACAAAAACAAAACAACACAAGAGCAATAAAAATGATACAAAATTTCAAAAACAGATGATAGGCATTAACAGTGGTCATTGTGTTATATATTATCTTCACTAAAGGTGCTCAGATTGCCAGATGTAAGAATGCAAGATTTATCAAGCAGTTAAAGAGAATAAAATGTAATAAAAAATAGAAACAATACAGTGTTTCACTAAACAAGACGGTAGGAATTCAACAATGGTTGTTATATTGCATATTGTTGTCTTCAAATTAATTGTTCAGAGTACCAGATATAAGCACGTGAAATTGGTCAAAAAAATTTAAAGCATTAACTGTTCCTTTCAATAAACCAATAGACATCAGCAGTACAATCCCAGCTATCCTTGTATATTTTCCTTTCTTTCTTTATTTCCTTTTTCTTTTTTCTTCCTTCCTTCCTTTCTTCTTCCTTCCTTCCTTCCTTTCTTCCTTCCTTCCTTCCTCTGTCCTCCTGTCTTTTCCTCCTTCCCTCCTTCCTTCCTTGCTTTTCTCCTTTCCCTCATCCCAGTTGTTCCTTCCCTTTGGGCAACTTCTTTCCCTTTCACAATATCTATTTTACATTTTGGGTTTTATGTATTCTTCCTGGTTCTTACACAAGGGAGACAACATGATGTTTATACATGCAGGTCTGAATTATTTCACTTATGAGTGTGGTCTCTAATTGCACCCATTTACCTATAAAAGCCTCAAGTTTATCTTTTTTTATACCTGAGTAAAACTCCATTCTATAAAATACCATAACTTTTGATTCAATCCTCTGTTGATGGGCATTTTGGTTGTTTCCAAGATTTAGCTATGACAAATTGTGCTGTTATAAACACGGGTGCATATATATCACTGTGGTATGATTTCAGTTTTTCTGGAAAAAACCTAGAAGGGGAGTAGCTGGGTTAAGTGGAACATCTAATCCTAGTGTTGTGAGTAATCTCCACACTGATTCCACAGTGGTTGCATCAGTATACATCCTACCAGCAGTGGAGGAGTTCCTTTTCCCCACAGCCTCTCCAGCATTTGTTGTTGCTCGATTTCTTAATGACAGCCATTCTTTCTGGGGTGAGATGGAGTCCCCGTATAGTTTTAATTTGCCTTTCTCAAATGACTGGTGATGTTAAACATTTTTTCATATATTTGTTTGCCATTTGTATTTCTTCACCTAAGAAGTGTGTATTCATCTCAGAGGCCCATTTTTTGGATTGGGACTTTGAATTTAGGGGGTCTGATTTTTAAAAATTCTTTATATGTTCTAGATAGAAGATCTTTATCTGATGGACAGTTGGCTAAACTTCTTTCCCAGTTCATGGGTTTTCTTCTTATCCTGCTGGTGATTTCTTTTGATGTGCAAAAAACTTTTAAATAAGATGAGATCCCAATTGTTGATTCTTTGGAGTATTTCCCGTGCAGTTTGGTTTTTGTTCATGAACTCTCTGCCTACCTCTATGTCTTCAAGATTTCTACCTACTTTCTCCTCTAGTAGGTTCAGTGTTCTGTTTTAAAATTTAGATCTTTGATTCATTTTGACTTTAGTTTAGTGCATGGTGATAGACATGGGTCTAGTTTTGGTCATCAGGATATGGAAAATAATTATTTCCTGCATCATTTATTAAAGAGGCTATCTTTCTTCCAGTGAACATGGTTGGCCCCTTTGTCAAAGATATGATGGTTGAGTGTGCTTGTAATTGTGTCTGCATCTTCTAATCTGTTCCATTAATCCTCAGGTCTTTTTTTGCCAGTACCATGCTGATTTTATCACAGTAGCTTTGTAGTATAATTTCAGGTCAGGGATTGTGATGCTTCTTGCCTTTCCTTTGTTGCCCAGGAGTGCTTTTGCTATTCTAGGTCTCTTCTGGTTCCAGATGAACTCTAGGAGTGTTTTCTCTAGATCTGTGAGGTATACTAATGGTATTTTAATTGGGAGAGCCTTGAATCTGTACAACAATTTTGGGTGTATGGCCATTTTCACAATGTTGGTTCTTCCTACCCATGAGCAAAGAATATCTTTCCATTTCCTGAAATCCTCTTTAATCTCTTTTCAGAATACTGTAATTTTCACTGTATAGAACTTTTACTTCCTTTGTTAGATTGATTCCTAAGTGTTTCATTTTTTGTATGCTGTTGTGACAGGTGTGGCTTCCCTAGTTTCTCTCTCAGTGAGTTTGTTGTTTGTGTACAGGAATAGTATTGATTTTTGAGTGTTGACTGCATACAGCTATGCTACTGAGTTTGGTTATTAAATCTAGAATTCGTTTGGTGGAGTTTTGGGGTCTTCTATATAGAGTATCATGTCATCTGTGAATAAAAATAATTTCACTTCTTCCTTTCCTATCCTTATTCATTTTATTTCTCTCTCTGTTGTCTAATTGCTCTGACTAATATTTCCAAAGCTATATTGAATAGGAGTGGTGATAGTGGACATCCTTGTCTTTTTCCTGACATTAAAGTGAAAGCTTTCAGTTTTTGTCCATTTAGTATGATTTGGCTGTTGGTTTGTCATAGATGGTTTTTTTCAGAGTGAAATAAAGACCATCTATTCCTATTTTCTGTAGGGTTTTTATCATGAATGAGTGTTGAACTTTATCAAAAGCTTTTTCTGCCTCTATGGAGATGGTCATGTGATTTTTGTCTTTGGCTCTATTGATATGATGTATTACATTAATTGATTTATGACTATTGAACCATCCCGCATTCCTGGGGTGAATCTCACTTGGTCATGGTGTATAATGTTCTTGATGATTTGCTGCATTCTGTTTACTAGTATTTGCTATTATTGAGCATTTTTGCTCTATGTTCGTTGGGGAAATTGGCTTGTAGTTCTCTTTTTTGGTTGGGTCTTTCTCTGGTTTTGGTATCAAGGTAATACTTTCCTGCAGGAAAGAGTTAGGGAGAGTTACTTCACTTTCAATTTCATTAAATAGTTTGAGATGAATTGGTGTTAAATCTTCTCTAAATTTCTTGTAGAATTTAGCTCTGAATCCATCAGGATCTGGGCTT
The DNA here is from genome assembly GCF_000276665.1 of Chinchilla lanigera. Lineage (NCBI taxonomy): Eukaryota > Metazoa > Chordata > Mammalia > Rodentia > Chinchillidae > Chinchilla > Chinchilla lanigera. The sequence goes on from NW_004955436.1 coordinate 6,722,849, forward strand.
TTCTTTATTGGTAATTTTTTTTTTGTTACATTTTCAATTTCATTGGCTGATATTGAGTTATTCAGGAGTTTTATATCTTCTTGATTCAGCTTTGGTAATTCCTTTTTCATTCTTTTTGTTGTTGTTTGTTTGTTTGTTTGTTTTTTTCTTCCGGTACTGGGAATTGAACTCATGGCATTGTGCTTGCCAGGCAGGCCCTGTGCCACTGAGTTAAGTCCCCAGCCCCTGGTAATTCCTGTGAGTCTATCAATCTGTCTATTTCCTCTGTGTTTTCCATCCTATGAGGGTAAAGATTTTCAAAATAGGTATTAATGATCTTCTGAATTTCTACAGGATCTGTAGTGATTTCATTCCTTCCATTCCTTATTGCACAAATGAGTTTTTTCTTTCCTTTTTTGATAAGGTTGGGTAGGGGTTTATCTATTTTATTTATTCTTTCAAAGAACCAACTCTTTGATTCATTAATTCTTTGTACTGTTTTCTTAGTTCCCATTGCATTAATTTCTTCTCTGATCTTTATAATTTCCTCCCTTCTTTGGGCTTTGGGCTTGATTGGCTCTTCTCTTTTAGAAGTTTGAGGTGCAGCATAAGGTTGTTTATTTGTGCTTGTTCTGTTTTGCTGATGTGGAAATTCACTGCTATAAATTTCCTTCTGAGGACTGCTTTCATTGCATCCCACAGGTTCTGGTAAATTGTGTCTGCATTTTCCTTTGATTGCAAATATTGTTTAATTTCTTCTTTAATTTCATCCATGACCCATTGTTTGCTCAGGAGGGTGTTATTTAATTTCCATGTGTTTGTTGAGTTTTTTCAATTTCTTTTGTGAATAATTTCCAATTTCATTGCATTATGGTCTGACAGTATGCATGGCATAATTTCAATCCCTTCACAGTTACTTAAGCATGTTCTATGGGCTGGTATATGGTCTATTTTAGAGAATGTCCCATGTGCAGCTGAAAAAAATGTGTATTCTGATGTTGTTGGGTGGAACACTCTGTAAAGATCTACTAAATTTGTTCACGCATTTGGTTTAGTTCTGTTATTTCTTTGCTGATTATTTGTCTAGTTGATCTGTCTCTTTGTGACAGTGGGGTGTTAAAGTCCCCTGTTATTATTGTGCTACTGCTTATTTGATTTTTCATATCTGTTAAGATTTGTCTTATATAGTTGGGTCCTCCTGTATTTGCTGCATAGATATTTATGATCGCTATCATTTCCTCTTGTAGTTTTCCCTTAACAAGTATGTAGTGACCTTCTTTAACTCTTTTGATCCCTCTTGGTTTGAAGTTCACATTGTCTGTAAACAGAATAGCTACCCCTGCTTTTTTCTGGGTTCCTGTTACATGGAGTATTGCTTTCCATCCTTTGATTTCGAGTCTATGAATTTCCTTCTGAGTTAAATGTTTCTTGTATACAGCATATTGTTGAATTTTGTTTCTTGATCCATTCTGCCAGTCTACTTCATTTGATTGGTGAATTGAGACCATTTACATTGATAGTTATAACTGATATGTATTGGCTTATCTTTATCATGTTATTTTCCTGCTGTTTGTTCCTCCTTTCTCCCTCTGTTTATTTGCTTGCTTTGTTTGGTGGTTCCTTTCTATTGTTGTTCTTGAAACTGTGGTCATTTTGATCTCTTTCTAGAATATCTTTTAGTAGTCTTTGTAGGGTTGGTTGGTTTGGCACTCGTGAATTTTTTCAGTTGTTCTTTATCATGGAAATATTTTATTTCCCCATTAATTTTGAAGGATAATTTTTCAAGGTATGTCAATCTGGGTTGGAAATTGTTTTCTTTCGGGACCTGAAATGCTTCACCCCCAGCTCTTCTTAACTTGAGGGTCTGTGTTGAGAAGTTTTCCATGATTCTGATGGGCTTTTCTTTATAGGTGATCTGTTTCTTTTCTCTAAAAGCTTTTAATATTCTGTTCTTTTGCTGAATTTCTGGCATCTTGATTATTATGTGTGTGGGTGTAGATTTGTTTTGGTTATAGCTAATTGGAGTTCTATATGCCTCAATTACTGTATGTCAGTTTATTCTTCCATGCTTGGGAAATTTTCTGCCATTATTTCTGCAAATAGTCTTTTTATATCATTTGTGTTGACTCTTGCTATTTCTTTGACCCCATATTGGTCTTACACTGTTTTTCTTTGTATCATCTTGCAGCTGCTGAATTGTTATTTTCTGGTTCCTTGCTATTTTTAAGAGATTTTTCCTTTTATGATCATTCACTGCAATATTGTCTTCAAAGTCTGAAAGTCTACCTTCAGTTTCGTTCAAGTGGATTTGCCAGCTTAGGATGGAGTTTTTAATTTCTCTGGATATCTCTTTGAATTGGTTGTGTGCATTCTAATTCTTTCCTATATTGTTTATTGAATATTTCTATCATTTTTCTATGCTCCTCTATTTTTTTTAAATCTATATCTCCTTAGATGTGTTGAGCAAGTCTTTCATTATTGTCATTTCTTTTCTTTTTTTTTTTTTTGGTTTTTCTCTGGTGCCAGGAACCGAAATCACAACCTTGCACTTGCCAGGCAGGCACTTTGCCACTGAGCTAAATCCCCAGCCCTGTCATTTCTTTTCTTACCTGAGAGATTATTTCTGATCTGATTTCTTCTATAGCCTGATGAAGTTGTTTCTCTACTTTTACTGTTATCCTTTCAGAAATTTCAGGTGTGTGACTTCCATGCTTTTCTGTGTTGAGGACTCCTGAACTTGTTCTGGGTAGGATGGTAGTCTAAGATTGCATTTTTCTCCTTTGTTTTGTCATTTTTGAAGATCCGGTGGTTCTCCAGGCCTCAGCATCACTCCCATGATGGGGGGGGCAAGGTAAAGCTCCCAAAGCTCCCTAGGGCTCAGTGTGGCTCCCACAGCAGTGTAGGGAGGTAGAGCATGGCTCACCAAAGCTCCCAAAGTTGTGTTGGGGCCCATTGTGGTTCTTATGATGGTGGGGGTGGCGGGATGTGGTCATTGATGCTCCTAAAGCTGTCCAGGCTCAGTGTAGCCCCTGAAATGGTGTGGGATGGCTGTGGTTTTTTTTCTGAGATGCAATTTTGTCATTGCCAGAGCAATATGATAACAATATTAACCAGTGTATCCTCTTCTGGTAGTTTAGGGGTTTCAATGTTATTTCTGACTCCAGCATATAAGCTCGGGTCCTTTTTCACATGGTAGTCCTGTGTCCCTCCTGGTAGATGGTAGTATGCTTGGAAATCTTTATGGCATGCCCATGGATCCACTGTGAGCTGGACACGTCATTATGCCAAGGCCCAGGAGCTATGGAACATATTATCTTCCCTAGAAAGACCAACCTTGTGCAGGTTTGGCACTTGCAAAAATAGACTTGGTGCTGGGAGTCCCAGGGTTTGCCATGCACTGTGATATATTACATTACTAACAGCCATTATGACCTCAGTGAGGGATGCATGGAGCCAACAGCAGCTACATGTTACTGTCAGTTAATTAGTGTTGGTATTCATTAAAAGTGGGAGTGAGTGCCCGGAAAGGATCCATTACTCATTGTGAATGGAGTCGTGGGTGGCACAAAACCTGCAGGAGCAACTGGCAGCAGCACAGATGGGGAATCAGGGTGGAGACCGACGGATCAGTATCTGGGCATAGTTCCTTAATGTGTGTGCTTGCATATACATGCATACACACACACACTCATACACAGAGTGCACACTTGCAAATTAACACACAGCACACATGGATTAGCAGCCACAACACGTGCCATAGGTCCTCATCCCCAAGAAAGACATGTTAACATTTTAGTCCACATACCATATCTGCGGATGTGAAAGAGGGGGAAGCGGGGGAAGAGGGTCTTTGTAGATGTAAATTAGATGAGCTCTTACTTGACTAGGGTGGGTCCAAAGTCAATGTGACCGCTTCCTTTTAAAAAGAGAAAGGACACATACAGAGAAAATTCCACATGAAGACTGAGGAAAGCTGGAGTTATGATGTCACAGGCAGAGATTGGAGTGAGGCTGCCACAGGCCCCAAGTCTCAAATAGAAAGTCCGGGAAGGACCTTACCAGGAGGACTTGAAGGGACCAAGAAGCTAACAAAGCTCATTGCCATGAAATAGATGCCCTCACACTGAAGATGTATGCAGGTTTTGTCACACTCAGTCCCCTGTCTCACTTAAAACAACCCCCACTTGAGTGTAAGACACATACACACTCCTACTAAGTCCATTCATGCCGGGCTCTTGGGTTCTGAGTAACACAAAATAAGTCAGATGGCAGTACTTGGTACACTGTTTTGAAAGTGCAGGAAATGTACTCCTTTTGCCATGTTTCTTCAAGGTGGAAAGCAATTGTGATGGAATTATAATCAAGGCCTTTATTTAGAATACATTTATCTTGGGTAAAGAAAATGTGGTACCAACACACAAAAGAATACTGGTCAGCTACAAGAAAGAATGAGTAAGAATGTGGTTGAACTAGAGATTATGTTAGGTGAAATTAATGCAGAAGAACAGCACCACAGGACGGCACTCCCATGTGGAATCTAAAGACGCTGATGCTGTAGAAGTTGGGAGTAGAGCGGTCTTGCCATAGGCTGGGAGACTAGGGAGGAGTACGGGGTGGGGAAAGGTTTCTTAACAAAGATGGAGCTATGGGGAGATGGGAGAAAGTGGTTCTGGTACACCACCGCATAGTAAGATGACTATAGGGGATGATAATGTATATTTTTCCACCATAAAGAAGTGATAATTGAGGAACAATAGTGATGTTTACTCTGATTTAAACATTATGTCACGTATAACATATTGCAATGTCACATGTCACCCCACAGACAAGAATAATTTTTATGTATCAGTTAAAAATTAAAACAAATATATACACACACACACACACACACACACACACACACACACACCCTACTTTTGGTATTCTAAAAAGCTTGTCTATAAAATGAAGTAGTCCTTTGGAGAATTTTTTAATTTGCCAATTTCTAACCAATTTGAAATCTTGGCAGGAGAAAAGTTGTAGATGTTCACAGCAAAATTAAAATACAGAATTTTTTGTCATGCAGTGTTTTTAAACAGATTATGTCTTAAGTAAAAATTTTTCTAAATGAAAACTCATTTGGTTTCTTTGAAATAATCAGTACAATTTAACCTCATTCACATTTACTAACAATATTCATAGCAGCTTATATTTGTGGGTTAGACCTTATGGCATGTGCATGTAAGACAAAGGGGACCTTGTAATGTAAGCTGTCATAGGCTACAATCAGTGTTCCTCAATTTATACCTCCTGCCCACCATATTCTGTCTTTGAGCCCCTGCTAAGGAACCCAACTGTCTGTAACCAAGTCTCCACTTGGGTGTCTTGAAGGTATTCAGACTCAACATACAAAAAAAAATCCCAACTTTTTGATATTTTTTAAAATTCTAGTTGTCTCTCTCCATCCAAGTGTGTAAGCAAACAAAAATCACACTGTAGGCTTAACACCCCAATCTCTATTCACACTCCACGTTTCCACCTTTATAGTCAAACACCACAGTTTATTCGATCCCCTGAAGATCTTTAGAGTCTGTTTCAATATCTGCATCTCTTCCACCAGTAGTGTAGCCCAAGCGACCATAATCTTTCTTTTTAGCAGTCACCTAATGGTAAGAACTATCTCCACATTCCCCCAGCCCAGCCTCTTCCTTACAATGAGCCCAGAGAACAGAAAGTGAATCTTTTCCTGCCGCCTGCCAACTACAAAGTGTACAGTGGTTTGCCCAAACCCTCAAACCTGAGGCTGGAATCCTTCACTTTTGAAGCCCCAAATGTGCCTCTAAGTCTCAGCGTACACTACTGACCTCCTTCCCTGGACTCCAAACAGGCACTTCCTATGGCATAGTGCAGGCACTCTGCCCCTTCCACCTCCAGCTCTTTGCACCTACTGTTTTTCCATCTAGAGTGCCTTTCTCTCCTCTTCTCCTCCCGAGCTCCTCCTCTGTGTTACCACTTATCATTCGGGGTTGATTCAAGCAACAGGTCAGGGCCAGGACAGATCAGGGTGCATGGTCACCTCTCTGTCCTCCATCCTACAATTATTAAGCATCACTGAATGCTAGGGCCTCCTCTCCGCATTCTGCCTGCATGGTTGGACCTGAAGGGCTCTGTGCGCAGAAGCTCATGATGTAGTTGGAGGGCAGAGATCACGATAAACAAGAACCAGTGGGCGGCAATAGGTTCAAAGGTAGAACTGAGAGGCCCTTGTCTCTCTGATGGGGTGACATCCAAGCTTTGTCTGAGTACCAAGAAGCAGGCAAGGATGTGAAATGCCATGGAAGAACACTCTGGGAAAAGTTCCAAAGAAGAGAAAGATGATGAGAGCGTAGGAGCACAGGCTGCTAGGACGTGGAGAAAAGTCACTAAAGGCAGAGAAGCACAGGTCAAGACATTCAGATCTGGTTCTGAATGTGACTGGTTCTGCAGTCACTGAAGGATCTAGCAAGGAAATGATCTGCTTCCATATCAGAGCATACAGGAGGGGAAGGTGAAATAAACAGGATTAAAATGAGATATATACAAGTACCAACTCCTACAATGAAGGCACTGTTTTTTAAAAAAACATAGAGAAGGATTTTGAGTGTGCCAGCATCTGACTAGAGATATCATGTGGGGGCCATCACAGCAGGGCGGTGAAAGGGGGCTTGGACTGGAACGGTGGCAATGATGTCAGAGACATACAGGTGAGATGTAGATTGGAACTAGAGCTAAGAGAAATTGCTGGAAAATTACATACGGGCTGAAGGGAAAAGGAAAGATCAGGAATAATTCCTGATTGAGGGGCTGGGTAACCGGCAGTAGCAACTGCTGAGGTGGGGGGGGCGGAGTTGAGAAGGGTTCAGGTGGGCAGGGAGAGCCCTGCTGTGAACATGTAGAGTTTGAGAAGTAAATCAGCTCAAGTAGCATTTCCCATAGGCTGCGATTCTAAGGACCCAGAACTCCAGAGGCAGGTGCTGTGTGGAGTCACCAACTGGGAAAACGTGTTGATATTATTCAAGGCCTACATGGAGGGACCAGGACTGAGCTTTTGAGCAGAAGGTCATTTGGAAGTGAAGCAAAGGACAGGGACCAGCCAAGGCATTAAAGAGGAACAGCCTGGAGAAAAGGGCAATAGAATGGTGTGGTGTGAAGAGCACAGAGAATGAAGGTGATCCCCTCAACTTTCTTCTGTTTATGGTCTTCTACTATTGTTGTCAGTTCATGACAGAAATCTAAATAATCCCTTCTTGCATATTTGACAGAATATATATCCTGCTTCAACTGTCAAAATACAATGCATTTTTCTTACCAGTAGAAGACAACCACTTCCTTCAAATCACAGGTCTTGCCATCATTAGCAGGTGATTGGTTAGTTGGGGATTTTCCCCGGCCCCCCACCCAGTAGTCCTAGTTAGGTCTTTGCCTCCTTTCTTTATAGATGTTAAGTACTAAGTGAAGGATGAATGTAATACATCTAAAGCTAACACACACATGTCTGAGATTCCTAGGCAAATATCCTTCCAACAACACATGGACACATTAAATATGAAAAATAGAAAGTAGGATCCCAGTATGGGGTGGGTAATTTCACAGCTTTTCATGGACTACGATGTATTTATATATAGTTTTAAAAGAAAGGAATTTTATAAAAGTGAATGTGGGGAGCAGGGAACCAGGGGGACAGCTGAGAAATAAATGCAATAATTCACCTTATCAAGGCATTTTTGACCCTGGGGTGCGAGTGTTTGTGGGCTTAAGGGTCAAGCCCCAGCATGCTTGTTTGGGGGTGGTCAGGCTGTATCAAAACATTCATCAAAACACAGGCTGCATTCCATTTCCACAGCGCCGTAGCAGGATTGCGCAGAATTACATCTTGATGCCATTAGACACTGGATGCAAAGCCGACAGGCTTTCAGCTTTCCTTGGGGACCCTCGGGAAGAATTTCTGCCCGGAGCAGCATCTCAGCCGATGCCTGTCAGGCTGAACTGTGGTACCAGTCTCAAGGAGGGCTTCCGTTGTCAAAACAATAATAGCTGTAATTTTCTCTCCCTCTATTTACAGGAAACAAACTCTTCCTTCCTGTCCTCTTGCCTTAGCAGAAAATAGACAAGCCAAGCAGATGTCCAGGGATGGCGGAGGAGGACCAGGCTGCTGCTTCCTGGGAGAGGACGAGCTCAGGGAGCCTTGGGGGCGGGACTGGGAGGGATGGGAAGGAGCTGGCCTGGGCCTGGACTTGGGCTCCTTTCTCTCCTCATCTCCCTGTTCTTTCCCACTACAGCAAGACAAGTGAGCTCAGCATGGCCTCGGAGCCCTGGAGCAGCCAGTTTGTTAAGCTCTTGTGGCCTCTTGTCCTCAGATTCTGTGATGCAGGTGAAGCGGGTACAGAGTTTCCCATGGGAATGCAGGACGTCCTGTGTATCCAGGGCCCTTGTTCATGCGGCCCTTGGAGCTCCTTTCCACATCTTCAAGACTTGGGAAGCGGCAGATTGTGTGAGCTCATCCCGGGGAGGCTGTCAGAGGCCGCCATGGGCCTAAGGGAGCTCACAGCCTGGCCTGGCTGGAGATCTACAGCTGCAGACCTGCAAGGGTGCAGGAGCACAGGAGAAGGTGCTTGGAGCATTCTGAGGGTTGCTGGCACCACTTCCTCATTGTCAGCTTTTGCTGTCTTCTGTATGTGCATGTTATCCTATTTCAGGCAAGCTCTTCGTAACTATGACAGATGCTCCCATAAATATGCCCCTGCCTTTCCGCAGCACCGGTGCTTCTGATGACTGTTTCTCTCAGCTCCTCTGGGTGAGGACCTTTCTCTCCACTGAAAAGACGTTTCCAAATGTCCTGGAATAGCGAATGTTGTGTTTTATTTAAGGAGTAAGATTTCTTTTTAAGCATTTTCTTCACAAGAGTAAAATTCTATTTGAAGGTAAAATGAAGATAAGGAAACAACTTATGCTTAAGCAGTAGGAAAAAATGACCTTCTAAGTGATGGGAAATGCGGTCATCCCCACGGCTGTTTGTAGGAAGAGTAAGTGGAGTCCGTTGTCTAGGTTGTGTGTCCCCATGCACCCTGGGAATGTCATTCACAAGGGTGATGTTTTGGTCATGCCGGTGTGGTGTGGTGTGGAGGACAAGTGCTTTTGCCTGACTTTGCAGCGGATGGGATGGGGCAGCAGTACCCACTCTCTCTGAGGATAAGGAATGAATCACACTTTTCCCCACTGCACTATGACTCCATTAGAGTGGTTACTATTTATGGATGCTAACTTCAGACTCAGGTATAGACAGTGTTGTCCTGATGGTGCATCTTAAAAAAATCCCAGAGCGGGAGTGTTTTCCAATTTCCACAATTGCCATGATGTAAAGATCTCCGCTGTAGCTGAGTTTAAGCCCCTAAAGTTCTCTAAAGTGAACAGGGTGTCGAACCTGGATGATCACATTGGATTTCATGAACCAGCCCTGGAGCAGGTCAGACACTTAACTGACTGTAACTGGTGACTTTCTAGGAAGAGGGGACATCCTTGGGTGGGATAACAGGGAGAATGTCAGGAGAATGAGGTGGAGGTCAGAAGGAGGCGTCACCAACCACGGAGTGAGCAAGAGTCCTGCAAATCACAAGAAGGCAGGGAGAGGCAAGGAGCTCTCCCACTCTGCAAACTCTGGGGAGATTGGCCCAAGCAGTTCTTGGATTTTAGTCTTTTAGCCCCCAGAACTGTGGGGAAATATGTGTTCATTTTCCTAAGCTATCTAATTTGTAAACTTCATTATAGCAGCCGCAGCAGACTGATACTACAGGGGCATCTTTGTGGAACCCTTCTAAGTCTGAGGTGCTTCTGAAAGTCATTTGCATAGCTTTTAAACCATGATGGAATGTATGCATTTTCCCATCAAAACAATCATTTGGGGAAATAATTCACTAGCGGTGGAGCCAACACTGCAAAAGCACATTCGATAGTGCATTGCAATGCATGAATGCACGAACAAGGAATGCATCCACTCATTGCCCGCAGAGCCAGCTGGTGACCCTTCAGACTTCTGTTAGGGTTAACAGTTCCTTTGAAGGCTAACTAGGATGATTTGGGGCAATAGTCATATATCAATGTCACATGTGATGGGAAACTAAAATGGATTAATTTTTGCTTGTAGCCTAGAATGGACTTGATTAATAAACTGTTACTGACAGCCTTTCCCAAATTCACAACCAAGAAACTTTTCAGCAACACGGTAGCATTCAAATAAGGGTCTAGAAACATCTTTTGAGGTAAAGCTTTGAAGGCCAACATTTTATTTAAGAGTACATCCTGGCATAGTTTTTTAGCTTTTTGTTTTATAATCACATCGGTAAAGTCTTGCAGCAGACCAAATAAATTATTATTAGACTATTTGACAAGACACAGCTAATGATATTTAATCTACTTGGTTCTATGCAGTTGTGCAAGATTGAATTAGACTAACTCCAGAGCTTCAAAGTTCATTCACAAATGCCAACTGTAACACTGTAGAATTTCCTCCATGTATATAGCAGCTGAATTTCCAACCTGCATCTTTGATGTTTTCCACTATATATAATCACACTCATTGAGTACTTGCTACCTATCAGTAGGTGCTATTATTTCCAACTCTATTTATTGCTGTATGGTTTGTGTCTGGGTGTCCCCCCAAAGCCTCATGCGGTCATGGGGCAGGCTTTTAGAGTTGGATTGAGTATGGGTGTGAGAGCTACACCCGCCCTAGGGTAAATAGTTTGCATATGTAAGGGAGAGGAAGAGGCTGCTTGCGGCCATTTCTCCTTTTTGTGCTTGTTGCTTTTGCTGTGTTCTGCCGCCATGAGCTGTAGCCCTCTGCCATGTGCCACTCTGCCTTGTAATCTGCCAAGTATGGACTGAAACCTCCACAAACTGTAAGCGAAATAAATCTTTCCTCCTTAATTTTGGGTGTCAGGTATTTTGTCCCAGCAATGGGAGAAAAGTAACCAAGACAATTGCATATAAAGAAACCAGTACAGTGAGGTAAAGTACCTTTCTTTAATCAAAGAACTACTATACTACACAGCTGTTATGGTTTGTGTCTGAATGTTTCCCCAAAGCCTCTTGCAGTCATGGGGTGAGCTTTCAGTTTATGACTGCTCCATGGTCCAATGCTGGGATTATGAGTGTGAGTGCTACACCCATCCTGGGGCAGGTAGTTTGCATACAATGTAAGGGAGGGAAAGAGGCTGCTTGCCACTCCTCCCTTTAGCTCTTGTTGCTTTTGCTGCTTTCCACAGCCATGAATACTTGCCTTCTGCCATGTGTCACCCTGCCTTGGAGCCAGCTGAATATGGACTGAAACCTCCACAGACTGTGAGCTAAGTGAATCTTTCCTTCCCAAATATTGGGTGTCAGGTATTTTGTCTCAGCAACAAGAGAAAAGTAACCAAAACAGCAGCATACCTATGATTTGGCTTTAGGCGGTCTGACTACAGACTTTGCACCTCTTCTTGACCTATGGATAATACAGAAATCACATTTAGCAAAATTTACCACACTTAATGTGTTTATTTAAAAATAATGTTCTGACTTTAGCATTAAATTAAATATGGCTGTGCAGACCATAACTGGTAAGTACATGGGTTGATTGTCCAAAGGCAAAGTAAAAAATAAACACAAAACATTTATTCCAGATAACCCTGTAATAAGATTTTAATGAAAAACTTTCACTGAAGCTAAAAACTTTACACACACTTCAATGTCCCAGCTTAGCTGAGTACCTACTATGCACTGTCTCCAAGTACAGTGCTTCATTGGATCAAAGCCAAGACCGGTGATAAGCTGCCTCCTGCTGAAACTCCTGGGTGGGAGTCAGTATGTATGATGACCCAGGTCCCCTTTTTCCAGCTGAGTCCCCTTTTGGACCCATGACTTGATCACCGTGTTGGGCAGGAAGTTAAGTCTGAGAACTCCTGACAAACTGCTACTTGATGTGTTCAGACACACTCAGGCCAAGAATACCATCTGATAATCATTTTATGTTGTTTCTTTGATTCAGGAGACCAACGGATCAGATATTTTATTTCAGAAAAAAAGGACAAAAGAAAAGCCATAGCAAGCTGTGTCCATGGACATTTTTAGGATAGGAGACATTCCTCTGAATTTCTCCATGCTAAATTTCCTACTATCTTACACGCTGCAGTCCAGAGACGATACAAGGAACTCTTGGACATACTTCAAATTAAATTATCTCCATTCCTCTTTACTTGAGTACACCATGAGAAAGCTGAGCCCCAGCATGCTCCTCCTGGGCATCCTTGACAAAGAGCATTCTTGTTCCCTGCAGCCAAGACAACTGTGAGAAAGGGCGGGGTGCCTGCGCTATTTTCAGGAGGAGCCCTCGCAGTAGAGTGGGTTTTCTCATAGCTGTCAGTTTACAAGGGAATTCCACGGGTCAGGCCCGTACTTAAATCAATCACATGCCTATATGGGAACAACTTTGGCTTATCAAACTCTGCACTGTAAATACATGAGTCTGGACTCTTTCACATACATTCAGGTCTTCAAAATATTTCAAAACATTGTTTAAGATCAAGGCTGCGCCACAGTGTGAACACCACTAAGGAGAAGTCAGTTACAGGCTTTTCTAGACATTAAAATGTTTGCATGACCCAGGCTGCTCACAGCGCTACCTGCTGTGGTCTTTCCCTTTTAGGCCAGTGGTGTCTCCTCCATACAGTGCTTGTAGCTCCCACAGTCAAACCTACACACTCCTCAGCCCTGGGACAAGCCTTTGGGATGTTGAAATGTCCTGTTTTGTGACTGAACTTCATTTGTAATTATCCAGTTTTAGATTTATTCAAAAGAAGACAGCCACACTGGACTGAACAACCTGACCTACTTAACCCAGTCACTTGGAGTGATCTAACGTGGATTTAATCGTGTCCTTTCCACTCCAAGACCGGGTCCCAGATCACAGCCACATGGCTGTGTCTTCCGAAGTCTCCTCTCTTTCACTGCAAAAGCCCACATCTCTGAACAAACCTATCCAGCTTCAGACCATTTACAGATCATCTCCCCTCTGGATCTGACCCGATTCTACTCTGTTAACATTAGCTGCTAGAAATAGAGAGATACCCAGAGTCAGTTAAGCAGGTTGTGGGGCTATTATCTACGGGGCGATCACTTTCCTTTTACAAGTCCAGGAAGATTGTTACACTGTCTTAGTCTGTCCTGTGCTGCTATAACAAAATGCCACTGCCTGGGGGATTTATAATAAGTAGAAAGTCATTGTCTCATCTTTCTGGAGGCGATGACCTGAAATTGAGGTGCTGGTATCTGGTGAGGTTCTTCCTGCCATGTCAGCCCAAGACAAGAGGGCAAAGACAGGGTGAAAAACAACATGACTGTCAGAAATTTATTAGAAGCCCTTCTTGTGTAGCGAGCTCACGCCCTCCATAACAGCTTTTGTCCACTCATGTGGGCTAAATCTTCATGCTTCATGGTATTATCCTTTCAAAGGTCCCATCTCTTAACTGGGTTCCACAATAATTACATTTCAACATGAATTTGGAAAGGGACAGACATTCATATCATAGCACCCTATAAAGATGAGACACTTTCTTGCTTGCTGCTCTAACTCCTGTTCTCATGGTTGTGAGAGGGCTGGTGCAGCTGCAGCCACTCACTTCAACTGAGGAAACAGCAGGAGGGAAGTGTGGCCCTCTTTCCTCCAGAGCCATCTGAGGTGCCATATGATCTACCTTGGTCTCATTGCCTTAAGCGCCACCACTTGGCGACATCAGAGGGGCTGGGACAACTTCAAGAACTGTACCAGTGGAATAGGGGAGGGTGGTGCTAGAGGAAGTGAGGAGTTCTTCCCAAGTTAGTATTAAAACCAGAGTTATAAGGCTGGGATGCCACTCAGCAGGAGACTACTTTCCTACAAGTGTGAAGCCCTGGCTTCAATTTCCAGCAATGAAACAAGAGCATAAAACCCAAGGTAAAGATGTAGAAGAAACTTTATCACTGATCCCACATTCAATTAAGCAGTACTTGTTCATTATAGCACCGCCTAGGCACTAAAGACTTCAAGACCACTCGACACAGTTCCCACCTTCAGGACAGGAAGGCCAACTGGAGAAGACAGTCTCATTCAGGCCCATGGGTGATTGCCCAGTAGAGACACGCTTAGGTTTCTATGACGGCAGCTCAGGGAAGGATGAGGGGAAGGAGAGTTTAGGGAAGCCACGGAAGAAAACAGGACAAGCAGGTTTCACTCACAGTGTGTTGGGCAGAGGTCAAATAAGATAAAGATGGAATAGTGTTCTTCAGCCTTCATTACAAAGCAAGTCTTTGGTGAGCTTGAGGGACATGGGGGGGAGGGAGGGGAGGAAACACAGTCCAGTGAGCAGGGTGTTAATGGATAAAGGTCCATGATGACATAGAGAAAGAGATAGGGGCTCTTCTAAGAAAGAAGGATAAGGGGGAAAGGACAGGGAGTGGCACCTGAAAAGGTCAAGGACAGGGAGAAGTTTCTAGCATAGGAAGAGTATGAGATATTTGAATACTACAAAGAAAGTAGATGGAGAGGGAGGACAGAGACAGAGACAGAGAGACAGAGACAGAGGCAGAGAGACAGCGAGCGAGAGAGAGACTTTATTCTCTGAAATGGCAGAAAGTAAAATCTAAAGCCAAATCAGGTGATCAGGAAACTTGTATGACACTGATAAATGTGTCTCAAGATGATCTCTACATTTTCTGTGAAGCAGAAATCAGTTCTGAGAGCAAGATAGAGCCGTGGAGAGCAATGGTACATTATTACATGGATTATCAGTAAGGAGAAAGGCAGAGAGGCAGCAGGGAGCAGGGAGGAGGGAAGTGTTGGCAGGTGGGAGGTGCTTTCTCTCACCCCGTCGCTGTCGTCTAGTCTACAGCCTCACCATGAAGGCCACTACCACCACCGATTTCTTGTGTATTTTCCAAGGGACGCAAACACCTCTATTTCTCATTTCCCCTTTTACATAATGGTACAGACCATATACGAGACTTACCTTGTTTAGGAAAAGTGAAATACACACTGGAAAATCACTGCTCCCCAAATCACTGTGGCACCATCAATAACTCCTCCCTGTTGACCTACAAACGAGGTGGCCACGTTTTAGAGATGTTAATTGTGCTGCTTGAGATCCACTGCTGAGATACTAATAATGCACCTGATATTAAATTTATAATAGTTCTCCTAGCCAAACATTAAGTCCAAGAGAAAAATATGCAATCCAAGAGAAAACTGAACATCAAAATAAGTGACTTGAATTTTCCAGCTGTTAATCACACATCTCACGCTGTGCCCTATTCCTATTTTGAAATTCTAGCAAAGACCAATTGAGAATACAGTCAGAAGATGCTTGGTACATCATCTATGAAGAGCCATTTAACTCAAGGAAGGCCATGTTCTTACACCTCTGTCAGACTTTCTCTATCAGATTTGGGAGATAATGACCCTGCCTGCTATGTTTAGGTCACTCTCCCCTCTGATTCACATGTAAACCTTCCTACACACCTGCCTGAACGGGTAGCAGCCCTCCTTAAACAGCTGTGAGCTCTATCTCCCGACTTTCTGCCCTCGCCTCTTACACTTGGAACTGCCCCAAGGCTCTCTAACTTGGATAATGTTTTTATCTTTTCAAATTAGACTCTCATTCAACAAGTACAAACTGAGTGCCTGTTACAATTCAGAAGGCATCAGCCCTCCAGCCCTGATGGAACATAGCTGGGAGAGGGCTCTGCCCTCAGGAATTTTCAGTCCATGTGGAAAGCAGATAATAAATGAATAAACATGAACTAGGGACTGTTTTAGGTTCTATGAGATAAAGACACAAAGTGTGGGAATGAAGCATTACAGGAATGACTCAGCCACATTAGACTGTTAGGGAGAGGATGACATTGAAGTTGGGGTCTCAAGGAGAAGACGCCCCAGCCCTGTGCAGAGTAGGGTGAAAATGCTCCAGACAGAGGAAAGCAAGTTCTGTGGTCCTGAAGGAGGAAAGAGGTTTGGCAGTTCTGGGAACCGACGGAAGGTGTGTGGTGAGGATGGAGAACGGAGGTGGAGAGGACTTAAACGAGGAGGACAGGAAGTAAGGCAAGTCCAGACCATGGAGGTCTGGGAGTTGAGGTAACTGAAGTTAGTTCTATGGATAACAGGGAATGATTCATTGACTTTCGGCAGGGCAGAGCGAGATGGGTAAAGACAGTTGATTAAAGGTTTACTTTGGCCACAAAAGTCTGAGTTGTGCATAGATAGTGTCAAATAGGAATCTGAGTGCACTAACTGAGTTTAGGGAAGGGCCGAGGACCACAGTGAATAAATGCTGACATTATTCCAATTCTCATATTGGAAGTCACACAAACTGTGGGGACAGTTAAAAAAGGAAATAAGAAGCTCCAGAGTAGAGATCCAAGGAATTTTTTTTGGTCTCTTTTTTTTTTTTTTTTTTTTTTTTTTTTGAGACAGGGTCACACTTTGCAGCTCAGGCTGGCCTTGAGCTCACTTTGTAGCTCAAGCTGACCTCGAACTCGCAACAATCCTCCTGCCTCAGCCTCCTGAGTGCTAGGATTACAGATGTGCTCCACCACACCCAACTTCCAAGGAATTTGTAATGGAGATTTCATGCGCAAATGAAACATCAAATAAAGGATAAACTTGAACTTTTCAGGTGAATGGAAGCACTGTGAGAACATAATGTTACGTGAAATGATCAGACACACATGTTTAAATATCACTTTCTTTCTCTTGTATGAAAAACTCAAAGGGTAAATAAGGACCAAAATGGAGGTTAGACACTGGGACTTGGAAGAACAGGTTCAGATGGGAAAGGGTAAGGGAGGGAAGGGTGCAAACAGGGATTTAAAAAAGGAATGGCAGGAAAACAACAGGAACAAAGTTTCATAAAGGGAGAGGGGAAGGATCGAAGGGAAGGGAGGGGAATGGGAAAAGAAGAATTAAAATATATTATATACAGGTATGTGCTCCACCACACCCGGGTGGTGGAGCACTCTATGACAAGTGTGATCATTATGTATGTCAAAAGTGCACCAATAAAATTAATTTTAAAAAAGCACAAACTGAGAAGGATGATCCAGTGAGATAGAAGAAAAAAAGTAGAATAGACTTGAATCTTAGGAAGAAGGGCTCCAAGAAGAGGGTCATGGTCAACTACATCAAACTCTGTTGAAAAGTGCAGTTAGATGAGGTCAAAAATGGCATCCATTGGATTTGGTGCCAAAGAGGTCTGTGGTGACTTTTGCCAGCGTGGATTCAGTAGATGCGAGGACCAAGGCAGACAGACATGGAAGACGGGGCAGGAAAACAGCTACTGTGGGTAGAACAGGAAAAATTCAGCTCGGAGAAATGGGTATAGCTGCTGAAAGAGTAAGTAGGAGGAAAGTGCGCTTCCTCTAAAGACTGGAGCGAGCAGGCTTCCTCCATACGCCACAGACTTAGCCATGGCCTCCCTCCCGCAGGCCCGGTGTGATCTTCCGGCGTCTGGAGGGGGCGCATAGCCCTGCGTGCCCCCATGCAAGTCAGGTGTGCCCCGATCTCGCGTGTCTCAGTACCCGTGGCCGTTCTGAATGCGCCACCACTCTTAGGCCTCTTACGGTCACTCTGCTCTCCTCCTCTGGGGCCAGGCAACAGTCCTTGGTTTCCTACTGACTGCCGAGTTTGCCCACAATCCTGGAGCCTCCACGACACCCACCCCAAGGAAATCTCTGTGTGGCTCAAAAGCTGAGAAAGCAAAGAGCAATTTCCCTGAAATAAGCTGACATTTCTTTGCCCCTTCCCCAACACACACACACACACACACACACACACACACACATTCATTCTGATATTTTACTTGCTTTTATAAAGAAAAAAATCCCCTTGAAAATTGTTTTTCTAAATAGAGAACACTGTTCTGGCTTAAAGGTGACGTGGCGGCACATGCCCCGTGTGTGGCGTTCTACTGGAGAGTTTCAGGATGTGCTTAAAACAGTGAGCTTGTCCCTGGACAGACCTGGACCAGTGTGTGTTTTTAACTCCAAGGACGCCAGAGTTGTCCAATGTGTCTTCTTTTCTGGTTTTATTAGCTCCAAAGTGGGCTCTGTCCTGCCCTTTCCTGGGTGCAGCAGGTTCCAGACGGAGCTCTGGGGGCTTCGCTCTGCCAGGAAGCGCAGCACCCACACAGGCGCTGGCCCGTTTGTGGGACAGCGGGTAGTAAGGACGTGGGACGAGTCTGGCCTGCTCCCAGCTGTGCGCACTCAGCGTCGGCGTCCACTGGTAGCCTGCGAGTGACTCAGAAGGAAGGACTGCCCGTCAGTCTGAGGAAGTGGTATCAGACAAATAAACTGCTCGGGGGCCCGGGTCAGCGCGTTGTGTGGGGTCCCTGCCCCAGCAGCCAATTCCTCTGTCTGCTCCTGTCAGTGATGGGCGAGATGAACGCCAGGAGCAGGTGGAGAAGACAGCCGAGGGGGCCAGCGCTGAGGGGGACGGTTAAGAGCTCCAAGTACCCCTCCAGCCTCGAGGCTCGAATTAAATGACTTCCTTCTCTGGGGCTAACGACAGGTCAGGAGGGATAAAATTATCAATCCAGGAAAGAGAAGATGTTTATAGCTTCTGCTACTTTTACAAAAATAGATGAAAGGAAAGATTGTTTTTTCCACCCTTTGCAGCCTGCGAACTTCCTTAGCACTGAGCATAACTCGCTAGTTTTTCCAGAAATAGGAAATTCTACTGGGGTGTTTGTGTTGTGTGCTGAGCGCGTTACACAGAGCTTCCGCAGCCGGGCTGTCCGCTCGGAGAGGTGTTCCGTGCTATGGTTTCTTCTCTTCCCTCTCTTCTTCTCTTTTCTCTGTCTGTTCCACCCTTCTTTCCAGCTCCACAGGCTAGAATTTCTGCGACAGAAATTCACTTGTCTTACACAGACAGTTCAAGAATCTCAGTAAATTTACAGAGTTGTGCAACCGTCAGCAAATCCTAGTTTTAGAACGTCTTTTAAAAATCAAAACCGAAGCAGTCCTCATGTCAATAACAGCTGAGGATCCTAATTTATGCACATGCTCACCCACGCTCGCTGGTGCCTGATTTCAGGGTTACAGCCGTCCCTGGGGGTGTGAAGTGAAACTGAGGCCTTTCTTGTAGAAGCTGGATTAAAGGAACTGAGTTCTCCTGGTTATCAAGGTATTATCTAGATCTCTTCCTTGACAAAGGGACATTCTGAGATAAAGAGACCAATAAAACAAAAAGCAGGAAGGAATGACTCAAATGACACTGATTAGAGTTTGAAAGAAAAGTGATGTAAAATAACTATTCCTTCTAAGGAGCAATGGTAATGAATACTTGGTTACATACTCTCATTTTCTTTTTTTATTTTAAAGATAAAAGAATGAAAACGTATTAACAAACACATATACATTTACAAAATAACACAAAAACAATACAAGCAATACTGAATTTCAGACAAGGGAATAGGAAATTACCAGTGGTTGTTGTATTACATATTGATATCTTCAAATTGGTTACTCAGGTAAACAACTATAGACACGTAAGGTTGATCAAACAATTAAACATTAACTGTTCCTTTCAATAAAGCAATAGAAGTAGTAGTACAACTATGTTAGCTATCCTGTGTGTACATATATACTCTTACTTTCTAACATGGAAGAGAAGGATCCATTTATCATGTTCACCCCCTCGCTGCCATCCCAGCAGTAAGTGCCGTTCAGCACATCGGAGCACAGAGCTGAACAACAGGCCCTGCCCTCCCTCCGTGTGTTGCTCTGGAACATTAGTAAGTGCACACGTGTCAGGCTTTCTCTGCTTCAGTTGTAGCCAGCACACTGGTGACCACGCCAGTCTGATCTGATGTTAGGCCGCAACTCAGAGACCAAGAAGGTGGAGGCCTCCAAAATGGACCCAAAGCAAACCGGCTTTAAAAATACAATAAGTGATGAGCTAGTCAAGTTAAATAATTCTAGTTTCTATTTTCCTGCACAGCTATAATTTGCACCAGTAAATACTGTAGGTAGCTTTGGTGATTAATAAACAGGCTGCTTCAATGATTTTGTGACTTCTGAATCTTCCAAGTTCTTTCTGGAAGTTCTGATGAAGTAAATCACACTGATTTTCAGCTGGCTGCAGTGGCGTGGCTTATGTACCTGGCTTATACAAAACTCTTTAAAATTTTGTCTGTGGCTGTAAGTAAAGTGTTTGAAAACTCACTGATTAAAAGAGAACATTACTCACTGTCCCTTCACACATTTTTGCATGTTTGTGTGTCCCAGAGTGTTTTTACCACTTTTAAATCAACCTTTAAAAAATTAATTAGCTTTAACTATGGCTGCTGATACTCGCTTCACCTGTTTAGCAATACTCAAAGCCATTTTTCATATCTAAATATTTATAAATTTTTACCTTTCATTCATAAAAGGAAAAACATAAAACCTCTAAGAAGGAGAAAGCCTAGCCCTTTTTATTGTAGTTCTTGTAGATGTACTTGAAAAGAGCATACAAATTATAATTGTTTCTCAGTGCTGGAAAGCAAAATCCAGAAGAGGACTACTTTTATGTGCAATTAAATGAATTATCAGACATTCATCCAGTAGAATTTCATTCCATCACTTTTAAAATACTCATACCATATATGCACATAAAGTTGTCCTCCATATTTTAAAAGCATAAAAGCAACTTGCAGAGTAGTATGTATGGTATGCAAATAGTTCTATCCACTAATATACATACATATTTTTGCTTATGCAGAAGCTATGTTCACAGGTCTATTTGATAAAAAACCAGCAAACCTGGGGCATAAAATGATTTTATTTACTATTCTGCTGCTTGATTTTACTAAAATGGAATTTTCAATAATCTAAGTTTCAAAGAAAACGTCATGTTTCCAAAGAATAGGGGTATGTGTTTAAATTTTTGGCACTTGTATGCAACTGATCTACCTCTCCATGTATTTTTGTTAGTGATTATCAGTACATGGGCCTGTGCTGTGGTTGGATGTGATTGTGTCTTTTCTCAGGGGCTTTTATTATTTCTCATTAGTCCAGTGAAATTAGCATCAAGCATCCGTTCTAATGCTTTCCTCTGACTAAATTCTTCATAATTTCTCTTGGCTTTTTTCATGTTCTCCTCTCTAGCATTGCAAACCCAGCTGCTCATTGAACAGATTTCTCTCTTTCTTTTGGTCAGAACTAGTCTGCTCTCTTCTTCTAGGGCTCACAGTGCCCCTTGCCAGGGACCGCTCACACAGCAGCTGACTCTGAAGCCATATTCAGCACTGTGACCCACCCAGCTGCCTGGTTCTTGCTCCTTCCTGTCACTCACCTCTGGTTCTGTAGCTCATGTGGCTCTAAGGAAAAGAGACAGCCTAAACTCACAAGGAATACTGTGGAGGAATCTTCTGGTAACAATTCCTACTGAAGAAAGACATTCAGATTTTATCTTATCTCACTCTTCCCAGCAAGTAAATTAAGCCAGAAAGAGCATTTAGGTCAAGCTTTGGAAATGTTGCTCTACTAGTTCATATTGAAGCCTGTGTAGGTTTTCTGTTTGCATTAAGCTAATTCTAACAGTAAAAGAGATTTTCAATACCCCTAAGTTATTTCATTTTAGAATTTAAGAAGATATATTTGTTTATGGACCATACTACAATCCCTAGCCACTTGGGCTTGGCTAGTTTGGTCTCTGCAGAGCACAATTAAGCCCATGTTCCATTATTAGCTGACCTCCTCACTCCTTCCATGGTTACCGACTACACAAATGTGTGCCTCTGGTCAGCAGTAGGTGTGGTAGGATAATTGTCAGGGTGTGCACGGAAAGGGGCTGGAGAGCAGATGTCTCCTCGTTCACTTTAAGAAATCATTCATAAACCAATAGTTTCAAACACTTATTGGGTATTTTTGAGGATACATCAAGTAAGCAAAGAATTAATCATTATGTCCTTTCCCAAGATATATCACAGGAGATATGGAGAGATACGTGGAAAAATTGCTAATGATGTGTAATAATTTCTTACTAATAGTACACTGATGTAACCAAGACTGATAGAACCATTGGCTGTTTTGAGAAGAGACGCAGAGTTTATTCCTTGAGGAGATGGGAAAGTATTCATAGTACAAGGGACACCAGGTCTGAACTTTGAAGGGTGGACAGCTTCAGTACCAAAGTGAAAGGTGTCTTTGATGGGTGTATGATGCAGAAGTAGAAAAACAATGAGGCAATGTGAATAAATTTTGAAAGGCAATTTTGACCAAAGCAGAGTTTGAATAGAGAGGAGAAAAACAACATTGATAAATGTCTAGATGTCCCTCCAAAGCCCCAAAGCTTCATTCAGTCAAAAGTGGGGATTTCCAGAGGGGGCTGGATCTAGGGTGTGTGATGCTGGGATTAAGGGTTCTCCAACATGGGTGTTAGTGATATCCACCCAAAAGGTGAGTAGCCTGTATGGAATATAAGGGACAGAAGGGGGCCTGCTGCCATCCTTTGCTGCTGCTGCTTTTGCTGCTACTTTGCTGCCTTCTGCTTGCCCAGCTTTGCCATGGACTATTTCTCCTCTGTGATGCCCCTCTGCCATGCTGCCCTGCTCTGGAGCCAGCTGATTATGGACTGAAATATCTACAAGCTGTGGGCCCAAATAAACCTTTCCTTCTTTAACTTTAGGTGTTGGGTATTTTGTATTAGCAATTCAAAAAATAATTAAGACACATGGTGTCTTTGAGAGGATGGACATATGACAAGCAGCAAGCAATGCATCTCCAGGAATAGAGGCTGGGGGCCCAGGAGAGTGAGAGACAGCAGGCCTGGCATTGGCCTGGAAAGGCAAGAGAGGTCATTCCCAGGGCAACACAGAGGAAGAGACCACAGTGCACATGGCACAGGGAGGAAAGGAAAAGACTCCCTAGCAGTAGGGTATGCAAGACAAGGTAGAGGACAAAGTCCCAAGCACCTCAGCTCTACAAGTGCTATGACCTCAGTAACACAGACAGACCAGTGAGAAAAGAGAAAAACCCAAACCAAGTCCAGCTTTTATTTGAGAAAAGAAAGAAGAAATTTCAGGAAGCATTTAGAAGTGTGTTCACTTAACACACCTGAAACTTTCATATTTTGCAAAAGTTGGTTACATTTCCTTCTCTCAGGGTCCTTCCTGCCCAGGAAAGAGAGCAGTCACCCTGGGAGGAACTGCTGAAGCTTCCATCTCCAGGAGGCCAGGGGTGTCCTTGCTACAAGACAAACAAGGGAATTTGCAATCTTCAAAGACAGATGTGGTTGTCTTGTCTCTTGGCCCCAGGGAAGAGACCCAGCAAGGGGTGACAGACTCCGGAGCTGGCTGGGTTCACTTCTCCCTCCTGCAGCGGCTCCTGCTGCGTCCCTGTCCCCAGGATGTGCGCAGACCCACTCCTGCCTATTGCATTAAAAATGCAAGCCCCCTCCTCCCCTCCATTCACACTGACACCCCCAGCCAGGGCTGTGGAAGCTCAGGGAACAAGCAGCCCAGGCAGACCCAGTCGCTGGCTTCAGGGACAACATTGCACCTTTCACTGGCGATGGATGAGAGCCTGGAGGGCTGAAAGGGAGGCGTATGCCTGTCCCACCTTCCCCCTGCCGCCCACTGCTGTGGCACAGGGCCAGCCACGGGGGCTGTGGAAAGTCCTGGACAAGGTGCAGGGCTGTCCTTGTGCCCTGCAAGTAGGGCTCCTGCCCTCCTCCAGCTGCCCACGTCGCTCTTCCAGAGCAGGGCGATGGCACGGGGATGGATAAACTCCCAGCCGCAGTCACTGCAGGGCACTCTGCTCAGAGGTCAGCTGTCTGATTATCTATCATGCGGGAATCCTGCAGCCCACCACCCCTGGCTCAGCCCTAACCTGCGCTCCAGCTGCAGGCAGTCTCCTGTTTCCGATGTCTCCACATTTCCCCTTTCATCAGTACTCTGATGCCTTCTACGAGGCTGGTGTTTGGAAAAATTGATTTTAAAGAACATAATTCTGTTAAATTACTTTAAAATGGATCCAAGCCCACATGCACTACATATATTCGCACCTGTTCTCATGCAGTGTTTACACACACACACACACACACACACACACACTATAGGTGTGTGCCACCACACCCAATATATGCGTGTATATTACCACTGATAGGAGACTGGCGTTTCTTCAGGAGCTGGAAAAATGAATAAACAGGACACATAGCAACTGAATTAACCATTGGCAATTCATTTGGTGATAATTTTAAGATGATTTATCTTTTAAATATGGTCTCCAAAATCTTGCTTACTCTTTATTTTGTTTGAGAACAGCCAGATGTGTTTCAGTTCTCTTGAACCCAAGTCAGCCTCCAAACTCCTTTGTCTCTGGGGTGGTGATTAGGTCACACTGAAGCAAAGTTTAATCAAGTCTCAAAATTAAGTTAGGGGCTGGGGTGGTTCCCAGCAGTCTGGATTTCAATTCAGTCCTATACTTAGTACATCATATGCTGATTTATGATTTGATTCCATGACTCGATTATGATTTTCTAAAAAGCAAGACTATGCCTTTTACCTGTACTTATTGTGGACACTGAGAACTATACCTTGAATATAACAAGAGCTATATTTTGCAAATACATGCTGAAAAATCCATTCAGGCATCCAAAGGGGGAAAGAAACTCCATTATCCTCTAAAGTAAAAATGAGTCCAAAATAAGAGGAGGTACACAACACCTATCCATGGACAGCAGTGCAGGGACTGGTTTTACTGAAGTACCTGAAGTAATTCTGAGAGACAAGCCCATGACAGAAAAGAGTCGTGTGTAAGCACATCTGAGGTAAACTTTAAGAGAAGGGTAACAGATGGTAGTTTGGGGGTAAAATTCTGGAAAAGAAAGAGAACTTGGCTTGGGTTGGCAGCACTATTATTACAAATACGTCACAGACAGAAATGTTCTGCATTCAGACTCAAGTTAAGAAATCAAATAGTTGCCAGAAAAGGCTAAAGAAATATTACAACATTGTAAATTAGACGGGTGAGACTTTTGGCAGTTTTAGCCAGGAAAATACAGCCATGAGGGAGACGGGTTGGAAAGGCCGCCTGGATGAGCCTGGAGGATATTATGTTAAATGAAACAAGCCAGCACAGGACACACCGCAGGCCCTCACTTGTGAAGGGGGTCTTGAACTGGTCGCGCACAGCAGCAGAGTAAAATGGTTATTGCCAGGGGCTGAAGGGGTAGGTGGCAGGGAAAATGGGACAGTATTGGTCAAAATGTATAAGCTTATGTACAACTATTAAAAAGAAGGAGGAAAAAGCAAAAAAAAGATGCTTTGCCAAAATAGCTGTGGAGTGGGAGAGTGAAACTATCAGATTTTGGTGGACAGGAAGGAAGCACATATCTGCTATGAGGTGAATGGGAATCAAAAGCCGCATCTCACCTGGAAAGGAAAGGCGGACTCATTCCTGCTTCTAGAGGAAAGATTCCTGGGATGACTGCCCTAGCTCCTATGTGCCTGGATGTGGACTTCCTGTCTCCAGGTCATTGGTAAGGAAAAAATTAGGGCATGCTCAGTTGCTGGGCAAGTGGGTGAGACCTGTCAATCAGGGGATTCAGGATACATGCACAAAAACAGCAGTTTCCAAGCTCTGTACATGGGATGTGCAGTCTTCAACCCTTGGGTGCTGAGATCAAGCAGGCTTCTGATAGGATGGCCTAGATCTGACGTCAGAGTGAGGGAGACATGCAAAGGACAGCTGCCATTATGGTGAGCACTCCCTCGCCATCTCCCGCTCCCACCCTCCTATCCCCCAACAAGCAGGACTTCAGAAAATGAGAATGGACAAGAGAACGTGGGAGAGAAGAACAGAGGATGAAAAGCAGTGGAGCCAATCCCTTGAGGGTGAGATTGTGCTTGAGAATAAATGTAAGGAAGCCTCTCGAGCTTTAGAAAAAGGAGGACGATGAGAGGAAGTGCGGGCTCCCTCAACCCCAGACCTGGAGAAAAGCGGAAGAGAAGACCACCGAGATGAGGCTGCTCTTGATATTGTCTGCAGACTCAAGGGGAAGAACGCCTTCAGATCAAAGCCTTGGTACCCCGCACATCATCAAATACAGCTCAAAAAATGTTTGTGGAAATAAAACTTAACACATTTGCCAAGCAACAACTGAACTCGGGAAAAGAAATGGGAAAAAATGGAGCCGGTAGTATGGGTTAGTACTGAGTAAAGAACGACAGAAGTGTCACTGAGGCCAGGTGGTAAAAGTTACTGGAATCAAGATTTGGAAACCAAAGGGAACAGAGAAATCATCAGGAAGTACCTGCTAACTCCATGAGGGAAGAAAGCGAACCAGAGAGGGGCCTCCACATTCCTGCGAAGGTTAAATCTCTGGTTAGCAGTAGAGAAAGGGCTTCCATCTGGAAATCCTGATTTAAAACGTGAACATGACCAGGAAGCCAGCAGCCTAGCCCAGTCTCAGAGGAAAAGAGCTTGGCCTTTATTTGTTCAAATTCCAGCTTTGTCAACTCCTTTGTGACCCTGGATAGCTTTTTGTATCATCTAAAACACTTGGAGGATAATAATAACTGCTACTCGTCTGTTAGAAAGCTGTTGTGAAAACCTGTGGGAGATACTATGTCAAAGGATGACTTAAAATGTAAATATTAGCAAAGGTAAATTCTTTTCCATATCTTTTAGTCTTTAGGCCCCCCAAAAAGTCTTGCTTCTATACGAAATTTTCCTTTATTATCATATAAAATCTATATCAGAACATGGAGACCCTTCTGAAGATGTCTGTTATTAAATCTCAAGTGACAAAAAGGACATGTGGTCTACACTCATTCATGTTTTTTAAACCTTCACAGAAGAAACAGTCTGCCTGCCAAACACATGAATGAAATTTGATTTCTTCTTTCTTTTTCTACTTAAGTGATTTCATACTTCTCTATATGCATGCTGTTATACATACAAATTCATTGTTAGTTATAAGCAAATAGTTGAGAAGTTCATTCACTTTCTGAGTAAAACTGGAATGAGCAAATTTTAAAGCATCCTGGTGATCCTTTTGATCTCTGAGGAGAACAGAAGACTGAAGACAATGAGTTCAGAGCTTCTGTGACAGGGACATTTAGTTAATATTGCTGTTAGTTGAATTAGGAGGGGAAGGCACAGGTGCTTCCATTTTTATACTAGAAATGATGATAGGGTTGATGGTCCTTCCAAAGATAATGAAGTGTGAAATAACACCAGCACAGGAACAAATAGATGACGCTTGAAACCCAAGAATGTAAAGTAACACAGGCAGCAACCTTGAAGAAAACTTATGCAAGTAAGCTTGACTTTGAGTGAGAATAATGCTAAATGCACATTGAGAAATTCTAAGAAAACATAAATCCTGAGAAATCATAAAAATACTAGTGATTATAAATAGAAGACTAAACGTGAGAATAAATGCTTCCCCCTCACAGAATTCCCCCTTCACAGAATTGTAGGGCTATAGTAAGAATTCCGCAAAATTATACTGAAAAGCTGCTATGCTATTCTAGACTGCCAAAGAACAGTAAGTCGTTAGCCACAAAAGGCAGTGGTGTAGGAAGAAGATGGATACTAGGAACATGGTTAGAAAACATAAATAATGGAAATAATGGAAACATAATAATGGACTCAGAATAATATTAATGAAAAAGAAGATAGTTCTATACAGGGAAGTCACATGTATTAGAAAAAGGAGAAATGGTGGAAGAAATTATATGGGGAAAACTACCCGTTATGGATTGTTTTGGTGTGATGTTTACAAATTTAACATTCCACATATTTTCAAAAAATGTAGATAGCTAATTGAATGGAGAAAAGGGAGAAAGCCCATAATAACAGCAAATATTGAGATACAAGGGAATTTTTTAAAGTGAACTTAAATAGTATCTGAGAAGTTTCTTCAGGACCTAAGAGGGATCTTTGTAACTCTGTACCTCTAGTGAAAGAGGGGAGGTCTGCTTTAGATGAAGGGCAGACATCTTCCTACTTTACATCTATAAGGAGATTCAGATGACTGTAAACTCTTAAGTTTTGAAAACAGCCCTTGTATAAAAGGAGGAAGCCCCAAGCAACTTTTGAGTGATGGTTCTAGTATCTAACACTCACCACATGTTAAGTACTTCTCTGCTCCCAGGAGTTTTAAAGCTATTAAAATATAGAAACACATCTACAAGTGTTTCCCTGGGGCTTGGAGTGTAGCTTGGTGGTAAATGCTTGCCTTCCATGGGCAAGGTCCTGAGTATGACCCCCAGCCCTACACAAATAAATAAAATTTTTATGTTAGTGTATTTCTATTTAAGTAATCACATTTCTTTTAATGTTGATATTTAAACTATTAAATATTAGCTTTTGTATCATGGGAGAAAATATCACAAGGAACTCAGAGAACAGTTTAGTTGAAGTTTTTAGTTCTGGAGCTTTGTTAAAACAATCAAGGAAAATAATGGTAAATTAAGAATTTTTTTGTACTTAGTTTTCATTTGCACCCCAAAACCCAGGCCAAATTGCCAATTCATGCATGCCTGTGAGACTGTCCTCTTTACAGGCCAGTAGCTAAGCTTTAGCTCATGTTTATGGTCAGTGTGGATTTTTTAATCTGATTCAGATAAGCATACAGGTATACCAGTTCCCTGCTGCCTGGAAATCATGACCAATCTCTGTGTGTGACAGGATCACACCACAGCTCGTGCGTACTTTAGGCTACAATCTGCCGACGATAAGGGCTCTCCAGGGCAGACCGCCACGAGCTCTTGCTGTCAAATGCAGCAGGTGCAGGAGACATCTCAGAGGGATAGGGCATGACTGACATGTCTTGTCTCACAGTGCGGGAAGCCCGTTTTAGGAAGTAGGAGCAGAGCCTCTGCATGCGATTCTGTGGGGCACATGGTCTCTGAGGCTTCCCTAAAGCCAATGGCATTGGATAGAAGAGCACACCAGTCATCCCTAAGACTCTGAGTGACTTAAGGAGAGAAATGCTACACGTGGACTTCAACTCCTACAGTCATCCCAGTCCCTGGGCAAAAGAAGGTTATTTAAAAAATACCCATAGCAAGAACTGTGAGACTACTGGGAAATGTTTCAAGGTGGAATAAAATGAGTGAATTTGGTAAGTAAGCCTGAGGTGTGGGGTATCACCTCACTAAACCAGGTCTGTCGAGCACCTTACACACCTGACACTCTCAAGAACACTGGCTGCGCTGGTAAGAATTCTTTTAGCTGGAATCAATCACTTTCATCCTGAGAAAAGAAACTTTAAAGCCTGAGAATTTCTTTGGACAAAAATGTTAAATAAATAAATTAAGAAAAAAGTTAAATGAATGAGTATGTAAACTTGGCACTGGCCATTTATCTAAATATATTATTATTAAAAGTTCTAATGAATTTTGAAGTTTGTTAGAGATAGGGAGCTTAAGAAATAATCTCAGAAAGATTAGATAACATAACCAAGGTACAGAACCTGAATGCCAGTGCTCTGATGTCAGGAAGCTGGGGACTTTATAGATTTATTCTCTTAGTATTTTTATACAAAAGAGAGAGGTAATACAGGTATTCAGCATTTTACGTTTGATTAAAATGAAATAAATGTAATAACTTCCTCTTTATCCACATATAGCCAACACTTTGACTTCCTTTTTTTAAGAAGTACAAAACCTAACTTTATTAATTCAGGAATTTATGTTAGTTTGATGATGCACAAAACCAGGGGGGGGACTGTGGGATTTTTAATCATTTTCTGTGATGATTATTTGGTTATTTTTATAATGCTTTTACCTAGATTAATTTCAATTTCTTATTCTTTTGATTGTTTCTGAATAAGTTTGAGTCTCTATAAAATGATCACAGTAGCATTTAAAATGTGATTATCTCTCACCCTTAAAGACATATAAGAGGCTTGGGGGAAACAGAAGACAAAAAAATACCAAGCAAGCTTATAACAATAGCACCCGCACTGGTAGAATTTTAGTGTAATTATTGTTTTATGGTTCAACCTTGTGACTATTCCCATAGCCGTTTAATGAACTGATAAATATACAGCCGCAAATGAGCTTACAAGCAAGAGAGATGACATCAGCCTCCATGCTGCTTGGTTTACATTTCAATTTCCTATCCTTCTGTCCCTTGTCAGTTTGTCATTGCTTTTAACTGAACTGGACTCCTTTCCAAAGCCAAGTCATTACTCAGGTTGAGGATGATATTAATAATAACAAAATAGTATTTATTAACTACTTACGTTCAAATGCTGTTAACAGCTTACGTGCACTCATTCATTCAATTTTCACGATTTTATGAGGTCCACATCTTTAATGAATTTCAAGGAATCTAATAATACTTGCCCTTCTTTCATCCTAACATTTCTGAAATTAGTATGCACCTTCCAGATAATGACATGTCATCAAATTTGGGGTTTTAGTTGCACATAAGTTAGGGACATATTTTGCTGTTGAGGGTGTGTTAAAACTGAGTTCACACAGCAGTTTCTTCATTTTATGGAGATTCCAATTAAGCGTAAACGTGCATGGTTACAGAACCCAGGCTGCACAGCAAACACTAGAAGTCATTCTTGCCTTCCAAATCTTTGGTCTCTGCCAGTTTCATGGCTGCTTTTTAGAGTATTTCTAATGGAACCATCCACCCTTTCACAAGAATGAAGTTCAGAAATCTACGTTGATACTCACATTTGAATGGCATGGAAATCAGCAACTCCAAAAATCCAGGATTGTAAATGACTAATAAAATCCCAAGACTATTTAAAAGACCAATCAGAACTATTTTGCTTAAAGAAAAAAAAAATGAGCAGGGAAGCCCATAGCTGAACAGTCACTCCTGGCTTTAAGTTTTTTTCATTCCACTTCAGTTTAAGCTTTCAACTTGAAGAACTCAACTTTTAGACTGGCCAAAGTTTGCTTATTAGGAAAAAGACATTCATTTATTTAATCAAGCCGTGAATGCTGATTTGTACTTGAGATTTTACCCAATACCCAGAGCAGCAGAGTATAGTTCATTTGTTTTCATTTTTCTTTAACTATAAATTCAAGCTGATCAGAAAGAATTTTCTGTGGTTTTGAGTTAAATTTAGAATTAAAACATTGAGAACATGGTCAGTGTATTGTGGAAAGAGAAACCACGGACAGCCTTCATTACTATTTTTGTTAAATCATTTCAGTAAGCGTGTCAAATAAAGTGCAAAGTGATATCACTAATGAATAAATGGAAACATGTTCATGTTTAATATTCCTGAAGTTTAAAGCAAAGAATCCATCCAAATTTAGCATTTTTTCTCTTGTTTGTGTTAAAAACCTTGTACAGGGAAAATGTTTGTATTTCATATTATGCTTGCAATAATATACATAAACTTGCCATAGGTTTAGACAACATTTTTACTTCTAAGAAATGTGTGGGAAAATAATACAGACATTGACATGTTCATGTTTAAAGCATTAAATGTTTTATTGATAATAAATGTATTGTCTGAGCCCTGACAGTTATGCAGACAGTGATCATTTATTCATCTGCCATTACTCCACAGGCCCAGAGCTGGATATTGATATCCTCAAGTGAATACAAGTGACAGCCTGCCCTCCTGGGACTCACAGTGCAGGGAAATGTGTAGACAGATGTGATAGTTAATTGTGATGTCAACTTGAGTGGCTTAAGAACCACCTAGCAGATGAGTGGAGCAGAGTTCTAAGTGTGTCTGTGGATGACTGACACAGGCTGCAAATTGAAGAGGGAAGACCCAACCCCATGTGGGTGATACGAACCAATAGGCTTGTAGCCTGGACTGAATAAAAAGGGAAAGAAAGAAATCTTCCATTTTGTTTCTTTGTAGGAGCTCTGGTCTTTGCTATCACCTTTGGATGTTTGTCTCCCGTTCTTTCAGGCTTCCAACACAAACCCTTCAGCTTTCTGACAGACTCCCACCATACTATGCAGTGAGCACCAGACCTTCCACCTTCAACTGGACCCTCTGACCTCACAGATGACCATTTTGCCTTCTTCCATCTCTGTTTCTACAGGTGGCCGTTGTAGGCCTACTTAGTACCTCTTCTTGTCTACTGAGCTCTAACTGCTATGAAGACAGCCTGGCTGAGTGCTGCATGCCACCATAGGCAGAAGTCAAAAGTACTGCAGGAGGAGCTGATTCCCTTTGCAGTCAGTGGCACACAGATGTGGATATTGTGCCTTACATCCAGACTGCCTACCTCTTCTAAGAGTTTTACACCACTCATTTGCTCTCCACTTCCTTGCTCATTTTAGTACTGCCCTTGCTGGTTGTTTTCCCTCACTATCTACCACCGAGCCTGAGCCAGGAAGAGTAAGTTTTTATTATACAGAACATATGAGAATCCTAATTAAATCATCAAGGTATGATCGTCAAGACAAAAAAGAAAAAGGACCATTTCTCTATCCATGCTTTCTTCTGTCTAAACACTGCCACCCTTTCCTGGCTCCTTGGTGGGGAAAAAGGAGTGTAATGACTTCCTCACATTTATATTAGAACAAGTGATCTATTCACTTGGTCTTTAGGAATTCAAAAGCTAGAATATATTTCAAAGGATTAAACAGGCACAAAACTCATGTCCAACTGCCAATTGCTATGACAAGGATCAAGGCTTCCTGGGATATTATATGCATATAGAAGTTGCTTTTTTTCCTCCCTTCTTTCCCTCTTCCTTACTTTTTCCCCTTCCATCTTTTTTCTTTCTCTGTCTCCCTTATTTCTCCTTCCTTTAATTTTCTTTTTGCTTCACTCCTTACTTTCTCTCATTATAAATACATTTTGCAAAATAATACCATATTCTTTGCTTTTTCTTTTGACTTTCATTACTTATCAGTATATCTTGAAAATCACCATACAACACTAAATGATAAATTTTGCTGTTTGTATAGCTGCATGCTATTCCCTTGAATAAATATATCAGAATATATTTAGTACCCAAACCTATGAGTAAATTTGAGCATATATCATTTCACTAATGAACAAGCATACTTAAGGTAAATTTGTAAATGTGGAGATATTGAGTTGAGAAATATTTCCACTTGGAACTGCAGTAGGTATTACAAGATAACCCAGAAATTGTGCTAGGTTTGATCATTAAAAAGTACATGGAGATTCTAGTTAAAACTTCAGATGATATCAGAATGACTTCTACAATAACAGGTGTACATGGTTCTTAGTTAATTTAGCACTTTTAGGTACTATGTTTTGATTTCCTTCTTTTGCAGAAATGATCAAATATTATCTGCTGAGTACAGATGCAGAATGAAACCCAGGGAGGAAGGAAACTTCTCATAATAAAGATTTAATCTTAGAGACATATAATTGACACATAGAAATTTCATTTCTACCTTATCTCCTGTTCTCTCTTTTCTCCCCTATTGTGGCTACTGATGTTCAAAGTAAATCTGTCTTTAGTACAGTTACTAAACTGTAGGATTTGGGTAATCTTTTTGCATGCTTTTATAAGCTGGAATTAGAGACAGCAACACAATTGAGCCTCTTACTGTGGAAACCACAAACTTCTAAGGGGCATTCTGCCTGGACATCACTTCACAGAGAACAAGCTCTGTCCCTTGGGCGCCTTGAAGACTGAATGGGTTGTTGCATCATGTGACCTTTGGCAGTAAACTTCAATTCCAAACAGAGACAAAACAGAGTATTTCACCTTCAAATAACTGAAACCCCTCCAGTTCCTGTGAAAGTTCCCTTCCCATCGTGCTGGTTTATCATGTAAGCAGTCCTGGTTTCAAACCCAGGGGAATGAGGTCCACTGATCCCAGAAGGCCATGCCACACAGGTTACGTGGCCCAAAGGAGAGGAAGTAGGGCTGGAATACAGCTCAGGAATGGGGCACTTGGCTGGAAGGCACAAGGCTGTGGATTTGACTCTCAACACCTGGGTGGGGATGAGGCAGGGAGGTGGATGGAAAGAATACTGATTGGCTCTTGGCCTGCAATATTTTACCTACATGGATGAGTCATTGGAATCTCCTTATTTACCTTGTGTAATGGTGGATTACTCATTTAAGCAAGAAAATCTCCAAATGAAGATAGTTTTCGGCAGTACAGTGCCTAAGATATTGTGTTGTGCGTTGTTTGGTGGAAATGTTACCCTGTTTTTCATGACTTGCTTTGAGGGAGTGGGAGAATAAGTGAGTTTATGAAGTAAATGGATTGTTTTCTCTTTTCGGTTAATTTTATGTGAGAGAATTTACTCATCAGAGAACCCGGTCTCTTAAGTTTATTCAACCTCATCCTTGTACCAGCGATGCCCTCAGTGACTCAACAAGAAGCAAAATCAAAATCATGATTTCTCCCTCCTTCTAGCCCTCTGGCTCATTTCCTGAGCAGTGAAGAAAGACCTCCTTCAGGGAGATAGCTAATCTGCAAGCAGTAAGACTGAAAAATAGCTAGAAAGGCCAAGTGATCTTAAAGAAGAGATGACACTGCATGACAACACATTGCTCAGACAATGTTTTATTACCCAGATCTTGCAGCAACGTTGACTTTGGGAAGATCACAGTAGGGTCAGCCTAGGCCTCGAGTCCTAACGAGACAGAAGTGCCAAGCGTAAAAGACGGGCAGAGACTGATAGGCTAAGATAAACGCTGAAGACCGTCATCTCAAATTAGTGCCTAGCCACGCAGAGAAAGAGGGACGGTGGGTAGTGAAAGTGGTCATGGACGCCACTGCAAATGACAAAAGCGAAAAAATTCTGCAAAGCAATGGCGATGAGCACAGTGGGAAAACATGAGCAAGGAGTGATGGATCTGAAGCATTTTATCCAGGAGGAGGAAGAGAAGGCAGTGACAACAACTGGGTCAAATGGAGCTGAGTCTTATGAGTGGATGAAAGGCCAAGATGAGTCTAAGAGATTAGTTTTAAAGTTATTTTTTAAATCAAGCAGTGAGCTAAATGCTTTGGAATGAACTTTTTAGAGAATATAAAAATTAGTAAAACAAATTGTATATTTTCTATGGATTCCATATATATATACAAAGAGAGAACCTGTGTGTGTATGTGGAGCCAGACCTCAGAACCTCATGGGCAGGGGTCTTTTCACTACACTGAGAAGTGGCCAGTTCCAGGGAGCCGCTGCTGTCAGCAGAGACTTGCTGCTGGATTAAACACCCCTAGTTATTGTCGCTGTGGCCACGTGGAAGGGGGAAACAAGACTGTTACTCCGGAGGAGAAACGTGGCTCCATTCTTCTCCCTTAGGCAAAGAAGGAGGTGACTGGATTTCTCCATCTTCTTATTCTTCTGTGGGATACACAGGCCTGCATCACTCAGGCTAACTTCTCCAGGTAATAAAGCCTGGCTCAACCGCTGGTCAGCCACACATGGTTGCACTTCCAGTGGTGTCTGGACAGCAGGGGTCATGGGGCATCTTGGAGAAGTGTCCTGTCCAGACAACACAAGAGCGAGTGGACGATTATTCTGTTTGGGAGATCAGTAGAGAGTGAAATAGTCAGAGCTTGATGTGCGGGGAACTTTATGAGGAATTAGAGTGATCCCTCTTTCGCTTTACTTCCCTTTTCACTTTACCTTGAAGAGGGGACGGAGGGACAGAGAAAAATAGGAAAGAAGAACAGAAGAAAACACTGAAGCCACCATGAGAATTTCAATAAAATCATACTCCTGCCCAAAGAACTGAAGGAGTTTCAGCCTGGTTGAACTGCTCGCCTCATGTCTCAGCATGGAGTGAGTCCTAATTGATATTTTATCTTTGGAGGATTTAGAAACAACTCCTACACATTCCCTGCAGTTTGTTTCTCAAGAGGTAATGATTTTCATTTACTTCTACATGATCTAATACCATAAACCTCATCACATTTACACAAATAAAAATAAAAGTGATGATAAAGAAAATACATTCTTGTTGTGCACAAACAATTTATAATCAATTCCTACCCTCCTCAGATTTGGCACAAAGAAATGCAAAAGACCAAGCAGCAAGCCCGCCTCCCCCGCCTGAGCACACAAGTTCCCTCCAGTCTAATCCCCCCAGTGAGGAGCCCGCGTTTTTCATTAATACAATACAAAAACATATGGCTAAGAAAAGAAAAAGAACATAAAGAAATGAGTAGAAGAGCTACAGAATTCAAAGAAAACGCATTCCCTAGATCATACCCACATCTAACTGCCTAAGAAATTTCAATGAAAATCAGATGTGATTTTCAACATGTATTTTACTCAAATAAAATATGAGAGAAATACAAGGACTCTTCTGCAGGGTGGTAACAGTATTTTTTACGTGTATTGGGTTATAGTTGTGTAAGGTCATTGTGAGGAAGAAAATGAGGTATGTGTCAGCTGTTGAAGAATGATACAAATTGTTATTATCAAATTATATAAAGTAATTCTTATTGTTGGAGGTACAAATATAGTTATAGGAAACAAGAAAGGACACTTCTTTTTGGCCTGAATGTGAACCAACTTTGAGTCATAGATTGGAAGCTGTTGTTAGATAAAAAGAAATCCTGATCTCAGTGTTTTTTGTTGTTCGCTCCTAAAAGTCAATTCCAGAGAAAAGTAGCTCAGTGTGTGTGTGTGTGTGTGTGTGTGTGTGTGTGTGTGTGTGTGTGTCTTGCAGGGCAGCATAACATGTGGGAAGAAGGACACCCAATAGAATCCAATTTTTGGAAAAAGCCCTAAGATCAGGATGAAAGAATGAAAGAGGAAGGAAAGGAGGAAAGAAGGAAGACTGAAAGGAAACAGGAGGGAAAAAGTGACCGAATAAAGAAGGAAAGAAAGTCAGTATTAAGACCCAGTGAGCAGTGGGTCCCAGCGCACCAGAGCAGCTCGTGCTCTCCAGCATGTGCATGCTGAGGGCCAGCGCATTCTCTGGTAGATAGCTCATTGTTTAATCGGAGGCTTTGACTGCCTTTCATCTTTCTGAATCTGCTCTAGTTCATCTTTAGAAGGTGCTTAAGGGACTGACGATTGCAAAGACTCACTCAAAAGAAGATTAAGAAAAATAACAGGTTAAGCAAGGGTTTTTTCCTCCTTCCTTTTTGACTTCAGGGCTTTGAAAATATGTTTGCATTTATTTCTATTTAGGGCATAATATCATTCTTCCACCAGCATCAGAAGCCAGAATCGTAATAGAGGCAGGAAAGAATATCTGTTATGCATTC
Organism: Chinchilla lanigera; assembly: GCF_000276665.1. Taxonomy (NCBI): domain Eukaryota; kingdom Metazoa; phylum Chordata; class Mammalia; order Rodentia; family Chinchillidae; genus Chinchilla; species Chinchilla lanigera. Next base: position 6,759,995 of record NW_004955436.1, read on the forward strand.
ATGGCTGTGGGATGGCAGGACGTGTGAGTCAGAAGACCAGCAGAATCCCTACTCTGTGCTACCAAAGTGCAACAAAGTAACTTGTACTTAGTGAGCACCTACTATGTGTCCAGCAATCACTTGCTCCAGCCCTGGGGATATAGCAGTGGTGAACGGAAAGATAAAAATCTCTCCTTTCAAGGAGTTGATATTCTTGAGGGATGGAGGGAGGTCACCTGGCAAGTTGGAAATGTCTTAAAACATCTTTAATTTGTCAGAGATTATTTCCTTTAAATACCTGAAGAATAATATATAAATTTTTAACAAAATTTTACAATCACGGAATAAATGTTTTAAAAACCCTTGAAATATGTGCAGAACCTAGAATATATACAAAATATGCTTTAATAGTTTGGAAAGAAAACGGGAATGATTTTTGTACCTTTGAAGATGAAAAATAAATTATATATAATTTGGGTTTTTTTTTTTTTTCAAACTTTGTAAATTGTTGACATTCAGATATTGAAGGCTTGGGTGAAAAAAAAAGAAGGAAGAAAAATATTTTTCCAACCTATTCATAGGAGAAGAGGGAGCTATAGAGAAAAGTTCAAATTAGAAAAAAAATGTTACCATTAAAGAGGCATGGCCCTTAATTCCCCTCGGAATAATGCCCCTCACTTCTAACCCGCTTGTCTCAGTGTTCTCACCAATTCTGGGTTCTCTTCATGAACGTGTTTGTGAAGTGTGATAAAAATATAGTGAATGTTGCTGCTGAGTGTTAGCTAACAGAAAAGCATCCTCATAAAACAATACAGTGCGTCTTCCTCCTGCTAACTCACCAAATCTGGCATGCAGTGAATATTAAAGTAAATGTCTTAAATCAGGACATCAAGAAAACCACTACAGCAAAAATAGAAACTCACAAAAGAGGACTTCCAGAACTGCTTCAGAAAGTGGCGAGCATGATGGGATGAGTGTGCTCCAACTACAGGGGAAGCTATTGGGGGGAATTAATGGCCATATGTTTTTTACTAAAGTAAATGTGTTTTTTTTTTAATGTAAACATCCAGTATAGTATTGAATCACATCTTGTATTCCATGCTCTCAAATTTTCCAGTTCTATATTTTGTGTTCCCTCAAAGCCCAGCCCAGTATCCTGCCTTTTATAGCTTCTCAGTAAATGCATACTGCACAATTATCCTGTGAGGAAGTTAAGGCAAATTCTTAATTTAGAGAGTTCCTCAAATCCATTCTAGAACAAAATTTATTTTTAAATAAAATATTAGTTTATTAGTTTATTAGTTTTTTAAATAAAATATTGTTTATTAGTTTGAGGCTGAGAAAATGACGGTATTATTATACGGTGTACAGTTTATTCAGACCTCAAGAGCCTGAACTTTCCCTTGGAAATAAGCAATGCTGATAGCCTATTGTTCAAAACTTACTGAAACTAATGACATTGTTTTATTTTATAATCCACTAAAATAGTTTTTTTTTTTTTTTTTTTTTTTGTAAAGTTACTTCATTAGTTTGTAACTCCAGAAATTCTACATTATGAAATTGCTTAAAATATGACCTGGTCTTCCTGTGAACAGTTTGGAAAACAAATGACTTCCTTCATCAGCAGGTACAGGGGAGAGAGAGGATGTAAGGCAGCGCGGTGAGGGTGGGGGCAGAGCCCACGCCCAGAAGTAAACAGAGTCCAAGGAAGCTCACTGCAGCCCCGGGGTTATTTCGTGGTCTGGGAGGTGGAGTGTTAGGGGTCAGCCAAGGTTGATGTCTGGGAGCCAAGTGGCGGGTGTGCCAGAGGCAGGGCTGGGAGAAGGAGTGGAAAATCTGTAATCTGTCAAACCAACCCGGGAACTGAAGGCAGGAACGTGGGAAGCCCAGTAAATCCCATCTTTAGCCCGCTGATGTGCTTTCAAGAGCCTTGCTGCTTGCTTCCATGCATCGTCCTAAAGGCCCTGCCCAGCACCTGCCTTCGTGGGATTAATGGGTCTCAGCCTGTAGGGGAAGCAGGTGTCTTCCCAAGGAATCACCACTGGCTTCAGTGAGATCAACGACTGCACCGGTGTTAGTATTCACTAGTAGGTAACAACTTAGCCCAAAACTTAGCAGCTTACAACAGCAAAGATTTACAGTCCCACAATTTCTGTGGGCCAGGAATCTGAGTGCAGTCTTGCTAGTGTCTTTGGCCCATGATCTCTCAGAAGACTACCATGGAGGTGAAAGAGGATTGTACAACAGCTCAGATGTTAGGAAGCCAGCGTGCTCATAGACCTGCCTCCACAAGGAAAGCACTCTCCTCAGACAGTTCAGAACACAACAGACAACAGCTGTCACATGAGGAACACGCGTCCACCGGAAGGTAAAAACTTTCATCATCCCTAGGTTTTGTTCACCCCTGTTGTCATCCTCTCTGTGATGAAAAAGGCTTCTTTCAATTTCCTTGGTCAGTTCTGCCTGAGACACTACAGGAGTTCAACCAGTAGCTCCTTTATGGTCACAGAGAGACCATAGTCTGGGTTCACTTCCTTGAACCCCTGTAACAGTGCCAAACAGAGGCTGCTTGACGGTGCTCCTTTTTATCATCTGGAAAATGAGGATGATAGTTTTATCTAACTCATACAGCTGTGATGCAGGTTAAATGACTCAAATGCCTCATGTACCAGCAGGTACATACTGTATGTGCAGCTGATGAGAGAGCTTTGACCCATTCTCTAATCAATGGCAACGTTCTGGAATAATAAATATGGTACCATCAACTACACAGCGCTTTTCTTTTTCCTGATTTACTAAGATGATCTTCACAAGATTAGTAGTACAGTACCTCTAGTGGCCTGACCCTCTCAAACAGCTGTGCACATAGGTGAGACACTACACTTGATATAGAGCCAGCGAAGATGGTACACAATGCAGTGCTCTGATTCACATCGTCAGGCTCTTCATCATTTATGTTTCAGAAATTATTTCTCGGATATTCATCTTCCTACTCCCCCTAAAAGAGCTACCCTCTTAAAGGTCCCACATCTAAACCCAGTGACACTGGGAATCCAGTTTCCATTGCATGGCTTTGGGGATCATATTAAACCATAGTCGTGAAAAACAAAAAGCAAAAACCAAGAAACAAACTAACCATAGTAGCAGGTGGGGAATGGGAACAAGAAAAAGAAATACACGAGGAAACTCTTACCTGCCTTTGAGAAATTTGGATTTTTTTGTTTGAAAAACATTCATGTTCATCCTAGAAATAATAGAAAATACAGATAAATTTTTTAAAAAAGAAAAAGAATGTTTGCTAATAATTTCAGTGTCCATAGAGAGCCATGACTAGCAATGGGTCTATTTAGGTATTTTCCCCCATGTATGTAAAATGTAATGAAAACATGCACAAGACTTTGGAATTTTTTAAAAAATCAAAGGTAGATTGTTGAATGGGAAATGTGGGAGTAGGCATTTGCAATATGAAAATAAAGAGACTGAATCAATTCAAAGAGAATAGAGAATAAGAAGACTTGGACAAGGAGATTGGAGACCAAAGGCAGGGGGTGCGAACAGATGCCAGAAAACAGGAGGTAGCTCCTCCCTCAAACACGCAGATGCTTGAGCAGCTCCCTCTTGGCCCTTGGTCAAAGGTGAGTCAGCATGGACACAGTAGCTGGAGTTTTTCATGTCTGCATTTTACGCATTTTATGATTTCCTATGTGTACAGAAAAGATCCTTAACAATGGGTAAGCTGAACAACTAGCATATATGCTTTCAAAACTCCTAAAGACCTTATATATATCTCAATAGGGTATTAAATTGAAAAAACCAGTAGCCACAAAATACCTTTTCCTTCTAACACTATTACCCCCTGTCTTGGTTACTTTTTTCTCGTTGCTGAGACAAAATACCCAGTGTCCAAAATGAAGGAAGGAAAGGTTTATTTAGCTTACAGTTTGTGGAGGTTTCAGTCTGTACTTGGCTGGCTCCGAGGCAGAAGATAACAAAGCAACAAGAGCAAGGGGGGAACGGCAGCCAAACAGCAAACAGCCAGAGCAAACCGGAGGAATGGCGGCAAGCTTTTTTTCCTGCCTTACTTTGTAAACAGGCTACCCCCACCTAAGGGGCGTGTAGCTCTCACATAATCTCCATGCCCTCCTCTTGCACAGGCTCAGGATGTATATAAAGTAAGCACCCTGGCTTCCTGCTGAGACACTTAGCCAAACCTCTAGACTCCCCAAGTTGACACAATGTATCAACCATAACACCCCCTGAGCTGACATCTCTGTAATCATTTAACATGAAATTTTGTCTAGCCTAAATGAAGACAGTAGTCTAATTCTGACTCACTTTTAACCTTGAGCATAATAATGTATTTCCTAGCATTTTCAGTAAAAAAGCAAATGATCTAATATCATTATTAGGCGTTAAAGATGTATTTCAGTAGTCATTCGCTACTATAGTAAAGGCAATGTGGGCTTAACTATTAGGAAAATAATGCTTATTTTCATTTCCCAGGGAAGAGTGTCCTCTTCTTCACTCTAGACCAGAGACCAGTTGTTTAATTTCCTGAGAAGTCATTCAGCTCTTCTCTCCTTGACTTTCGCTGACCTAAAAGAAATGAACACTTACTTTTGTAAATGAAGTATTTACCTACTTTTGCTTAGAATCCATGCCCTTCAGTTTTTCCAGTGTTAAATTCATCACCACAGAGTTGTTTATATATTCCTTCATGACTGCTTTGACATTTGGGGAATATGTAATAGTGACCTATTTTCAGGCCTAAAATTAGTAATTTCTGAGGATTTGTTTTCTACTTTTTCCTTGGCCAGAATAGTTACTTTATCAGTTTTATTAATCATGACCAAGAAAAGTTTTCAGTGTCTTTGATTTTCACCAGTTTCTTTTAACCATTTCATGGATTTCTACTTTTTACTGTATGCTGTCTAAACTTAATTGAGTTCATTTTATTCCTCTTTTAATGGCTTCTTAAGTTAGAAGTTTATATAATTGCATTTCACCTGCTTTTCTAAAATGAACATTTAAGGTTATGAATTTTGCTGTAAACATTGCTATACATGCATCTTTTACATTTTGATACATTGTATTTTCATTACCATTTAATTCCAAATATTTACTAGTTTCCTTTGATATGTCTTTTTTATGTAGATTTAGAAATTCTTTGCTTAATTTCCAAATATTTGAAGATTTCCAAATATGTTTTTTATTCACTTCTAAAGTAGTATTGTATTCAGAGCATATTTTGAACTATTCCAATTCTCTGGTATTTACTAAGTCTTGTCTTGTGGCTGAGCACTTGACCTATCTCTGTGACTGTCTCATGTGTTTGAAATGAATGTTTACTTTTGTTTCATGTAGTAGTCTACAGATGTCAATTAACTTGAATTTCTTGGTAGCATTGTTCAAATCTTTTGTATATTTTTTGATTTTTGCCAAATTTTCTATCATTTACTGAGACCATAGTGAAATCTTCAACAATTGTGGATTTGTCTACATCTCTTGTAAGTTCTGTCTTTACTTGATGTATTTGAGATCTGTTTTTAGATGAATACCCAGCCATGATTGCTGCCTCTTCTTGAACTGATCTTGTAATAATTATGAAATATTATTATTTTTGTTCTGAAGTCTACTTTGATCCTAATATTTGTGCATTTTCCTGTTCTTATTATCTTCTGTGTTTTTATTTATTTTTAATTGTACACACTTGTACATATAAAAATTGTACATATTTATACTGAAAAACATGCTGTTTGGGCCTGTGTATGTATTGTAAAATTACTAAATTAAGATATTTAACATATGCATTATGTTATATACTTATCATTTTTTCATAGTGAGAATTCTTAAAATCTATTCTTTTGATAATTTTCAAATATGCAACATATCTGTATTAACTATAGTCATCATGATGTATAAAAGACCTCTTGAATTTTTTCCTCCTAAGTGGAAGTTTGTGTCCTTTAATTATCTGAACACCTCTGCAGTTACCCTCTGCCCCAGCCTCCGGTAGCCATCATTTAATTCTTTTTTTCCTGTGAGTCAACATTTTTATACTTCACATATAAACAAGACCATGGGTATTTGCCTTTTGTGCGTGACTTATCTCATTTGACATAACATCTTCCAGGTTGCAAATGACAAGGTTTCAACCTCTTCCTTCCTTTTTATTTTTATTTATTTGATTGTGACTTTTTCTAGTTTGCCCCAGCTGCCCTCAGATTACAGTCTTCCTGCTCACAGTAGCTGGGATTACAGGCATACACCATTTCCTGCTGATTTCCATCTTTTTAAAGGATAAGTAGTATTCTGTTTTGTGTATCTACCACATTTTCATTACCCACTACCTACTGATGGACACTTAGCTTGAGGCCATATCTTAGCTATTATGAACAGTGCTTCCATGATAATGAGATAGCCATACATTTGTATAATTAATATTTATATATCATATATTTCATTATCCTTTAATTTTAGCCTATTTGTGTCTTTACATTTAATATATGTTTCTTCTCAGTAGTTTAGAGCTGGGCCTTGGTTTTTTAATCTTGTCTGGTGAACTTTTCCTTGCATTAAACATTTAATAGATTTACAGGTAATGTGCTATTTGATATAGTTGGTCATAAGTCTGTCTTGGAATAACTTTTGGTTTACCAGATGGCCTAGTGCTCATGTACTTTTATCAATGGACTTTAATGCTGAGAGATGCTCTCTTCTGTCTCTTTCAAACACTTGCTTTACAGGGGAGACAAATAGCAGGAAGTGCCTTAGCTTGTCTTGGCTCACTGACAGTAAATGATTGGTTCAAGGTCATTTACCAGTAAGTGGCTAGGCCATGATTAAAAATCATATTTAAGGTGACCCAAGTCCGTAGCCCATGTTCTTATCCAGTTCCCAAAAATCTTTTTCACCCTATTTGTATCTCTTCTTGTCCATTATTCTGTTAGTAACAGTGGAAACCTGACCTGACCATCCTATCACAACTTGACTGATAGATTTGTGCAGAGATGAATGGGTAAAACTGTTAAAACAGCCTCCATGGTTAGGCCTCAGAGTCTGACTCCAGGAAATTCAAAGCTGGTGAACAAAATGCAGGTTTTCCTCCTTAATGGCCATGCAGTGTTATACTTCCACCTTCTCAGGCTACACGGCCTTGAAGAATTACATATTTGGGCTACTCACAGGCCCAAGGCACCCGATCTAAATCTCTTCCTACTCATAAATGGTTTCCCATAAGACTAGTCTTTTTATAACTGAGGATCATGAGCCATTAGTGTACCATGAAATCAATTCATGGATCATGACTAATGTATCTTTTAATTAAATAAAATGAAGTGTACTGTTTCCTTTACCATTTAACCCTGAATACTTTAGGTTTGGAGGGGATTTTCTTTGAGTCATATTGCATGGCTGTGGGTAGAGGTACTTTCTTGTAATTTTGATTTCTTTTCCTCAGGTTGACATTCACTCCATATTTAGTTTAGTGGAATCAGCATAAATCCTAACCAAGAAAAGTCCTTTGTAGAGGCTCCTCAGGAGGAGAGCCCCATTTCCTCCTCTAGTAATTAACTCAGGGTGCTGCGGTTGTCTTTCAGCTTTCTCCCTGCCTGGGGTCTCTTCTCAGGTTAATTGCACCCCCCTTGGCCTCCTCTGGGCCTGTGGGAGCCTCAGTGTCTCCTCTTGCAGCCTGGTGGCTTTGAAGCTTCTGCCCCCTCCTACCAGGGCTGAGAGGCTGAGAATCAGCTGGAGTTCACATTCGCCCCACTCCCTCCCCAAGTGGAAACCCACATTGAAATATTTGTCCTCCGTGCTTTGTTCCTAAAGCAAACAATATTTAGCTAAGTATGGTGTAAAGGGTTACCATTTGCCACAAGTGATAAATAAACTGGTAACCACAATGAGGAGGGAGAAGTGGGGTATTTTGTGGTCGTGGGGGGAAGTGAAAGCTTTCTTTTGTGGAGCCAGGCAACAGAGACAAAAATCATCAAAACAAGGAATGAGATATTTTCCTTAGAAGTTTGCAGGCTACAGTCAGAAGCATGTTTTCATGACTCAGCAGTTGCTCCTTAGCAGGTAGAAGACTTTGTTTAATTATATTTCTGCCACAGAGATTAAGGGTGGAAGTATAGCTCAAACTTTATTTTCTCATTTTTTTAAGTTAAAAGATATTTCATTTAAACAAATCACACTTTGGGGCCCTAATAAAACCTGAAAAATTAGATGACTGTATTTTGCTGATCAAAGCAAACTTAATGGGAACAAAATTTAAAACTAAGGTATTAAATGATGTTCCATGTGTTCATAAAAAATTTAAAAGCTTAGCTATGTATAAGAGCTCACTGTCATCCACCAGATTTCATCTTTTCTGTCACTTTATTGAAAGTCTTTTCTATAGGCTTTTGGTTTTAAGAAGACTTGATGAAATTGGCTCTATTTATATTAGTGGCTTGCAAATTTATGCTAAGAAATTATACCAAATAATTTTTACAGTGTCTACTAATTAAGCACATATCTAAATTTATATGTGTTGTCCTAAAAGATGAGAATATGATTTTGATAATATAATCCCTTTTTGTATCTTATTTGTATATATATTACCAGATATGTTCAAAGAGGTTAAAGCACTAGAATGAAAAAAACTCCTGAAGTTCCACTTTTGTGAAATACTTCTTAAATCACTGCAGTTGAAATGTAAGCATGAAGTGTTTGTGACTATGGTTATGTGAAGGAGTATGATTATCCAAAACGGTGTTTTTCAAAGACAGAATCCACCTTCAGTGGCTTCTACAATGCCCATAATTTAAAGCAGTCCTGGATTTTTTTCTAGGTATGATTCATTCCCATTTCAAAGATCTTCCTAATTCTAGAGTTTAGTAGAAAATTCAGAGTTTACTTTGTCCATATGTTCCCTTAATAATGTTATAGATTTTTGTAATTGCTTCTTTAAGTCTTTCTTACTGGATAGATTAAATATCTCATATTTCTGCAATCTGGATAAACTTATTACATTTTGGTCATATGATTTACTTATAACATTTTGGTGGACAACACTGGCTTCATTTTGTAATGCAATATTGGCATTTACATACGGTTTATGTATATCTATTATCGTGTAGAAACAGTTTCTTGAAGTTTTAGCATGTATTTACCCAATCAACAAAAGTTATAATTTTAATCAAAAATATAATTTTAATGACTGAATTTACCTTATGAGTCTATTATAGTTCATTTAACCATTCTGCTGTCTTACGAAAGTTGTTTTTATTTTAGTTATGTTAATAAATGCTGGGATGAACGGTTGGGAATCTAAAAAAGCAGTAAGGAATTCATTCAAAATTTCAGATAATGAAAATACTGGTTCAAAGGTAACAGAGGGATATCTGCATATTGATTGTTCATGGGTATACATTTTTCATATTTTATCAAAAAATAAAATTTTGTGCCTGTAATCCAATTTCAATTTAAACAAAAAAGTTTTCCCAAATTCCAGTGCCAGACATAAGTCAAGGTCAAAATCTGAAAGGTTACATTCAGGCCGCCAGAGTTTTTAATCAGCGATGTTAGTAAATGGTGGGTGCTAACCAGTGGCCAAGCATGGCCAGAGTATCAGGCAGGGAACGACTGTACCGGCATTTAGAACACAGTGCGATCGCTGAGGTGGGAGCCGTGGGGGAGGATGGGGGTGGGGAGAATGGGCGTGAGAGTTGGGAATAGGAATTGGTGATGAATTTGAATTGGGAAAATAATAGGGAAAGAAAAGGAAGGTGAGGTAGATCCAGCTGTGCAGGAACAGAGAAAGGGACACTGATAACTAAGGACACTGATCTCTAAAAGGAAGTTCATGAAACATACAAAAATCAAGCTCACCAGAGACGTTAGGATGTTCTTCAGGAAATGTCTAAGCTTAGGGCAGGGGATTTAGCTCAGCGGCACAGCACCGACCTGACAAGTGCAAGCTCGTGAGTTCGATTCCCGGTACCGGAAAAAAAAAAAAAAAAAAATCAATTGTCTAAGCTTAGTCCACAGAGCAAGAGCTCTTGGGAGCGTTTGCCTGACGTAAAATTCTGGGCAGTCTTCACATGGCTTAGGAGACGGTTGCAATAAACCGGCTGTGTAGTGCTGTGGAAGGTCCCCGCATACAGGTATGATGTGTTCGTACTTCTGACAGGCAACCTACATAGTACCATTCCCAGTGACTGTAAAGTTTTTCTCCCATGAAGTAAGAAGCTTTTTTGTCTTTACCGCGGTCTTTTCTCCAATCACAAACTGTCTCTCCTAACAGATGCTATCCATTTCTGTTCTCCCCTAATCTCCAAAGGATACAGGGGCAGGGGCTAGGATAAAGTTGGGAAATAGCTCAGTGCCTGGCATGTGTGAGGCCCTGGATCTGATCCCTAAAACTGAAAAGCAGAGCTATGGGCATGTATGTATATACAGCGTGGAGTGTGGCAAGTAAAGCTTTCTTCCATACGCCATCCTCAGAATGTTTCATTTTTAGAAAAAAATAAAAGCACATTTCCCACCCTCACTACACTACTTCAGTAAGTAAATGTTTTTCTTTTCATTTTGCACGGCCTTCTTGGTGCAGGATGTGGCATGTCATATACCAGAGGGTCTCTGGTCCTGACGCCACATCTGGTACAGATGATTTTCAGCTGTCACCTTGTCCCCAAGGAGGTTCAAGCACTCCTTGCTCCCACTCCAGCCTGAGTGTCACATGAGCTGCCTGCCGTCACCAGAGAGCAAGCTTGGAGAAGCATCAGTTCTAAATATCAATTCTAAACCCACTCCTGTGACATGCAGATAGCACTGATAGGTTTGCACTCCTTGAAGCTTTCCCTTGCTCATCCACGACATTTTGCAGCATCCAGATAGTAAGTCCCTTTTCACCACAGGCATATGACACATATAAGGCAGCAGACACATGGCTTCTCTACTGCATGTGGTGTTTCACATTCTTTAACTTGTGTGAACAATTGTAAGACCTTGTAAAAATTTGCAAAAAATAATTAGACATCAGTCTTGCCAAAGTGACTGGAATTTCAGAAGAATAAATCATTCTTTTATCACTATTCTGAAAAAGAACTGGTATGTTTTGTAAAAAAATATTTACAGTACAATTTCACAGTTTTGATCACATCAATGAGGTCCTATGGAAATAAATGCAGCCCAGTGTTGATAGTAACGTTAAAAGGTATTTGCAAATAAGATTTTATACATTCCTGCTGCAATATAATATAAAATAGAGGGAATTTATGATGCTCTAATAATTATATGTGTTCAAACAGTACAGGTTATCTTATGTTTCCCAGACACAGTATCTTTATTTAGGAGTAGTTTGCACTAACAAAATTTGCCTGGGAAATGGCTATAGTTTTGTTCCCCACCAGTAGCATGGTAAAGATCTTCCACTGGCTGAAACGGAGGCTGAACACATGGCTGTCCATGAATTTTATCCTAGTAGTCTTTTTAAAGTCCTACCTGTTTTCAGTCACCTCTGTATCGCGTCACCAGACACCAGAGCTCTCACCATTAGAATACCATGTTTCCACTACGGCAGTATCTTCAGACTCACAAAAATCAGATTCCTGGTTTCAAAAGAACTGGGAAGTGTCTCAGATTTTTCTCATGCTAGCAAGTTAACCAGGCCCCATTTCTTGGATCCTGACAAGAGATACCAACTAAGGAAAATGTATCACTTACAGAAATAGCAGTAGCAGAAAGTGTAAGTGTTAGCTCTTATTCCCTGAGCCCCAAATCTCACAAAGCAATGCCACAGGCAGGTGACAACTACACGTTTAGTGGATGTGCTAGGGAAGAGGATCCCAAACTCAGGGAACTCCAACTTTTTTTAATAATGGGCAGTATCTTTGTTTGCCTTTAGCTATGAAAGAAGTCACTACCTTTATTATATTGGACAGAAACAAACCTACACCTTGCTTTGAATGAAGACTTATGTCAAACTTCCAAATCTGTGTTTTGTACAAGCTTGAAAGATAGTTTTGACCAAAAGCAGCCTGTGTTAGCCATGGTTTGCACTTTCTCTAACTTGACTGCTTAACATCTTCAGGGTGGAAGTTAACTACTGCAGGTAAACAATTAGAAACTTGCGATAACCACCTGACCTCCCACATCTGTACCCAGCATGAGTCTAAGGGCGCCTTACTTTCAAACAGAGCAAAGAAATCCCGGAGAAACCTTCCTCGCCTCTCCTCTTCTGCAGAAACCACAGTAAAGCTGCTTGTCTACACTTCCACTTTCTCTCCCTCCCTGACTCAGGACTGATTTCCCCATCTGACATTTTGTTTTCCCATAGGGAACTGTGAGTTTAAGAAGCATCCGTGATGTTAAGGAAGCTTTCCCTTGAACCCATGCATGGCCTCACCACAGCTGAATCAAGACTGAATTAGGATTAGGACACCTTCCACGAATGTTTGCAAAACCTGCAAAATCGTGAGGTGTCTATGCAGAATTGTCAACACATACTATCTGAGAGCCTACTGGTTTCAATCCCCTCTAATGTCCAAATCCTTTGCAGGAAAATATCTTTCTATTCCCACATGCAACCAGTCTTTTAAAAACATTTTTCTTCAGTTACTCTTATCCTTTGTTCATACTTGGGATCCAAGGAGAACACAAATATTTGAAAGGAAGCGATGTGTGTGCTCCTGTCCTTTTCTAACTGCTGGAATCTTTCTTTTAATAACCTCATTATCTGCAATCTCCTCAACTTGCATGTTAAACTCTGATTTGTCTACTTTTTAAGTATACTATTCATAGAAAATATTTGAAATTCAGCCTGAATAAGCCCAGAATAGAATAGAGGAGAATCAAGTAGACCAGGCTTTCTAACTCTTGTTTATGTGCTATGTTGGCGTACTAACTTATTATAAACTACATTGCACTTACAAACCCTGATGTATCAGATATATGATCTGATGGGTATGATCAACTATCAACTAAAATCTCTAAGTCATTACCCATGCCACTCCATAATTTATTAATCCCATGTCTTATTTTTACTCTAAAGAACAGGAGTTCATGTTTATCTCTATAAAATTCAACCTTCAACTTACTTCTTCAAGTGTCTGAACAGTCTCCCAGGTTCCGAAAATAAAGTAAGTTATTTTCCCCACCCTCAAGACATCTCAAAATTTAAAAAGTTAATTTTATATAACTCAACCCAATTCCTTTATTGGAATGTGGAGCTAGACAGAACTGAGGATAGGGTCCTACCTAAGACCTTCCATCAGGTTTAATCGAGGAACTCTCTTTGAACATAGTCATTCAACACAAGAACTCATCTAACTAAACTGTTTTGCAGACATTACTTGTTGAAATGTCTGCGTGGAGACTTTTGACTACTGTATTCCTATATTCTATTTTGTCAACTTTGATAACTAAAGAAAAGATGTTAGTATGCTCTGACTTATGACTGAATTCATGATGGCACCCAGGGATCACCACCTTATGTTCTCTGTCATCTACAGGTTCATTGTTATGTCAGCCTCCATACTGGTAGTTAGATAGTTAGGTCATACCACCATAGTGGTGGTATGTGTCTGCCATATTGGTAGTTACGTCAACCTCCATATCGGTGAGCTTTACAACTACAAGTTCAACTAACAATGGTTCAAAAATATTTCGGGAAAAAGTTGCATCTGTCTTGAACATCTACAGACTGTTTTCTTTGTCATTATTCTTTAAACCATACTATATAATAACTATTTACACAATATTTACAGTGTATTACATATTATAAATACTCCAAAGATGATATAAAGTGTGCAAGAAGATATGTATAAATTATATGGAAATACTATACCATTTCATATGAGGGGCTTGAGCATCAGTAGATTTTGATATCTGAGGGAATCTTGGAACTCATACTCCTTGGACCCTGAGTGATTACTGCACACACACACACACACACACATACATATATGTCCCCATTTTTAGTAACTCAAAACAGGTTATAATTTAGTAAATACAAGTTGTTTGTTGCTCTATTCTATAATTCAAAGTAATGTCAGAAAAAAAAACTTTTATTGCAAAAAGATATTCTAAGAAGCATTCAAATAGTAGAGAGGAATAGGCAAACTAGTATCAGTAATAAAAGGAATGATATGTAGTCTATGCCATAATGGAGAGGAGAAATGAGAAAAAATTCATTAACTTTACCTCTTTTAACTGAAATCTAACCTATTCTTATGAGAATTGCATGTTAAGGTTATTTTCCTGGCTATATTACTTTCTCTGCAACTATTCTCTCTACAACCACTGGGATCCTGAATCTACCTTGTCTGGTGACTTGTCCTGGAAAGCAGGAACTATATCTATTTCTTCAGTATTTTAACTCTCAGAACTCCTGAAAATAACTGGCTCGCTTATGCATTCAATAATAGTTACGGAATTGAAATTTGATATTTTGGAGTTTTTAAAATGAGAGACCATTAAAGCTGAAAAGTGTCTTAGATGCTGAGACCAAGGCAGATTGGATGGCTTGCCTAGAATCTCTCGATTCTCTGTGTATTTATTTGCAAAAGTGCTTCTCCCTGGCTCCATTGTCTTTCTGGGACATCCAAGATCAGTCCAGCTTCCTGTATCTCTGCATGGACTACGTGCAAGGTAGCTAAGCTTATTGCGTCCTTTTGGTCTAGGGGGAGGGAGAGAGACAGACAGAGAGAGACAGAGAGCAAGAGAGAGACGGAGAGAGGGATAGAGACAGACACAGAGGCATACCTTGACCAGAGTCTGGAAAATTATTTTAAGACCATTTGTTGGCTATTACCTAGCCCTAGACATAAACAAATTTATCTGAGAGAGTCAATGAAATTTTTTCAGTTGCTTATATATATTGAGGAGTTAATGGTATATATTTAGACGGATATTTTTTCCTAATCCTTTTTATTAGCATTTGGGCTCATGCCAAGAATCATGAGCTCAAAGTAAGCATTTCATTAAAATGTCCCAAAGGGCACATCAAATCTTTCTGTAGTCCCAGGAAGGAGTAGTGGGATATTTATAGAACAATCAACAGAAGTGCAGTTTCTTTGAAGACTCCTGCTGTACGCTCTCGTGTGACCTGTGGAGGCCAAAAGCACATGGGGCCCTGACTTCACCAGCTGGGCTTATGACATGTCAAGAATCTCACATGTCAGCTGGTCCTCAATCCCTCCCTGTCCTCCCGCTCAATGATTGTCAACCCACTGTCTTCTATGCGTCCATCTTATTTCAAAAATCACTCTCCATAAATCATTGGGCTGTTTTTATTTTAGCAAGTTTGCATATTTAAGAAAAAAGTTCAGGAGAGGGAAAACCAGATACCCATCGATTTCCATGTGCCATTGGAAATTCTGGAAGCATCCCATCAGGGAGCCTGGAGTTCCTCCTTCCTTTCATGATCCTAAATTTTAATTTGTAAAAGATATCCTGGGTAATTTCAACATAGAGAGTACACTTTTATAGAAATTCTGTAAACAAGATGTAATACAGGCAAAAACACTCAAACATCTCAGTCTAGTCCTATATATTTTTTGTTGCAGAATTTTTTTGTTAGTTTTCTTTTTTGGCAAATTTTCCTATTTGTAAACTTAATATTTGTTGTCTCTCTTCCAGGAATTAGGTAAATAAGAAATCTTTAAAAATATATATTTTGAGCTCTTTGGAGAAAATGAGGCTGCGGAAGAATACATTGTTTTGGGATTGACTTTCTGTGTTCCCAGGAGGAAGGGAGGAGTCAGGCACTTCTCAGTACTAGCGCAAGTGAGGGGGCCAAGGCAAAGGGCAAAGAATAGGAAAGGAAGTAAGACATCATCCTTAGTTTCTGGGCAGGAGCACCTCTCTCTGGGGCCACAGAGGTCCTAGAATGTCTAGGCTTCAGGCAGCTTGAAGGTAGGGAAGGTGTCTCTCTGGTCGGTGCAGCCCTCAGGCTGGGAAGCCCAAGGTTCCTCTGAGTGCTTTGTGTGCCCCGAGGAGCATCTATGAAGCTGTCCTCAAGGCCTCTCTGACTGCCACAACATTTAAGTCCAGCTGCTGTAGTGACCAGAACGTTCTCTGTGTAGCGTAGATGGGTGGGAAAAATGGAATACGCTTTTATTTTTATTGCCACAGGATTTCTGTTTTCTCTTCAAATTTTGCTGCAAAACCAGCTAGGTCTTAGAGAAACCACAAAAATACACAAAAAGTGTCATGCCACGAGCTTCCAGATCCCCAGAAAGTGCTTGGTGCCCAAATTCCTAGGCGTGTTATAAAACCCATGACAGTGGGGGGACACCTCCAAAATAAAAACACAGCAAATGTCCATGCAATTTTTTTAACTGAATGAAATAGAAAAATATCAAGGAAACTTTTTAAGCTATAAAGCATGGTTAAAAATTTAACGAAATCTTGGAAAATTCCTTTCAGTTTACTCTGATGATCTTTGTATGAGTGCCAGCGCTCATGTACAAGTTTGGCTCCTTGTCCCTGCTTTTGTTACTGCAGCGTAGCTTCAAGGGATTGCAAAGATCTGGCTGAAAAAATGAGAAGTCATGAAACAATTATATTTTTCACAATAACCACGGAATGAAGAAAAATTTTCTATAGATGACATAAAACCAAAACTGCGAAGTAAAAAACACATAAATCTGGCTTGATAAAAACATCAAAACTCTATGAGGTATAAAATAAATAATATTAATTTAAAAAGCACAAAAGACACTAGAAAAATATCTAAGAGACATAGAGCAGATAGATGGCTAATTTTCTTGAAATAGAGATTCTTGGGTCAACAGCAAAACAAAAACAAATAGCAAAAGCAGAATCCACAATCAAAAGCAAACAAAAGATATGAACAAACTGCACAAGGTAAAACCAGTACAGGAGGGCAAGAAACAAGAAAACAAGTTTAATATCTCTTATCATTAGAGAGATGCAAATTAAAATGACAATAACATACAATCTTCTACCTATTAGAATGGCAGAGACGAAAAACAGCAAGGCGGTAGGAAAACGATCCTTTTGTTACACCACTGGTGAAAATAAAAATTAGTGTAATATTATTGAAAGGCACTTTGATAGTACCGAAGTTAAAAATTCACAGAACCCTTAACCCAGCCGTCTGCACCTGAGAATTAAAACCCCATTCTCAATCATACATACCGCCAACAGGGTAGCTTACACAATACAAATTTATCTCCTCATATTGTTGGAGGCTGGGAGCCCTGGGTCAAGGCGTCAGCACGTCTGGTTTCTCCTGAGGCCTCTCTCTTTGGTTTACAGATGAGTACTTTCTTGCTGTCTTCACCAGGTCACGTCTGTGCCCACACATCCCCGGTGTCTCTCCCTGTGGCCTGATCGCCTCTGTCCATTGGGACATAGGTCAGATGAAGGAGCATGCGCCCTAATTGTATCTTTAAAGGCTCTGTCTCCAAATACAGCCCCATTCTGAGGCACTGGGCATTAGGACTTCAGCATGTGAATTATGGAGTGTAACAGTTCAGACCTTTAACAGTTTGTAATAACGAAAGAAAGAAAGAAAGAAAGAAAGAAAGAAAGAAAGAAAGAAAGAAGGAAAGAAAGAAGAAAGAAAGAAAGAAAGAAA
>NW_004955436.1:6777660-6841561 GCF_000276665.1 Chinchilla lanigera
AGAAGAAAGAAAGAAAGAATGAATGAAAGAAATGAAAGAAAGAAAGAAAGAAAGAAAGAAAGAAAGAAAGAAAGAAAGAAAGAAAGAAAGAAAGAAGGAAGGAAGGAAGGAAAGAAAGAAAGAAAGAAAGAAAGAAAGAAAGAAAGAAAGAAAGAAAGAAAGAAAGAAAGAAAGAAAGAAAGAAAGACGGGACAGAGGTCAGGAGAGGGGGAGGCATGAGTTAAATCCACATGCAACACTAGGAAAAGACACTTGAAATAAAATGTTGAGTAAAAACCAAGTTCCAGAGCAGTGTGTATATCTTATTTGTGAGAGATAAAATATTCTGTATGAACATAAATTTGGCAAAATGATGCATAAAATAGTATCATGTTAACCTGGGATATCAGACAGAGGGTGTCCTTCTGGACTCTGAAAAACATTTGTCATAGACATATAATTTAAAATTGACAAAGGACTTGCCGTCTGACTTGGGCTCTGTGTGCAGTCACTTTCGCACATGACTTTGCAGCTCATGCCATGAGAGGTACCCACTTCTGTGCCCCTCAAATTTGGCCTGCTGGTGATTTACTGTGACCAACTCCACACATTAAGGTAAGGAGCTCCCCAGCCTCAGTGCATCCACCCTGCAGTCAGCACGCAGCTCACTCCAGACGAGGACTGAGCTCAGCCCAGAAGAGCCAGGGAGCTCAGTCCCAAACTGCAACTGGGGTAGTTTGTTATGCAGCATATGCAACTGATCCACTAAGAAACAAAATAATTGCATTTGCAACAGAACGTGAAGAAGTCAATGGCTGTTAATACCTGGGTTTTATTTCCTTTTCAAATTTTTGCAGTACTTAAGCACTAGATAAATATATGTTTTATAAAATGAACAAATGGTATAAAAACTGTTGGCTTTGCCTTAAAAAGATACACGTATATCTTATATAGAACTAAGGCATCAAAGTTATGTTAGTCAGACTCTCTCCACCATTACACTGATTGTCACAGATGCCCACACAACTTGTCCTCTCCTCATTCAAAGTCCTCTCAGCCTGAAGATGGTCCATAGTACAGACAGCAGCATTAATTCAAAGCCACAAATCATGGAGTAATTCAGGGCAGAAGGAGAGAAAATATTTTCACTATAAAGACTGAGCTCAGGGCACCTAAGAGCCAACAGGGTATCTATTCTTACTCTGAAAGATGTGAGGATAGAAGTAGATATAAGAGCACAGACTTGTGTCCTAACCAAGTCGGCGCCTGTGAGGCAACGTGCAAGAGTGCTGTGGGGATTGGGAGGAGGTCGGTGCGGTTCGAGTGGCCACATGGCCTGATGTGCTGAACAAAGTGAGGTCCTGATTGGATTTCACGATGCCCTCACACTGCCTTTGCCATCTTAATGATCGACACTTTCAGAGTCAGAGAAAGTTCCTTGACTGAAACAATACGAGCATTTTCATGTAGCAACGGCTCAGAGGATTCTCCCACAGGCAAGAGAGTAGTGAGGTGTAATTAATGTCTTTTCAAGCTATTGTCTGAATTTTATTGAGCTCTCGGCCCCTCTGCCCCGGTCTGGTTCTATGCAAGGAGATTAGCCTGTGCTTGTGTTGGGGCTGTGAAATAAATCATTTTCCCCTGAGTCTGTCTTAGGAACCATCACACTTTTCCACGATGGTGGGCATTCTAAACAAAGATAGCATTTTGCGGAGGAGATGCGTGGTGACTGCATTGAATCTGGGCTTCATTCTACAGACTAGGAATGGGCAGAGGTGTAAATTAATTAGGTGTAGGCTGTACCCTAAGGCTATACACGCGAAGGACGGTGTGCATCCAGTGGCTATTTTCGGAAAAGTTGTGTGGACTTTGCCAGGTGATCTTAGGTAGCACCCTTAGCCTCCCTAGGTCAAGGGTCTTATGAGCCCATCGCTGGACTCTTAGAGCCTACACAGAAGCAAGTATGGGAGCAGTGTGGCAGCTGGGAAAGGCCCTTCTGACAGAATGGGTGGCCTGGGTAAGGAACGCTCACACACACGTATTAACTGGGGCACTTCCACCCTAGATCTAGGGTTTATGATTTTGCCCTGGAAGGAAAGATTTCTGGCAATCTCTCCGTCTTCTATCTCCCTTCCCTCTACTCCACATTTTCCACATGTTTATCATGTAAAAAGTAAAATACAGACACCTCAAGGAGCTCGTATTAACAACTACAATATTAAACATTTTTAAATCATTCTGAATTTTCCTTTAAACAAACATGAATATAATAATGTTGAACTCTACGATAAACTTTGGAGAATGCTCATCAAAGTAGAATTTGCCACATGTTATAGTCTCTCTGTTTTTCTCTCAAAACACTCTTTTTATGGAATTGTCATTTTTTTTTCAATTTTTTCATAAGTTTGTAACTTACCATTGTGGTCTTCTCACAGGGTTTTGATTATTTTCCTCTTAGTCTACTTCTAATTTGCTAGTGAAAGAAAAGATTCCTCCAAATACTCATGGTCAAAGTTGCTTCATTAATACTTAGTACAACTCCAAATTTTTGGACTAAGGAATAGCTCATACATGATAGTCTATGATTGACTGACTACCGTACAACACAAGTGAGGTATCTAGTTTATTTTATTGTACGAGTCAGAAACGAAATATAAACCAAAAAAACCCTCTTTTGTATTTACCTGTAAAACACTATTAGAATTACAAGTCAGCTTATGGTTCTTTTGGTAAATAGGCAAAAGATTTTTTTTCTTTTCTTTTTTAACATTATTTACCTGGAAGGAGCCCTAAAATATTCTATAATTCATCTCTTTTATGTCAGTCATGACCTGATTTGATGTCCTTTTAAAGAACAGACGTGTGATCCATTAGCATTATTCACCCTCTTAAAATAATAATTTTATTCAGCCAAAGAAATTGGAGAGCTTACTAGTGGTAACCGTGCTACTGGGACGGGGGCCAATGGGCTGAAAGGAGAGGAAGACGTGTTCTCCAGGAAGAGTGGGGTGAGCGAGGAAGGGCTGACTCGGCTGCGTGAATTCCCCATCCGAGATGGAGAAAGCCAGAAGATGCGCAGGTTTCGGGGAGGAGCAAACAAGTGGTTTTAGCAATATTGAGTTTCTCGTGCCTATGCAGGGAGCAGGGTAAACCTGAAGAAGCTCTGCCCTATAAATAACGACGCTGGAGTTCATCGCAGAGCCATGCATGGGAACCTGGGGACAGGCACACGACTCCAGTCATCTGTGTAGCATGAGCATCAGGCTTAGGACAGATGCTGCGTTGTTCGGTTATGATCTGAGTTTCTCATCCAAAGGTTCCAGGGTGACAGTGTTAACGTGATGTGTCTTACTTTCTTGTCCCTGAGACACAGTAGCTGACACCCACAGTGCTAAGGAGGAAAGGTTTATTTTAGCTCTCAGTTTGTAGAGGTTTTAGTCCACAGTCCCCTGGCTCCCAGGCAGGAAGGCATGGTGGCAGAGGGGCCTGGTAGAGGAGAAACAGCTCATGGTATGGTGGTGAGAAGCTGAGAGAGACACAAGGAGAGAGAGAGAGAGATCGAGGGAGGAGGAGGGAAGATAGATCCTTCCAGGCCACCCCCAGTAACCCACCTCCTCCAACCAAGCTTCACCTCCCAACATCACATCCAGCTCTAAACCCTCCTTGGACTAATCCATGATGAGCATCACAAACCAGTGGGCCATCACTTCCCCAGAGCCCCACCTATGAATGCATGAGTCCCTGAGGGGACATGCAGATAGAAACCCTAGCATGGAAGAGCCTGACTAGGTGGGGCTGGCGGGAGGTGTTTAGGTCATGTTTAGGATTCATCCCAGTCTTGCAGAGTGGGTGAGTTCTTGTGGGAGCAGGTTGTTATAAAGCGAGACCAAACCTCACTTAGCTGTTTCTGCATGAAGCTGTTTCTCCTTCCACTTCTACCATCAGTATGCTGGGATAAACCCAGGGCAGGCTACATGACACCCAGAGGGAGTGGCCAGATTTGGATTTTGTGCCTCCAGTACTGAAAGCTAAATAAATCTCTTTCTTGTGTAAAGTACCCAGCACCGGTACTCTGTCCTCAACACAAAATAGATCCATAAAGATAGCAATTAGAAACCCAGCTCAGTGTTGTTATTACCCCAACAGTCTTGTTACCTACGTCTGTCATCACTTTCTACTTCAGGAATCTTCCTCCTTTTCAGATTTGTTGGAGCACAAAGATCAACATGTAGGTGCATCGTTTGAACCATCCAGAGTAGGCTACCACGACGCTTGGCTGGGAATCCAAATACGACAGTCAGGACTGGACCTCGGACCTGCTATCTTCCATACCAGTTGCATTTCCAAACAGGTCTCCTCCATATAGCTGTCCCCAGAATCAAACCCCAAAGAAAGGATAGCTTCTCATTTCCTGAATTTTCAGCTGAAGTCTGAGGACTGACTCTCATTAGACCTAGTGTGGATTACACACCGGCCTCTGAAAGCATCAGTGTGAGAAGGTGGCTAGATTGGCCTCTCGGTCCGTGTAGTGAGATCAACCCAGCCACACCACAGGACCAAGAGCCAGGAGGAGGAAGCTGAAGAAGGAAAAAGGATGCTAGACAGGCAGAAACCAGACATACCATTAGTCTTTGTAAACACAGGAACCAGAAGAATAAGACACAGCTCCCGAGAGGAGAGGAAGATGAGTTATGAGATCGAGTGGAGAAGAAGGTGTAAAGTGTGAGGAGCACAGTCAGGAGGGGACATGGTTCTATGATGCCCATTTCTTTTAGGTTTTGCAGTCTGCAGGGATGTAGACAGCCGTTCTCACTTGTCTAATTTACTGTTCTTGATACCCTTGAAGATCATTGTTTATCAGCAACTTGGAGTTTATTGTATAGGCCAAAATAATCACAATTATGTTGATCTGACTTCTATGTTCATTTTTCACCATTGTTTAAATGTTTCTGGATTCTGTTGTGATTTGACTTTAAATTCTTCTCCTCCTTAAATTTGACATTCTGGAGCAAGAGATTTTGTTTTAGTAGAATGGTAATGATAAATACATTATTGTAGTTTCACATTTGAGTCTTATAAGTATGTATGCTTTTTACACTAGGCAGTAGCTGAATTATATTCTATCTTTAATCTGTTCTTCTTCTTTTTTTTTTTTTTTTTTTTTGTTTGGTTGGTTTTGTTTTGTTTTGTTTTGCTTTTGGTACCGGAAACCGAACTTATGACCTCGTGCTTGCCAGGCAGGCGCTATGCCTCTGAGCTAAATCCCCAGCCCCTATCTGTTCTTCTTTACAGTTTTCTTTTAGCTTATTTTCATGTCTTTGGTGTGGAGGTGGACAGAGGAAAAAACAGGGAGCAGTAATGCCTTCTTATATTTAGTAAAAATAAACTACTGTAGTCAGACTGTTTCTGTTATGCTTATTTTGGTTTTCAGTTGTTGGTTCTATGTTTCAAAACATTCACATTGTTTAGTACATAAAGACAGTGATTATTGTTGCTATGAAAATGGGCACAGACCTATGAGTCCAATGCTTTAGGAAAATTTTTAATGACATAACAAAAAATTTCAACTAAATTTTAAAAGGCAGTGAAACTTTGGAATATAGTTATCCAGTCTCGACTTGCTGTTGCTCTAGACATGTGAGATAGATTTGTCAATGAATGCACAACTGATGTAGAAATTACACTGTGCAGGGTGGGAGGTGTAGTGATACCTATACAGGACTGCACCAGGAGTCACATCCATATGGCTTTGGAAAATTAACTCAACCTCTCTGAAAATCAATCTCTCCCTCTGCCAAATGGAGCTTGTAACTGTTATCTGAGAGCTATGGCAGAAATTCAATAACATAAACGAAAACAATGGTATTGCAATACTTGCTCATCTAATATTAGTTCTCTTTTATACTTTTCAAGGTACCATGTGAAAAATGGGAAGATCAAAAGAGGTAATTTCCTCCTCTAAGAAAACACTGTGTGTGAACTCTGATTCTTACAGAAATTTAGAAGAAAGATTGTCGGAAACAAGAATAATCAGGAAAAAGTTAATTTATTTAAGGGATGTAGCCCTCAAAGATGGAAATATATGCATTGCTAGAAGCAGAAGAGGGAATGTCTTAGCTGAATAGAATAAGTGGAGGAAGGCAGAGGTAGGAAGAGTTTAACATCTTGTTCTTCCAGCAGAAAAGTATGATTCTTTCCCCAGGATCTTAAACAAATAAACAAACAATAAAAAATCTTCCTGTTTACTTTGCATACATCGTGACTCACCAAGTCATAAATTAGAAGAGACCAACTAATTTTCTTAGTAGCTAGTCTTTCCCTCCCTTATTTAGTGGAAGTGGACTATCAGAGAAAACATGCTGGAGAGTTTCTTCTTCAAACACAATCGGGTGAAATTTAGGGAGACATTCAGAGCCCTATGGTTGTAGAGACAAGTTTTGCAAAGAATACTTAAAACATAAGGATTTAGCAATATTTTAAACATCAGGGTTATATGGTCCAAACTTGCTGATTTATAGCTTGATAAAAATAGTGCCCGGACACATAAAAGTGACTTCCCCAGATTGACACATATGATATTTATAAGATGTAAAGTGAAAATCCAGATTCCCTTGGCTCAGTTGCCCGCTCAGAAAGAACTCTAATCCTGAATCGGATCGATGCACGCTTGTTCATTCATTTGATTCATCTTTCCTGGGTGCCTACAAGATACTAGATACTATCTGATTACAAGAGATAATACAGTATGGAAATAGACAAAGACAACCCAGTGAGAGGTTGCTTACTAAATTTGGTGTAGCATGGAATCTGTCAAGATCACTTGGATTTGGTTGATACTCAAAGGTCAGCAGGGAAGTAAACAAAAAAAAAAAAGAGAGAGAGGAAAAACACGAAGGTTTCAGCATTGCTATTAGTGTGGGGAAGGGGTGGGGTGATCTAACTAGGAGTAGGCACCTGGTGATTGACTTTGGTCGTGTATTGTGTTTTATTTATTGGTCCTGAGCTGGAAATGGGGGGGAAGTTGGCAGTCATTGACCAAGTCCTGACCATTCTTCTGACCGTTCTCAACCAAAGGTTTGATTTTAATTTCTAAGAATAGTTGATACAGAATTTGAGGGCCAGATGCACAATGTCCATTCAGCCTAGATGAAAAAGATAAAGAATAAATAATGGTTTAACCACACAGTGGGAAGTGCTGAAAAGGGAAAGGGGCTGGGTGAGGATGGAGACCTTGTACAGGTGAGCTAAGATACCTGGTGAGATGTCAAGATGTGCTTCAGATATGTAGTAGAAGCTATTCAGAGACAAAGAGTACAAATTTTATTACTATTTTACAAATATAACTATCAATACATTCTTACTGTAGATAGCTAAGTTAGTTATAAGTATTACAGGAAGGTAGATAGGGCTAGGCCTCAGCACAGAAGATAGCTGTGGGTGGAGGTACATTCACTGAAGGCCTGATTTCAAGAAAAAGGAATGACTACACCCACACACCTCCCCTAGGGATGACCAGCAGTGATGGATGCTCTAAATAGGCATCAGTCACCTTGACTATGGGAGCAAACCCTCCCCAGCCCATACCTTCCCCTGACCTGCTTCCCCACTTGATCCCCATTTAATTAATTCGACCTAAGCGGTATCCTTCTTGTGATCTTATTGGTTGACCATGGTTTTGTCCCACCTGACACCCACCTTGTGATTTCCCACTGGATCAATATTACCTAAGTGACTAAACTTGTATCTTATTAGTTGACCATAGTTTGTCCCACCTTGAACCCACCTCACTTCATGGCTTTGCTCAATAAAACACTTTTGAGAAGCAGGATTGCCCACCAATAAATTCTTCCGACACTTAACCTCCATTGTTCCTAGAATTCATTCCTTGATTTTAGAGAACACAAACTTGGAGTTTCAGACAGCTAGCAAGTTGGGAGTTGTAATATTTCCCTTATGCTATTTGGAGGTCCTACATCACCCCTATCTCATATGTCCTACATCGTTCTCACAGAAAGGTATCAGTCTCCTTCTCCACTTCTGATCAGACTCCACCCAGTGTTTGCTGCTGTTTTTTGTTTCTCACACCATAGCAACAAAATCAGAGGGGCTCTCTCTCATTGTGAGCGTCTATTGTGTCTTAAAACAAAACAAAGCAGAACCAAAACAGAGCAGCATTTAACATGAAAATAGTATCCTGACCTTCCTTGGACTAACTGCTGTTAATCAAGTTTAAATTTAGCTCCCTGGAAGTCTCAAAAGAAAAGCAGACAGCCAGGCCCAACAAGGAAAACTTGGGATGGCAAGGAAAACAAGTCTGGAGCCAACAAAGAGCAGCCTGTAAAAACAAAGGGTCCTGAGGAGAAAGCTGGGCCACCAGAACCTCATTAGCAATCAAATGCAGCCACCCGGACTGCAGTCTCCCTCCAGATGATAGACCAGGGCCACCACAAGCCCAGGACTCAAAGCGGGTGGAGGGGGGCGGGGAGCGGAAGCCGGGAACCACCACACTGGAAGTGAAGAAAAGCAAAGCTCTTTTCCTTATCTCCCCTCTGATAACCAGTCCTGAGGGGTGGGGAGTTGCGGGGTGGGATTCCCAAGGGACACGATTTGGGTGGTGTGGCTCCTGTTTCTAGCCTTGCAAATCTCAAAGGTGCGGGCACTCTCTGAAAGTCGAATTGCCTCCTTTGTGGCTTTCTTCGTCCGTGAAGATGAATTTTAGGACACATATTTTTTTCTTTAAGAACAGGGCTACTTTGACTTTAGTAACTGCTTTAAAGAATTTGCTTGTCTAACACAATAGCAGCCGGATACAAGGGAAGGCAGTAGCATCTACCATTTGCAAGGCAGCTACTAAAACAGCAGGATCAGGCCCCTCACGTCCTTGGTCTCTTTTCTTGTGGCCTTGACAAAAGAATTCAATCAGACACATGGGCCAGGCAGAAGTCTAGGGTGGATTTGTTGTAAAGTAGGTACAGAGAGACTTACATCCTCAAGCAAACAGATGGGGAGTGCAAGAAGGCATCTGCCCTGAGCGCGAGTTTGGATGCCTTTTGATGTGCACACAAGTCACTCCTGGGGTTCAGGGAGCTCTGCTGATTGTGAGGCTCAGTGACATTTCTCTTAGGGACCACTTTGGGAAGTCAGTATCTCCAAATTGCCTTCCTTCTTCCTTTAGCTTGTCAGCGATCCTTTAGGGGCCTTAATCAGGTAAGAATCTAAATCAAGTCTCATCCCAAGGAGGGACTCTTTAATGAATGCTCTTTTCTGGTATCAGTGAGCGCAGACATGGAAATAGGCAGCCAGGTGGCCAGGCCTCTGAACGCACAGGCACGACGCATAGCCTTGACATGTCCATTTGCCCTAGGTTTGAGACCTCAGAAATGATTATAAATGCACTATACATTCTAGTCTTTGTTTTAATATAACTGGGAAAGTATGCTCACGCCTGCTAATGTCTAATTATCTGCCTAACACAAGTAGTACCACAGGCTTCCATCTTACCTATTGCCTCACAGGCCCCCCGGATGAGAACACACCATACTATGTAATTGAAAGACAAGAAGAAAACAGCATCTATTCTGTTCTGACTAATATATGTTATGGCTTATATCTAGATGTTCCCTCAATTCTTATGTGCTCATAGGCAGGATTTTGAATGGTGACTGAATCATGGGTATGTGCTACTAGATTACGCCATTGAATGCTTCAGGACAATTCTGGGTGTGATGATAGATTTACTGAAGAGTGAAGACCCAGCCTGGCTGTGGGTAGCACCAATCAACAGGTTTACAGCCTGAACGGAATAAAAAGGGGACTGAAGAAGGAAGTCTTGCTGCTTCCTGCCTGCCCTGCCAGGGACTGTTTCTCCTCCACCAGGTCCCTGGGCTATGCTGCCCTGCTTTGGAGCCAGTTGACTATGGACTGAAACCTCTACAGACTAGAAGCTAACATAAGCCTTTCTTCCTTTAATTTGAGGGGTGAATGACTAAGACACTTCTTGGTTAAGAAGAGTATTATTTATTACCTCTCTTTTATAGATTTATTATCTCTCAAGCTAACCTGAGAATTTAATACACTGGCCTTGAGTAATACCTTTGGTAAGTTGGAGAGAAATGATTTTTTAAAGTCTGAGCACTTCATACCTCCCCAAGCACCAACTTAAGTCAGTTGGAATTCAGTGGGTAGATTACACGCTGGCTGAATACGTCTCACACGTATTTGTGAAGGAGTGTTACAACTTACTCCTCATGGGACTTTCAGGTTTTTGTGTCCTTGGGGCTACTGGTGGGGTCCAGTAGTGCTCAGTGACTGGAGGTGTGGACAAGAGACACTGGGATATGTTAGGCTGAGGTAGCTCCAGCACCTTGAGATCCAACATTTGGAAATGAATCCAGGTCAATGGAAAAGACAAAATGAAGCCTAGATTTTACTAACCAGAAACTGCCAACTTATCTCTAACTAGAAACTTCCCACTTAGGCCAATTGTTCTCTTTTTTTAAATTTTTTTAACCTGTGGGTATTAGTTATATACAAAAATTGGTTTCATTATAACGTCTTCATAGGCGCCTGTAACATATTTTAACCCCCTTTCCCTTTCCTCCCCTGCTTCTTGTTTCCCTTCTCTCCTCCACTATGCAGTCTCTCTTTTACTTTCATGTCATACTGCCCACATTCAGTCCTCCACATAAGACAGAAAACATGGTGTTTGTGAGTCTGGTTTATTCCACTTAACAGTATCATCTCCAGTTCTACTTGTTTTCCTGCAAATGACAGGATTTCATCCTTCTTAATGGTTAAGTAATATTTTATTGTGCCTGAATACAATGATTTCCTTATCCCAGACATTTTCTTCATCATGTTTCCTTGGACAGCTTATGAAAATTTGTTCTCTTGTGCCCATCCCGTGGAGCCCAAGTCATTTGCAGTTTGATGCTATGTGATTGCTGAGCTGTTGGCTTTTCAAGTAAACTCTAAAATGTTAATGTGTGGAAGTTTATTTTTTCACAAAGAATATTAATTTTTATTGTCAACCTGCCTGGATTAAGAGACTCCCGGAGCGGTGGCTGGATGCTGAGAACATGAAGCTCCCCAGTGGGTTGCCCTGTTAGTGAGTTCAGAGCTGAATGGCCTGTAGAAGGTGGGGCCTGTTTGGAGGAAGTGGACCATGTTCGGGTGACTTTAGGGACTATTTCGGTCCCTGGGCCCTTCCTCTCTGGCTCTTTCCAACCTGCTTTCTTCCTGTTCTCCATGAGGTGAGCACCTTTCTTCCGCCAGACCCTCTTTCTATGATGATGTCTCTGCTTTGGAGTCAGCAGACCATATGCTGAAACCTCTGAAGCTGTGTCACACAAAACCCTTTTATTTCTTTTTTTTTATTAGTGTGTGTTTGTAATGCACAGGAATTATGAAAACATTTTTCTTCTTTAAACAGTGTATGTCAGGGATTTTGTACACAAGGGGATGGGACTTGTTGGTGATAGAGCATCCAGGACAGCTATTTGCACAGCACAGGTTGGAGGAAGTTTGACTAAAAAGGCACATTAGATGTTAAAAGTATATAAGGTGCAATATACAACCTATAACTCCCCAGCTATCTGCTATAGAAAAAAGAACAAAGAATTAA
Source organism: Chinchilla lanigera (assembly GCF_000276665.1). Taxonomy (NCBI): domain Eukaryota; kingdom Metazoa; phylum Chordata; class Mammalia; order Rodentia; family Chinchillidae; genus Chinchilla; species Chinchilla lanigera. Next base: position 6,789,263 of record NW_004955436.1, read on the forward strand.
TATGTGGGCCATTATCCCCAGGGAGTTTAAGGGACTTTCATTTCTTATCTGAGGACTACTGAACGCTTTACCCAGCGACTAGTGTCCAAATCTGCTTCTGTTCCCCAGAACCTTCATGGACTCGCCCCACCTTGGAGAGCAATGACCCATCTAAAGGATGTATTTCAGGCCTGAGGCCCCATCACTCACCAAAGGTGTTCCATGTGGGTCTATTTCATATGCTGGCATGTTTTGAAAGATTTTATTTGAAGAAAATTATGTCTTCCCTAAAAACAAAAACAAAACCCTTAAAACTCATGGTGCTCAGTGCATTTAATGCTAGGCTAGTCATAGGGCCTTAATAAATATCCATCAGCCAAGGGATTATTCAAACCACAAAAGCATATTTTGAACCAGTCATCTTTTATTCTTCTTTGAATAAAAAGACAAAACTGCATAGAAACATAAATATGTTTTTGTGGAAAATGGGCCCATGACATTATGAGTTTGCTCCAGGTTGAATGAAAAGGGAAACCAAGATAACGTGGCCTGAAACATACATGAGATTGAGGTGCACAGGGGGGTGCACAGGGAGCATATGAGCTGTCATCCTATCCTAGACACTCAAGTCATGGTTTCAATGTTGGAGTTATTATTAGACATTGACTTGTTTTTTCAATGGGAAACCAATGATCCTTGAAATTCTTTCTAGTCTAAGAAAGATCAGGGATGTTATAAGGTGTCTGGAAAGCCATCTTTATTATGTAGATTCTCCAGGAGCCCCCCAGACTCCATCCACATGGCAGCAGAAGTGGTTTCTTTGGAGACTTGCTGTGCCTTTGATTGGCCCTTAGTCTTTGCATAGCCGGCCCCTATGCAGCCGTGAGACATTGCTCAGCTCTCTCTCCTACAAGGACTGGGATCCCCATTTCTGGGCCCTGGATCATTTCCATTGTTTTCCTTCTTTTGTAAATCTCAATCGGCAGTCTCTTAAATTAACCTATTTATTTCTTTGTTTACCTTCTCTGCTTAAAGTAAACTGTAAGGATTTTCATGATTTTATGCCCTGGCCCTTCACAGACATGTGTTGAATGAATGAAAAGATTGAATGTTAAGAAGTTTCTGCTAGATTATATAGCTATTGCACGGTGGAGCCAGGTCCTTCCTAGACCCCAGTTTGTCTGCCTCTGGTCTTAGGAAAGCAAACTCATATGAAGGGGCTGCCAAGAGTGCTAGAATTCAAGGTAGAATGCTGCCAGTGGGAACAGTGTTTTCTAGTCCAGTCAAACTCATAGTCTCTAAAAGGAAAGACCCAGCTCACTGGTCTGACAATCACTTGAGCGAGTATTAAAAGCAGGGCTTACTAAGGCCTACCCTAGACCTCCTGGTCAGACCTGGGGGTTTTAGCCTCTAGCCTCCTAGAGGTTTGTCACAGATGGGTACACTTGAGATCCAGCCTTGAGAGCCATCTGCGCCCAGCTGCACAGCTTCGTCTCTCCCCAGGGCAGATCTGTGCTCAGATGTTCCTCACTTTCCCAGCCTGGGTGGTGTGCCCCTGGGAAGGTGTGTTCTTCCCAGGTCAACTCTCTGTGTTAGAGCAGGGAAAACTTGACTAGACAAAATGGAAAAAAAAATAAGTGCCCTTCGTCTGATACGCTGTCTCCTCTTTTACAACCTCCAGCCCTTAGCTTTTACAATGAGAGATAAATCTGTTTACCTCTCTGCCCATGGATCTGCAAGGAACCTGGTCCTGCTAGGACTGGGAATCTGGTTAATGAAAGCGCAATGTCCATTCCAAGACGTTAAAAGCCCAGATGAGATTTGGTAAAAATTACCATTCAAGATTTCTTTAGTATAGTTGGCAGCACATAAGAATCTAATAAGCCAAATAAGAAACTTTGGCCATTTTCCTTCTTTAATCTACAAAAAAAAAAAAAAAAAAAACCTAAAATGCTGTGAATAATGATTGTGTTTAAATCACTCAAAAAGACCACTCTGAAGGCATGCTTAGATAATCTGATCTTAAGATCATTTTGCCTAAAAGCTCCTCAGGTTTCAATGAGTTACCTGCTCCAATTTGTTGCTCGAAAGTTTTGTTTATAAACAGAAATAAATCCAAACCCATTCATAGCTGCCAGATAGGTTGACCTAAGTGATGAATTTCTACAACACTCAGTGCTTACAGTACAAACTTGAAAACTTTATATCTGAATTCCTGACAGTTGACACCAATAACTTCCACTTTTAATTCTCTTGAAACATTAATTTTTGCCTGACCTGAGGCCAAGGGGAAAAAAAGAAGTTTCACTTGAAACTCGGCCCACATTTCTCCCTTGTGGTTTACACGTCATGAACACACACAGGTTGGGTTGGTGTTTCAAATAAAAATTAGACGAGGAAATTTTCTGCTCATTTTCATTTCAAAAAAAATGTTACAGGTCTGCTATTACTCTGTGTGTGTAGCTCTCAGGGTGCATCCTGGCTGTTCCAGTGAGTAAGGATGTTTTAGGCTGGAAAACTGGAGAGAGATCTTAAATGATGGGTCCTCTGGGCTGCTTTGGGTTAGAAGGATGGAAAACCCAAACCAAAATGACTTAAGAAATGCAAAAGCTCTATTTCTCTGACAGCTTCTCAGTGCTGCCTGTCTTCTTGTACCAGCTCAGTTCTTCACTCCCGGCCCTCATGATAACACAAGGTCTTTCAGTACATAGCACCTAGGGCCATGTGCTCCCTCCTCCCTGGAGAACATGACCTTGGCTCTTTAATTTTAAGACATTTCTGTTGGGATTTCTATTACTTACCCAGAAAGTTTCTTAAATGATAGAAATGAAGAAGTACTGAGAACAAGTGGTCAGCTGTCTTCTGGAAATATACATTGATTTCTCAGCTTCAGTGAACTAAAGAACCTTTAAACATCTCTTCCATTTTCCTTTCTCCTCCTCCTCATTGTTTTCATCCATATTTCTTCATGCTGTATTTTTACCTTAAAACTAAGGAGCCTGATGGCAGCAAGTGTGTGGGAGAGGAGAATGTCACCTGAGACCATACTGCAGACAGAGCTATGGTGGTGATACCAGCTTATTGATTCCCAGCTATTTCTGCTAGGCCTCTGCTTTCAGCTATGTGATTTGTGTCAACAAATGGTAACTATTATGTCATTAACCATTTCCTAAAGTCAAGACTTGCAGCTACTCTTATTCCTGTTGCTGCTTTTATTATTACATCACCAATGAAAGTGTCAGTGATCCATTGGAGGCATGGCTCAACTTCGGAGAATTTAAGAGGTTGAAAGCAATCCGAGTAGACTCAAGCTTTCCAATGCATACTGAATCTTTCAAATTTAACTACAATTATTTAGTTACTGAAAGTGAGGAAAAGAGATTGAACAATTCCCAAGAGCTGCTGTATATTTCAGTCACTTCTACCTGTGAGCATTTCCTGATAAAGGAGTCAGTGGTTGGAAGACTTGCTTCTAGAAGATAACCTGGCATGAATCAGACGTGGGTCTTAGGTAAATCAGTTAACCCTGTTGGATTTGAAATCACACCACAAATTTTGAATTTTCATCTTTTCCTGAGCTAGAAATATGCAGTATGATACTTTCCTGAAGTGCTAGGTAGCAGAAAAAGCCAAGGCTCTGAATCTGCCCCATGATCATGAGGAAAAATACCTGACACGCTACACTGCACCCTGTTACTAACCTATGATGTTTGTTAGGCTAGCAAATTAAATGTATTTTTGACTTAGGATTTTTCCAACCTATCATGGCTTTATTAAGGTATAATCCCCTCATAAATCAAACAACATCTGTGTGAGTATGTGTGCTCTTCAACATCTGTTGGTTGATGATAGACATTGGTCGATAGTCTTCCAACATTTACTCTATACTTTTTGTTCATTGATATGAATTCAAAAGGTGACAAATCTTACAAGAGTTCTGTTCAGCAAAAAGATTAATGTAAGGGGCTGGGGATTTAGCTCAGCGGCAAAAGCGCCTGCCTGGCAAGCGCAAGGTCGTGAGTTCGGTTCCCGGTACCGGAGAAAAACAAAAACAAAAAACAAAAAAAAAAAAAAAAAAAGATTAATGTAATGCAATTGGTAGCTATCATACTAGAACAATAGTAGATGGCTCTAAATTATTAAAATAATTTTGTATCAATAGCTTATTTATTTATTTGTTTATTGCAGTACTGAGGATTTAACTTAAGGCTCATGAATGCTAGGTAAGTGCTCTGCCATTGAGCTACAAGTGCTTTACCATTCAGCTGCATTCATAGCTTTTTAAAATTTTATTTTGAAACAGGATCTCACTGTGTTGGGATTGAATTTGTAATCCTCCTGATTCAGCCTCCCAAATAGCTAAGATTACAGGCAATGGCACTGTAATAATACTGGCCTTGGTAATAATACATTTAAAAAATTTTTTGGACTGAGGAAGATTTATGTCCCTCTTTGCAGCCATACAACAATGTAAAGGAGTCTCACAAAGTGGTGTTAAGTGGAAATAATTAAGAGGGAGTAACACAGAAGCAACTACAAACTGGTGGAAAAAGGGTTCTACGCTCTACATTCCTGTCCAACTTTAAATCTATTATCCTCTAAGAAAGAATAGAGTGACAACAAGAATATTTGTGTTTCTAACCATAGTCATAAGAATTTTATTATGGATCATCTAGAAAAAAGACAGTCTTTTTAAAAATGGCTTTTTAACAGTATAAATAAAATTGTATCTTCTAGGTACTTAAATAAGAAAGACAGAACGTTCTCCGGAGGCCCATCCTAACGCTGAGAAGCAGACACATCTAGGAGGAAGCCTTCCTCTCTTTTCTCTTAAATAAACTGGTTTTGACTTTGGAAGTGTTCTAATTTTCCAATGGAAAAATGCCCCATACTTATTTTCCAATGGAAAAATGCCTCATACTTACAAGTTTATTTCATGCAAAGAAATTTCAGGGAAATGTAGTTAACAGTTTGGAGCCCAGAGGAGGGAGAATGGGGAAAATTGAGCATTGAAAAAGGAATGGAAGAGCAAATTGGTGTGGCACCCATGGAAGCCTGCAAAGACGGGCTCGAGGACAGAGCGGAGCCAGGGAAGAAGGGCTCAGAATTGAATATGTTCTTGTGAAAGTACCTTTACTGGAAAAAAAAATGTGGCAAAAAACATAAAATAAACGGTAAAAGAACTTGAATGAATTCCTGCATATTCCTTCCAGGGAATGTTGTGACCTATGGGGAATGCTGATTCTATACTGTGGTGCACCTTCGTTTGTCTTTGAGTAGGCTATTCCAGCTCTGGAGAGAGAGAAGTTACTTTGTGCAAAACTACAAATGCTTTCTTTTCACAGCTATGCAAATGATTCCAGCTCAAGGCAGTGCAAATGGATTTTCTCCATTTGCACTGGAGCAATCAGTTCAGGTTGCCATAAGAAAATGCTATACAGTAGGCAGTTCTAACAGCAGAAGTGTAATTCTCACGGTTCTGGAGGCTGGAAGTCTGAGATGGGGTGCCAGCAAGTGCAGATGCCGGGAAGAGCACTCATGTAGCTTGCAGGAAGCTGCCTCCTTGCTGCACCCTCACACGGGAGGGAGAGACAGACGGAGCTATGGTGACGCATCCTCCTTTATCCAGACATTCATCCAATCCAATCAGCGCCCCACTTGTGTCCTCATTTAGCCTTCTCTGTCTCCTTAAGGCACTGTCCTGGCCCTGCTACAGGTAAGGGGGATGAGGGCTTTAACACAGATTTTTGGTAGCAAAGCAACCCAATCTACAGCACTCAGGTAGACTGCATGTTACCCCTGTGGTGAAACACCATGTAAAGTACTTATGACATCTTCCTGGTATCTTTGTTAGGAAATGAGTTAAATCAAATTTTGGACACTTTTTAATATTTATGTATTGCACAAGTCTTTTTAATTTTTTATAATTTAACCTTTATCAAGACCAAGCTTCATTTTTAAACAGAACTCCCTAAGCAACATTTTAAGATCTATCATTCCCCAATGCATTGGCTTCGCTTTCTTCACGGTGGGACTCAGATAATGAGTCCCCAAGTAGGCTACCCTGCCATGCCGAAACAAAGGAGCTCAAAAGCAAGATTTTTCACCCCTTCTGCTGCTCTTCTTTCTCCTGCTTTTCTTCACCCTAGATGGGCTAGGGTTCTTTCCTAACTGGGGTCATAGAAACCAGAGCTGCTCTCCCCTAAAGCCGTCCATAAAACTGAGAAACGGAACTCTGGACTTCCCCACATTTCTATATAATGGCTGGCCATAAAAATTCTTCAGCCTGCCTTGTTCAGTAGTAGATCCTAATACCCTCATTCTGGAAGAAGACATTTCCTATACTGGGAGGAAGAATGCCATAGAGAAGATGCCAGAACCTGAACAAGTTAAGCACGATGGCCCTAGCCTACCGTGGAGGCTGAAGCAGGAGAAAAGCCAGCCTGGGTGATTTAGTGAGTCTTAACGAAAAACCAAGAACAGGTTGAGGAAGTAACCCAGAGCGTAAGGCACTGTGTTCAGTCCCCAGTAACATGCACACACAGTCTCTTACGGTGAGGTTGCCCCCTTTGTCCAATCCTTTTCTACACAGCTATCCATGTATTGAATCAGCTTAAAAATGGACATTTTCCTCCAAGTCTTTGGGTCCTCATTCTGCAGGCTCTCATGTCATGTAAAACTTTAACCAAATAGATGGGTTATACTTTTCTGTTGTGAATCTGTCCTTGGTTCTAGGAATAGGGCCCATGACCCTTACGATGGGTAGGGAAAGGTACTGCATACATTTGATTAAGAAGGCTTATCCTGTTTTTTTTTCTGCAGTTCATGGATCAGTTATTAATCACAAGCATCTGGATAAAAACCCAGAGAAGCAGAAGTCTGAGCTCTAGACTTGAAATTGGGCTCCAATGAGCATCTGAGAAGTGCAGTCTCACAGCCCACTGCGCTCTGTCCTCCACCAGTAAGAAGGGGTTGGAAGAAATGGTCCCTATTTCCCCTTCAAATTTTTCTATATATTGACTTCATTGTTTCTGCTTATAAAGGGTGGGATTGTGGAGAGAAAACCTTCTCACTGTCTAGAAGAAGAGTACTTTAACAAAACTATGCACATATTGCTGGTGTCTGCCTTCTCCATGCTTGCTAGGTAAGACTGGGTTCAAGAAGATGGTTTTCTCTCTTCTGTTCCCTCATCCCTTTATGCAGCTGCTTCCTGATTGCCTCAAGAAGTCGCCAGTACCCTTTGTGTTCAGGTTTCTCCATCTGTGAAATGTGAGGCTGGTGTCCATTGGACTCCCAAGTGTATTCTGTGTTGGACTCCGCTGTGGAGCATTCGCTATGCTGAGCATTATCTTCACACCAAGGCTGGCATTTCCTTCCTTTCCTGTCTTGACCATCGTTTAATCCTAACTTCTGGGGGAGGGGAGGGTCTCTCCTCTTTGCAATTTGTCAGTGCTTCTAATCCTGCTGTAAGGTAGCTTTGGGCTATGGGAATGCTAATGACGTCATTTGCAATGAGCGGGTCCCTCAGAGACCCTTTTAAAAGTGAGCTGTAATGGAGAATAAGAGTTCTCCCAAAGTCCCCCAAACAAAAACAAAACAAAACTCCACAGAAAACCCAAACCCACAGTAACAACATAGGAAAAAGTCCTATCCAAATAAAACATGTTACATAAGACAGCATTGCCAGAGTACACGACACTCAGTTAAATGTGAAATTAGATAAATAAAGAGTAAGTTTTTAGTATAAGCATGTCTCACCCAAGAAACATGTATTGTGTCCTCCCTAAAACTTTTGTTGTCGTTTACGTGAAGTTTAAGTCGAAGTGAGTGTGAATTGGTATTTGTTAAATCCAACAAGACTGTAAAAGCTGACTTTTCTGTTCAAAAATCTTTTTTTCCTGAGATAAACTGAGGCTCAAGTGTGTACCTGGGCTCTTTTCAGCTCTTTGTATGTTATACAAAGCAATGATCCACAGGGAAGCTCAGAACTTTCCCTACAGTTTTACTGTAAAAGAAAACGATATGTGAAGAACAGTAGATTCTGTCAGGCCAAACTTCTAATGCCTGTAAATTTGTTCCTAGAATATTTGATAATTCCTGAGAAGTTGCACTTCCCCTAACTTTAGTAGAAACAACACAAGAGATTTCTAAAGGTTGTAAAAACTGGAGTGGTTGGGGGGTGCTGGAGACAGTGTTGACACATAGTGAAAGGACGGAGTATTTTCGGGAAGTTCTTTAATTTTAAAGCACTCAGAGGCAAGAATAAGGCTGCCAAATAGCAGGCACTGTGTCTGGGGTAATAGTCACATCACAGAAGTCCTCCAGAAGGAGGTCCTGTCACACCCCTGCACTGATACTGTTCATTCCATCTCAAAATATGAGCCCCAACACCTACCACTCGTTCAGGTTTAACTAGGTAGGAGGCCCAAATGTGCCCCTTTGGCACCAGGATTATTTTCAGCTATGTATTTTGAGAAACTGCAAACTCAGAGAAGCTCTGAAAGCGGAGTAGAAGTTACCCTTTTGTAAAGGAAACTTACATCTGTACCAGCAACCTCCATTCAACTGTGTCTCTGTGGACCAAGAAGTCACTGGTGATTGAGTCATCTACCAATAATAAAGGCATGGATTAAATCACGTAGCGAATCTCGCCCTTGTTTACTGTGACTTTCCTGCCTGTCTTCCCACAGCTGTCCTTCCTCCACCTATGCCTTCCTTTGTGTCAGCAGAAGACTGTGTTTAAGCCTCAATTCATAGCCAGTCCTTGGAGATGTACTCATTTCCACGGCCATCTCCCATGTGCTGACGGTCCCTGACTTACTGCGGGGGTTCACTTCTAACAGTAGGCATGAAAGCTAGGTGCCTTCAGCAGAAGCTTTGAATTGTGATCTTTCCCAGGCTGGCAGTGTGTGACACAATTTTCTCTCATATTGGGCAGTAGCAGCAAGAGGCAGCAGCAGTTGGCTATAGAATCATATAGTACTATACATAAAATGGGCTTTTTGTTAGATGATTTTGGCCAACTAGAAGGGAAGGGAAGGGGAGGAGAGTGGAAGAAATGGTCCCTATTTCCCCTTCAAATTTTTCTATATATTACCCCATTCATGGGGTAACATGAATGTTCTGAGCACATCTCAGGCAGTGCAGGCTAAGCAATGATGCTTGCTTGGTTAGATGTATTAAATGCATTTTCAAGTTAAGATATTTTCAACTTGCAGATGGGTTTATAGGGCTGTAGCCCCACTGCAAGCTGAGGAGCACCTGGATAATACATGCAGAACACATGTTAATGAACCTCTTTTTGCTTGTCTCATATCACTCTGTCTTTTGTTACAGAGTGAGATCTGCAAGATCTATGAAAGATAGTGAAAATGACTTTATTTTCCCTACAAGGATGCAGGATACTCAATTCATCGATCAGTGTGAAGATGAGAGAATTTGCTCTTTGCTTGCCTTTCAGAAACAAAATGACAGGCCAGGGATATAGTTCAGCTGAGCAAGTGCCTGCCTGGCAAGTGCAACATCCTGAGTTCAATTCCCAGTATCCCCCACAAAAAGGAAAGAAACATAATAACTTCTCTAATAATTGTCAAGAAATAACATGGCACACTGTCAACACTTTTGATCTCATATCTCTATCAGTCAGTGGGCATTACATCCTTCCATGTGTCTACTCATTTGATGGATAAAATGATACTTGTATTGGTGAGCTACCTAACAGATGACCCAACTAAAATGAACCTAATTAAGTACTCTTGGCTTTACTATTTCACATAGCATAAGCCCAGAGTAAGTTTGGGGTCAAGAGAGGTCAGTTCAATTAGCTCAATGACCTTAGCAAGTACCAGGGTATGTCTTAGTGTCTTGGCAATGACTCTTCATGGCCATAGTGGCTGGATCCATTATAAATACATCCAACTGAAAATAGGATCTCTTCCCTTCCTCATGTCTTCATAGGTCAGAGGTGAAATCATGTCCAGAAAACCCTAAAAGAGATTTCCTTTAAGTAATTGTTGGCCAAGTTTGGTTCATATGTCCACATCTAGACAAATAAGGGGAATTAGACCACAATGATTGCTTCTATCAGTTGCCTTGAAAGTCCACTCCCAGACTAGCTGGAGCCTAGTGAGAAATGTGATTCTTAAACCTCACTCAGCACATAGAAAAAGAAATGCCAGTTGTGGTGCCAGCAAACCATGGTCCACTAACTCTCCAATTGCTTCTGATATACTCAAAGGTTTGAGACCACTGGCTTAGACAGTTATTCTTTAACCTCTAGAGCCAGGGAAGGATTCAACCTTGTTGAGTACCTGAACAAAAACAAAAGCACTGGAGCCAAATTGGGTATTTGTTAAAAAAAATTCAGAGAAGCGTGTATGTGGTGATAAGCCCCAAGAATGTCTTCTGCAATGTCCCCTTGCTTTTATTTGGGACTTTTTGCCTAACTTCCCGACTTCCCTCACTTCCACCTATCTGGCTGTCATATTCCTGGTATACCAGATGCTCCCATAGCTCACAGGAGCTCCATTTCCAGTGGCCTTTCTATTTATCTATTGATACCCTGCTGATCAGTTTCTTTAACTCCATTGTATTCCATCGCACATCCCCCAAGTGCTTTCACCAGTACACTCAATCTCCAAAATTGTTTATCACCTATTGATCTACCTTAAATATCTCAATCCGATACATCACCTTTATTCTCAGCTTATAAAGATAAAGAAAGTTACTCAACTGTAGAGAATTAGAGATAGTATTTGTTTCAAAATTCATCTATCACTTAAAATGCTGATTATAAATCTTTTCACCTTGGCCATCTCTAATTTCCCATAGTGAGAATTCACTATTTTTCATTAATTTCATTTTAATTATTGCCATCCTACTATCTTCTCTCAAAAAGTAATCTTATAATTTCATTAAGAAAATCGATCATTATTATGTCCCCAACGTCTTTCAAGAAGCTCATCTTCTTTGCCTCTGATCTTTCCCTGCTCTGTAAAATACACATCCACATCCCTGCAAACATATCCTCGTCCCAACTTGAGCTTTGCTCTCTTTGCTCCTTTCTCTTTGAAAAATATATTTTCCTCTCTCTTCGTCTGTTTTTGGTTCTACTATTCCTGCCTATGTGAGTTTCTTACTAATGTTTTAACAAATTCCCACAAACTTAGAGAACTAAAACAACACAAATGTTTTCTCACACAGTTCTGGAGGTGAAAATAGTCTATAGCCAATTGACTCCCAAGGTGGGACAGTATGGCAAAAGAGAGCTGCACATACTATGGCAGCCAGGAAGCACAGAGTGAAGCCAGGAGCCTGCAAGAAAGATGAACCCTCCCCAACCATGTCCTAGTGACGCACCTCTTGGGACCAGACCCTACCCCCTAACATCATATTTAGCTATAAACTCATCAGGGATTAATGAACCAAGTACAGTACCCACATGATCCAATCACCTCCCCAAACCCTACCTATGGCCACTCAAGGCTTTGCGGGGACATCTAGATATAAACCCAAATGTACTCCAACCAACCTCTGGTTTTCATGGTCACACTTATACTATTCACATTCATCATTTTCCCTCCATTTTATGAGGACCTGGTCATTAACTGGGCCAAGCAGGTAATCCAGGATCATCACTCTGAGGAAGGCTCCCTAACTCAGCCGTACCCGCAAAGTCTCTTCCTTGATGTATGGTAACATGCATGTAGATTCTGGGGATTAGGACGAGGTCATCTTTGCATGCTTCTGTCTGTCTGTCTCTTCTAGAATTTGCTCTACAGAGTCTTCTTTGATCTGTATCCTCAGCCTGTCCTTCTTTGCTGGATACATCCCCTCAACCTGTAAACCTTCTTACATCGCTCTCATTGGAAAGAGTCCTCTCCACTCCTTCACTTCCTCCACTTCTGCCCCATTGTGCCCACACTTTTCATAGTCAAATTCCTTGAAGTTGGCATTCATGCCTAGTGTCTCCACTCCTTCCCCTGTGAATCACCCTTCAGTGCACTGACGCCGACTTTCTTTCTCTACCTATCATTCGGCCCAAATAGTTCTTCCTAGGATTGGTTACAAACATCTTGATCCCTGTCATATTGGTATTCAAGTGACTCAATTTAGACCTTATCTATGTGACTTCTGGGCAGCATGTGGCACTGTGGACTTCAATCCTGCCATTTTCTTCCACTTTAACATGAGTAACAGTGGTTCCTTGGCGTTCCCCCCAATTACTCCATTCTTAAATCTGCACTGTGGAGTTCTTCTTCAAGTTCAAATCAAACATTGCTGAGCCTCTTTTCCTTTTACTATGATCATCTATTTGGATGATTTTATTCACTCGCTAATTCTATCTATTGGCTATGAAAAGAAGACCACGTTTCTTACTGTTGTGGAATGTCCATCTAACCACGTGTTGGGGGCATCTTTACCTGCACAACCTAATAGCCTCTAACACAGTATTTCTGAAATTGACTGCCAAAGCTCCTTCTCTCCTTTTTCTATTTCTTGGCCTAGTTATTGAACCACAGACTCACTCTTACTTCTTCAGTATTACCGCCTACATTCAATTATGGTACATATAGTGGTGGAGATTTTCTGTGGTGGATATTGTGGTGGATATTTAGTTGTTTAATATCAATTCCAATCTCTCTACCATGTCTTCCTGTGGCAGAAAGTCTTAAATACTAAAAAGCAGATTTTCCCAGGTGCCCTTGAAGCTAGATCCAATTGTAATGTAGGCAGCACGAGCCAGGTACACCTGTGTGAGGCTTGATTGAGAACTGCATTTAGGCAGGAGAGAGGTGGGACACTAGTTGTCCTGGCGCACACTGACACTGACAGTGTGGCTGCTCCAGCAACTTCCAGGTCAGTCATGTGGTTCGTGCACTCTGAAGAAGGAAAGCCACTTCCTTGGCAGCCCAGTTCTGTTGTGTGACTTAGAGCGTTATTCCCGAAAATTCAGCCTTGAATGTCACTCTTCAACGCTTCCCAACATCCCACACAACATTTTTGCCCTGTCCTGTTTCAAACAGTGCTCGATTTTGTTCTCTGCATCTGAACCCTAACAAATATAGCTATAAAGTAATATGGGTGTGTATTCTTAGAAATACACCAAATGGTCTCACGCCCACCCATTGTCTTAGTCCACATCGTCACTGTGGGTTGTCTGTGCTATTGCCTTGGCCTTCTAATTGGAAAAGCTAATCCTATCTACTCATGTGCTTAGAGTTCTTCAAGAGGCTTCATCTGTAGGTGTTATACCCCACAGCCTCTGGGGCAGGCAGATTCTTTTTCTCTGTTCCTGTCCGTCTATCCCATCTGTCCATCTGTCCAGGCTTCCTGTCCAGTTCCCATGCGCCATTCATCAGGCTCCAAACCCGCATCCATGAGTTGACCCTGTAGGACTCCTCTTTCATGTCCCACCTTGCAGATCACTAAGGCCTTTAAGGCCTAGTTCTGATGTTTCCTTTTCTGTCAATCCTTTCTTGACTCATCCTGATGGAAGCAGCCCTCCTGTTTCTGCACACTGTACTGTTACTTCTATGCTTCCTTCACCGTCTTGAGCCTTTGTTTAATTCAGAAGTCAGGCACATCTTCCTGTGAGATACATCTCACTGTGAACACATCTTTATATCCCTAGGCCCACTCAGGATGCAGCCTACACAACAGTTATGCCTTTAGTAAACACTTCACTAATGAAAATATCAATCATATCATAGAAATAAAAAAATGAAATGTAGTGTCCACTATCAACAAATATTTATCAAGTGCCTACTTGATTTATCAATCAGATTCTAGGGCTACATCAGGTTGGATTCTAGAGACATGGTAGAGGAAAGGACTTGCTTAGAGTTTAGAGTCTAGCTGGGGAGACAAAAACCAAAATATTCAAAATCAGTAATTGGTTACCAATACCCTTCAAGCAGGAAATAATAAGGGACGAAAGGGAGCTGAAACTCTGGGATTTCTAAAGGGAATTTCAGCTTAGGTGGGACCAAATCAATCCCTAAAGAAATACACACAAGAGCACACACTGCTGCTCTGTCTCTGTTGTACTCTTTCTCTCATCTACTAGTAAGAAATATTAATTCTTAGAGTTTAAAACTTCACAGGGGAAAAAAGTTATGTGTAAAGGTTTCTAATTTGCAAGGTTGTCTCTATCCATGGAGCTAACACTTCCTATTGTTCCTGAGCTCACTAGAAATCAAATTCTTTGCCGTGTTCCTTGTTGAAGGCTCCAATCCCTGCTCCCTGTCCTCACAGAGTATCCACTTTCTGCAGCACATCAGCCTTTTCGTGAATGATCCTGCCCTCGTGTCAGAATAGAACTCCCTCCCCGGCTTCCCAGGTGTGAGGTGCGCAGTTAGAATAGTGCCTTTGGGGCTTCTCCGTGACACTTTGGCATGGGGCCGAGCCAAGTGCTGTCTCCCTTGTGCAGCGAATGCTCTCCATCGCCACTGACCATCCTGTGTCCCAGGGTGTGCTTCATGCTGTGGTCCAAGAGCCAAAGACCATGCTGTCGCTGCTTTCAAGGCTGGGAGTGCAGTGAGAGGCTTATCTGCTCAGAAACATCTCCACATGCCTGTGTGTCTTCTCCACCTACCTAGGGTGGCTCCTCTGCCTGCTCTGAGCTACAGTGTGATGTTCACTTTCTTCCTAGCAGCTGCTCCAATAGACCTCGTATTACTTTTAAATGTTTCTTCACCTGGACTGTAAGGTTTTCAAGAGACAGAATCCATCACTGTTGATCTTCTTGGTACCTAACACAGTGGCTCACAGAGAAGGGATATACCTTATGTCTTTTAATGAACATGACTTTTGCTCAGATAAGCCTGTCCAAGTGACACTCAGCAACTTCCCAAATTTGGGTATTTGAGATAGATGTGAGCCATCCCTTTTGCTGCTGGAGAAACTCAAGTTCTAAGGGAAATCTAGTAAACATTTAGACTTGCACAGCCTTTCTGTTTTCAAATCTCTCTCATGTGTGAAATGCTTTAGGAAGAGTAAACAGTGTTCTTTGTAAACAGTTGTATTATGTTATCCCTGATCCAGAGCTGTATAATAACTTGTGTTTAGGAGTTCCCAGATGCAGACTTTTGTGACTGATTTATGGTCAACCAGCCACTAAAGCCTAGGACTCAGTACTTTGGATACAAACAAGCACTCTACAAACTTACAGAATGTTATGATTTATATCTAGATGTTCCCCCACAGCCTCTGTGCTCAGAAGTGGGGCTGAGGGGAGGTGATTTAATCATTCGGTGTGATAGTCACTACTAGACTAATCCACTGATTAATTAATAGCTCAATGTGACTTGGAAGGTGAAACCTTGTTGGAGGAAGTGCACTGGGGGCTTTGGCTGACAGGATCTGTATCTTTCCTCTCTTGATCTTCCTCCGCTCTCTGTGGCCCTGCCATGAGCTGTTTCTCCTCTGCCATGGTGCCCTGCCTTGGGGCCAGTTGACTATGGACAGAGACCTCTACAAACTGTGAGCCAAAAGAAACTTTTCCTCCTCAGCGTTTTGGGTGTTGGGTATTGTGTCTCAGCTACAACAAAGTAATTAAGACACAGGAATTTTTAAAAAATTGATGTTGCCGGGTGTGATGGTGCATGCCTATAATCCCAGCACTTGGGAGGCTGAGGCAGGAGGATCATTGCAAGTTGGAGACCAGCCTGGGCTACAAAGTGAGCTCAAGGCCAGCCTGAACTGCACAGTGAGACCCTGTCTCAAAAATACAAAAAAATAAAAAAATAAAAAATTGATCTCAGTTTTCTAGGTTTGATAGCACTGTGCACTAGCTCTGGGTCAGCTCCAAGTCCCAAAGTCTTGCTGTTGTGAGGTCAGCTTCTTGGATCCAGTGCATTGGCACACACCCAAATTCTACAGTCAGCGAGAGCTCCATGTGTAGTAGCCTTTCCTCCTTCTCCCTGGGCCCTGTAGATAACATAGAGCACTGACCACATCTTCTCCTGGCTTTCTGGCACCAAGTGTTAATGGTTAATTTAGTACAAGACACTGTTTGAGTTCTAAATTCCTGTTAAGTTTTTTTTTTTTTTTCCTGTTAAGTTAATAAAAATATACATAAATGTAGTAGAATAAAATAAAACTGAGAACAAAAACACACCAACAGCCATGAGCAATTTATCTATTCAAAGTCCCCTAAGAGTAGAAAAAAGAACTCTTGGCATTTTTCTTTTCTTTTCTTTCTTTCTTTTCTATTTTTTGTGGTACTGGAGATTGAATCCACAGGGTCACCCATGTTTGCTAGGCCAGCCCTCTCCCACTGAACTATATCATCAAACCCTTTCTTTAAAAAAATTATTTTGGGACAAGGTCTTGCTTAGTTGCCCAGGCTAGCCTTGAACGTGGATCCTCTTGCCTCAGCCTCACAAGTAGGATTACAGGTGTGTGCTACCACAATTGACTACAAAATTGACACAGCATTTTTGAAGCTTCCTTTTTTGTTGTTGTTGTTGTTGCTCCAAACACAAAACAAATGTAGAGCTCTAAACACTAAATAGATGAGAGTGGCTAAAAAAGGCCACTACAACATGCTCAAAGCTCCTGTTGTTCAGTAGTGTAGATCAACACCTGCTTCACCTCTGTTAGATCGGGATCCACAGAGCATTTTGCTACCATGCTGGTGATGGCCAGGGCCAGTTTTCAGTTTCTCTTGGTGCTCCAATGCTTACCTGTGGTTTAGTAAATGAATGATAGCAAATTAGCACTTACTTTGAGATTTGAAAAAAAATCCCAACACCACAATGTTTCTGAAAAAAAAAAATCCTTCTAGCCCAGCACATCACCTCTCATCCAGCCAGTGGTGGGGAGGGTCATGGCCGCACTCACAGTGTCTTCCCTACAACTTCCCACCCAGCACAGCGCGGGGTCCCAGATGCGCACAGCTGGGTCTGTGGGGACTAAACCCCAGGGACCTGCCGTACAGGGCAACCCCGTCTCTGCTCCCTGCTCCTGAGGTCAGTAGGAACCCAGCAGCGAGTCTCCCAAGGTCCAGAACCAGCCGCAGCTTTGTCAGGGGGCTGCTCCCCAATCCACTGGGGCAGGTCGCAGAGTCACCCGCGTCCTCCCAGGCTGAAAGCTCTGTCTGTCTTCAGCTCCCCGAGCCACCAAGACAGAGCTGCTTTGAAGGCCTCCCACTCTCGGGGTCACCTGCTGGCTGCCCGGGCCAGGAGGTCAGCTTCAGCCCGGGAAGGAGAGAGGGAGGCAGGCACGGGTCTGTCCATAAAAGGATCTCTTTGAGGTCGGAAAGAAGAAAGCAGTGCATGTTGTGTTCCCAGTAGGAGCCCTGGCAGCGGCTGCCTGAGAACAGGGCTGTGAACAGTGCGTGCTGGAGGGCGGCCAAGCGAGCAGCCAGACGTTTTTCACAGGACCTCGAGCTGCCACCGCCATCCCCAGCGGACGGGGGAGTCAGGGTGGCCACCTCCCGCCCCACTGGGCAGCTGCTGAGCAGCTCAAGGGCCACGTCCACCCAAGCTTGCGACAGCACTAGCGAGCACACAGGCTCAAAGACAGAGTCAGACTCACACAGACCAGTGCGGGGAGGAATTGCCTCTCACCGGGGACCATGTGGAGCCTTTGCTCTTGCTCTCTTCCTGTGGTGAAAAAGTAAAGAAACACCCCCCACCGCCCCCACACACACCCTTCTCTCCGCAGACCTGCCGGTCTGATACAGTAGCAGGCCCATGCACAGCCCAAGCCCTGGCCTCCCTCCCTCCCCTCTCCAGGCTCTGGGCACGTTCACATGAGCTGCTCCAGGTGCTAGGCTCACAGCAAGGAAAATCAGGGTCCAGGGGTGGCAGTGTGCAGTGCCGGGGTCCAGGGTGGCCATGGCTAGGAGTCTCCACCAAGGGACAGGAGGGCACCTCACCTCTGGCCTCCCTCTCTGGCATCCAAAGGCCTCCCCGAACCGATGACCCCTCTCTGGACAGCAGCACATGGACCCTTCCCCGGGCCCGAGCACTTTCTCTGCCTCTCCTGGCCCTGCCCACGATGACAAGCTGAATGTGCACCTGAGTTTGCATGGCGCTGCTGGCCTTTGCGTCTCTCCAGAGCCGGGGAGAGGATCCTCTTGCCTGGGGAGCCTCCCAGGGATTCCCTCCCTTTTATCTGCTGCCACTGCACCTAATGCAGTTCCCTAGCTGCTGCCAGGAACTTCATTACCGCTCCTAACTCGGGGCGGCTGTAGCTCAGGCAGGCATGTGTGGGGTGGCGGGACGATGCTGAGCCCCATGTGCACTGGACGCCCCGGCCCTGCTCGACCAGTCCTCTAACAAGCCCCTTTGTTGCCTGCCCTGGCATTCAACCTCCAAGAAGCAGCGCAAGGGAAGGTGCCTTGATTTGCTGTCATTGGCAGTGCCCATTTGGAACCATGGCATTCGGCGCCAAACCTATCCAGGAAAACCCAAGGGGGAAACAAAAGAGCCCCAGCGTCCCCCGCAAGCACGACCTCCTGTGGCACTGGGTCTTTATTGAATTCCCTATGTGTTCTTTCGGGATCTGCACATGTTCTTATTGTTGTTTATTTAAGCCCAGAGCGGTCTTGAGTCCCCGGGGTCCCTTGCTCTTCAGAGCCGATGATCCCAGTTACTGTTTAGCTGCTGCTAGGATGCTATTTGAGCGAACCACATCTGAGGACGCTGGTGCTGGTAAAGCATCTCTTTAGTTAAATAATGCAAGACAGCACATTTGGGGAGGCAGAAGGCATGCGGTGGCAGTTCAGAAGGAAGACAAAGAGGAACAGACCGCTGGCTCTGGTGGGAACCAGGGTGGTATGTGGCGTCCCTCACATAGAGACAAAAATCCCAGCAAATTACCATAATGCCAAACAGAGGGCCAAGACAGACATAATGGAACCGCATCCCTCCTTTGTCCCCTGTACAATTAAGTGAAAAATCACAGTTATTTTCTTTTGCTGTTTTCAGTCAAGTACATGAAAGATATGCTTGTTTCCCCTTAAAATGCGTTGTAAAAATTCTCAGGTGAATTGTACAGAGAATCCACAGGTCTACAGCCTCTATCCTGAGCTGTTAGTATCCCCTTTCAGGACTTGTTTCCTGCCATGCTCTTCCTAGCTGCTTCCTCCAGCTCTTGATAGGCCCGGAGTCTCTGAGCCGCTCATCTAGCTTTTCCCCCAGAAGCTCAGCTTCTCCCCAGCAAGCCTATCTCCAGGGCAGGGGCTCTGTACTGCTCCAAGGAGCTTGTTAGCTCTGTTCCGGGGTGAGTGCTAAAGAGTGGGAGATGGTTCCCATCTTTGCTGCCCCTTTGCTTGTTTGGTTATGCATGGTTGCACGGCACCGACAGGAAAAGGATGCTTTTATATGCCTGGCTTTGTGCAAATTCCCTTGCCAGTGGCTCACTGCTGTCATGGTGGAGAACTTCCTACAGCCGAGAGCACCTGGATGTTTCTGTGCTCCAAAGAGCCCAGCTATACTTTTTAAAAGCACCGTGCAGACAACAAGGACCTCTTAAGCTTTGGGATAAATCGTTAGCCTCTCCTGAGCTTGCTATAAGCAAGCTCCCTTTGCTCTTCTCTCTGCAATTCTTTGGGTGTGAATTTGAGAGTAACCTGGAGAGATGTCAGGAAGCTTCAAAGAGCGCTTAGACAGGACACACTCAAGGTGCTTAGGCTCCTCTATGGGAAACAGTGTGCTTTCAAACTTGCAAGTGAAAGGCTTTGTAAAAGTTCATGATGTATGAAGATCCCCATGTGTTACAGCAATGAGAAATCACCTTTGAAAAGCTCCATGTTATGCCTTTGATGACAAAGCACAAATGATTGACTTTCGACCCAGGTGGTCACACTGGTGACCCACGAGCAGTGCCGAACCCATGAAGAGTCAGAGTGGTACAGGCTCCTCTCCAAGTCTTCAAGTGGAATACATAGCATGTTTCTCCAAACAAAGCCTCGTGTTATACAGCTCTGGGGTGGTCTTCCTCAAAACAATCAAGATGACTTTGGGACATAGTAAAACCTAAAAGAAAAGAAACAAAATAAAATCTGGGGGATCATTACATGGCAAGAAGACACTTTAAGGCTGGGAATTCCAGAGCTGTGACCCCTGGCCATTCCAGATTCCATCCCCTGTCCTGGAGATCCTGAGTCCTGTGTAACAACGCCTCTCTGGGGTGGGAGAGGTGTTGGTGAGACTCTCACGGTCCTTTATGAATCCCATTTACTCAAGAACTGTTTGCTTCAGCACCTTCCGTGTTTGTGCTCTGTGCGGGGTACTATTGGAGGTATAAAGAGCGGCAATTGTCAGCTAAGACTGACTGAGTTACACGAAATCACTGCAGTAAGTATTTTATATATATTTCTCACTCCGTCTGTACAATTTCTCTTTCAAAAGTAAGTTTTGTTGATATTGTTCTTATCCCCACCTAAAAATGAAAAAAAAAAACCAGACTTGGGTTGGCTGACTTGCCCCAGAACACACATTTATGAAGGGATTTTTCTGGGATACAAACTCAGAAGATCTGACCGCAGAGGCTACATTTACCCACCAGCCACACGAAAGACAACACAAGCAGCTGTGAAGAAGTCACGCCCGGGTTGTGGGGTTATGGAACATGCAGACGCATGAGGCTCTGAGCTGCTCGGAGCGAAAGCACAAGGGCAAAAGGGCAAAAGGGCAAAGGGGCAAAAGTGCTCCTGCTTGAGGTCACCAAATGTAGGTATCCTGAGGGGAGACCACACGTTCACTACAGCTCCAGGCCAGGAAGAACTTCACAACCGTATCATTGTCTCAGCTTGAAGCTGAATAAAAGAGCAGAGCTGTAATTGACGGCTTTCCCTGGTGCCCACGCTAGAGTCCTTTGGGGACTTACCGCCCCCCTTCACCAGGTCTGTGACCAAAACATTGGAAATGACTCCTGAATTTGCCTCCCCATGCTTCGGGGCAGTGTCTGCCCCAGGTCCCGGCTCCTCACTTTGGTGCCCCTCCCTGCCAGGCAGGAGGGCATGCGCCTTCCTCTCGCTCCCTGCTGGCTTCAGAGGCTGGACAGTGGCTGCCATAGCCAAACGGGGAGCACAGGACAGGGCAGACTACGGTTACGGCAACAGGCGAGGGCTGCAACTTAGTCCTCACTGGGGTGGAAATGAAAGCAGTCAGCGAGACAGGCTAAGCGTGGGACCCATCGTAGAGGCAAAGCCCAGTCGATGGCAAAGCAGTGGTGCAAGGACAGTGGGACTGACTGAGTGACAAAATGATGACCAGGCTGGGCACTTGCAGGAGACGTGCATTCTCAGAGACCCGAGCTGCAGCACGAACTTAAGACTGATCAGATCTTCAACTGAATGTGAAGGATGCCTCAAGAAAAAAGAATGGCGTACTTATTCCAGCATTTCTCCCGGCACTTCCTGCAAATATTTACTGATGACAGTTCCTTATGGTTGATACAGGGTCTCTAACACCCACTTGGCAGACTACTAGAGGGCTGTTATCTGGGGGGTGGGTGAGGTTGCAAATGTTATGGAAATAATTTTATGCCTTCAGATATTTCTGTTCAGAGGTTGTGTCTATGATCATGACAACCTTGACTTTATCACTCAGTGTCCCAGAAACATTTCTCCTTCAGCTGCATGGATTTACATGGCATTTGAATAATTGCATTGCTCCAGTTGCTGACTGTGTGTAAAGCAGTGTTGAATCTAATTGTATCCTTAGTTAAGAAATATAGTATACAATGCTTCTGCATTTTAGAAGCTAGTGTTTCATAAAACACTGTTTCTATTATATATATGTGTGCATCAGGGGTGATCAAAATACATGGTAAGTGTCAAATTTTTTAGAAGTTGTTATAGCAAAAGATACATTCCCATTAATCCCCCTCAAAATACTCTCCCTTGCTTCAGACTCATTTATCACTTACCACATTGCTCTCGCCATTTCTGAAACAGCTCTGGAAGTCCTCTTTCACCAGGGTCTTTACAAAGTCTGATTAAAAAATGTGGAAAATGCTGCTGCCAAGCGCTATCCAAGGGAAAGGCAGCGCATAATAACACGACTGCGTCTTCATCCACCTTAGTCACTAGATCTGGTACTGTGTGGCTTCTGTCTCCTCCCCAAAGTCAAAATGATCATCATAGTTAAATACTGAGAATCAGTTCAGGACATCAGGGCAACTACAATGGCACAACGAAACACATTCATGAAAATGGGCTTCCAGAACTATTTCAGAAAATGACAAAAATGATGGGACAAGTGTGTTCAGAGAAAGATGAGTGTTTGGTGGGGCACTGATGGTCACATGTCATTTGCTGCAGTAAATTTTTAAAAATTTAAACATTCATCATATTTTTCTATCACACCTTGTAAATGTACTAAATTATGATCTCAGATGGCATAACCCAGACAGACACTGGGTCAGGACCAGCTCATTCAGTGACTCCGCTGTATCATGAGAGACTCGGGTTCCTCCCATATCCCCACTTTGATGTCACGTGCAGCGCTGGCACTATCCTCAGGCTGGACCCCCTCAAGGTCATGGTTTGGCCATTAGCAGAAGCCAGGGCAAATACATCCCCCCTCATGCTTGCCAAGAAGGAGAGAGACTTGGTTTTCTTTCAGAAGATTCAGGTATGACTCCCTGGTGTCTCCCTGGGCCAAAGCAGCTTAGACTTGCCCATCTCCGAACTGACCACTGGCAAGGGGGTGGAATGGCTGGAGCTGGCTGCACAATGTGCGTGACATGTGCCTTGGGGAAAAGGGGCTTCATTTATTATTTTTCAATCTTTCATCTCTGCTTCCAAAAGATATTTGCTGAGAGCCAACTGCGCTCCCCGGTTACCAGCTCCTCGCCATATGAAGCTCACCATCTGGCAGGGGAGAAGAGAACACAGCACCAGGATTAGTATGCAAAGTGTGTTGTAGGGTCCAGTTGAAGAGGCCTAAAGAGGATGCCATAAGAAAGGACCCAAGTCTGTCCTGAAGAAAGAGCAAATGGGACAGTCTCCTATGCAGGAGTCATATATTGGCGGTCCTGCGAATGCCCTGAACTAGGTACAGACAAAAAGAGAAGACTCTCTTTTTGAAATTGGTAATATGCTAAGAAAATAAAAAGATGTTTGCAGTGTCTAATGCAGCAGAAAGGTAAACGAAAGTCTGTGCAATAACTTCTGAAAGGCTCAGCATAGTAAGTTTCCAATCTCTCATAGAGAAGAAGCTTGAAGGGTCAGGTAACTTCCCCAGGGCAGGGTAAATAAGAAGCGGCCAAGTCAGGCTTTGAACCAGGGAAAGCCAGCTCCCAAACACATGTTCTTTTAACACACTGGAAATGGCAACTGGATTTTGAAAATAGGAAACAGTGTCCATAAAGAGGAGGTTAACAGACAGAGCGAGGTGGAGGCGACACCGCTGCAGACCTTGAGGTTAAGGGGAGACGGAGAGTGACGGAGGACAACTCCATGGCGGGAGCACAACTGCCACTCCACCTGTCATGCATTGCCGGTCCTTCAGTGGCAGCTCCTCCTGAGGTCGCTCTTCTTCTCTTTCTAAGTCAAGTTTCACACCTTTCCTGCAACCCCGTGTGCTGGTACCTCTTCCTCCTCTAACCACACCTTCTGAGCATCTGTCCCACTCCCTCCATGAGACCCTCACATTCCCACAAGGGTGAGTCCAGCCTTGGGGGCCATGCTGTTTTGTCCTGTGTACATCTGAGACAGACTCAATAGCCCAGGAGGGGTCTTCAGTGACTGAGCTCAGCACTCGTGGCTTTTACGTTGGTGGCTTATAATTCTGAGCGTACAACTGCATCAGTAAGCAGCTCCTAGAAAAGTGCATGCTCCGGTTCCCACCACAGAAAGCTGGGTGGGAGCCTCCAGAGATACAAGATAGGCCTGAGTTTTTAAAGCTGTTCGCATCAACCCGTACAATCCATATAACCACCTCGGCCCATACCCAGAACGATCTAGTGGGAACTATAGCTCTCTCATCAGCTTTTCTATTAGATTCTGCTGCATTCAGGGCTTGAAGAGCAGTGCAGTTATCCTTGACCCTGAACATTTTACTACTGTATCTCTCTTGCTTGCAGAGTTGCCTCTGTGGCTTGGGGTTACCGTGGGAAATTATTCTAGGTTGACCCTACATTTACTCCAATTTAAAAATCATATCGTAATTATATCCTATCTGTCTCCTGCACTTCCTTGTCAGGAGTCCAAATCTCTTTTCCTAAGTCATTTGCTGTCTTAATCCAAAAGAAACACTATTCTATTCTGGTGTCTTCTGGTAACCCCTGAAAACTGAAGTCTGCTTTTTCTGCCTTTATTCATTTAGCCATTTTCCACCTTCTTGCATTTCCTCTCCACATTCTTGATGCCACCGGTTGTCATTTATAAATTTACGTCTTTTCTTCACCAGAGATGTGCGTTGCTTAAATCAACATTCACTGTGATGCAAGCTGGGAGGTCCAGGGTGTAAGTGCAGTAATGGCTATTGGGCTGGTAGAAATCTGGTAGGGGAGGATGGAAAGCAGAATTACCACATGCTGCAAAGATCCTGGAACTTTTAATTACTGGTGAGAGGTCTTAGTTTGTGCAAGCAATGCATTTCCAGAGTATGGAGTCAGAGCCTTGGTGAGGGGCTGAGCAGAGCTTAGGCACCTTCACTGTGAACGGCCTCCCCAGGGAGTGGAGCGCAGACTGCACTTGATGGGCTCCATGCCTCCAGGAGGGACAGCGAAGGAAGAGGAGAACTGGCATTGTGAGGAAGGACTTGTGCATAACAGCAGGTGGAGGTCTGGGTACAAGTTGAGAAGCCAGTGGTCCTTTTAGCAAACCCAAGTTCCATGTTCTCTGTGATATTAGACCTGGTACGTTGAAGATGTCTATACACTTGTGTGATGAGAGACTCTGATGCTGAGAAGGGTCAGATCTGAGAGGACAGCACAAGTCCAAGAGGAGGAGAGTGAGCGTCTTACAGAGGAGCTTGCAGCATGCGGGAGGAAGAGTCCAGAAGACTTGAGGATTATTCACGTTTTTAAATTCTCCCTGGTCAGGGTTAGTGTTCATGAGAAAGATGGTGAATTAGACCAACTGGGAATTTCTCCTTCAAAAGACATCACCTCTCTCTGCCTTTTTAAATTATAGGAGAATCTTATGTGAGCCTTTTGGGTCTAAAAACACAGAGCATTTGCCCTGTGCATGTGCATTTTATCTATTATCCCATCATAGAAAGTCCTCAGTGACCGTTTCACTGAAAATGTCATTTTGCTTATTTTTACCTCTTCTGGGATTATTTTTTTACCCCTCTCAATTTAAAATAGGGTTAATTACAATATATAGGATATTGTGTATCATCCAGTCAAAAGAGTATTGTTACGGTTTGTGTCTGCATGTCCCCCCAAATCCTCATTCTGTCATGGGAGGGCTTTTAGAGTTTTGATTGATTGGGTGTGAGTGCTACACTTGCCTTGGGATGGATAGTTTGCATATATAAGGGAAAGAGGCTTGTTCTCCCACCCCCTTTCATTTTGTTCTTGTTGCTTTGCTGTTTTCTGCCACCACCATGAACATTTGCCCTCTGCCATGTGCCACTCTGCCTTGGAGCCAGCCAAGTATGGACTGAAACCTCCACAAACTGTAAGTTAAATAGAACTCTCCTTCTGTGCATTGGGCATTTTGTCTCAGCAACAAAAGTAAAGTAACTAAGACAAGTATAAAAAGAAAGTGATGGTGTTTGCCTGATAAGGGAGGATGAATATCACATGCTACATCAGACTTGATATGATCAAATAAGTTATACCAGAAGGCTGAGAAACTAAAAATCTAAAATGAAAATATTTCTCCTTTCCCTCTTAAAGTTCTTTGTTTAATTCTCTCAAATAGGGAATTCTTTTATTCAAGCACTACAGTGCTTCTAATTTGTTAGAGATGTTTCTCCTGATGTTTCATCAGACCCAACAGAATAAAAGCTAACCTAGGGTTTATTACAGAAATAAGCATTGCCCAATAGTCTTCCCACTTCTCTATGCTCTAAAGACCGAAACCCTCTGGGAAGGGTTGCTGTAATGATGCTCTCTGAACTTTTGACAATATAGAGCCACACCACAGAATTAAAGTGCTTTTCAATTCACTGACACTTTTATTTGGTATTTTAAAACTTTAGATGAAGCCAGTGGATCTTTTGCATTCATTTAATAAAGGATAAAAGTCTTCATAATTTATAATTTACTACGAGAATTTAATGTTTTAAAGTCTTTATTTTAAAAGTATAGAAAAATTTAGTTGTTTTCACTTAAGGAAAAAAGTAGATTCAGCATAGCTTTACATACACTTTGTAACTGGGGCAACTCAGTTGTTCAAACATCATATAAGTTCCTGCAGCTGAAGATGAAACACTTCTAGGGTTCTACATGGTGAAGTCAGGTTTATCATTATCACAGGCACAACTCCTGAAGGCAAATATTTGTGGACCTAAATTTCATGACATTCAGCACCTCCTACTCCCCCATGCAAGTATTTAACCTATAGTGGTCTTACAGATAGATTTTACTAAGCCTGTATCAATAGCAAGGAGCTGTCAGCAGTGAATAATTGCTGTAAAACTCATTTAGTCACATATTCAGTAACTTTAAAATAGGTGCTTTACTTAAATAATTAAATCATAAAACAAAATAGTTGCTAATATAGTCAGTGGGTTTTATTTTGATTTTGTTATATTTAATCTCTAAAAATATTGAGTAAAATCATTCTGTTTGAGACCGTATGTGAAGAATAGGCATGAGGCAAGGAAATCACACCTCCAGCATCCAGAAAATAAGAAGAAGGATGTCACACCTCCTGGTGTGGTTCTTCTGTGCCAGTGGGAAGCTTTAGGCTGAAAGAATGGATTCAACAATTAACATGTGCTTCAGCTCCTTGTGGAAGCCCTGTGATGTTGCTGTAGACCTGGGCCCATTTGTCTCTAGGACTACATTATTTGATATTGTGGGGGATGATTTAATGGCTATGACTCACTTGTTACATGGGCCTAGTGATTTTTACATGTCATGGGTTTTCTCTCAAATGCTCTCACTTTCCTCATTACATTTCTATGGCAGGCTTTATACATACAACATTGTGATGAATGAAAGCAACAAAGTTTACTACACAAACCATCATCATAATAAGCCAGAAGTCATTTCTCCCATGTTATTAAGCCCCTACTGCATGCCCAGCACTGAGCTAGGTGCTGAGGGAACAAATAAGACAGAGCTCTAGTTTCAAGCAGTTCATCAAGTAGAAATAGAGATTCTTATTCAGTGTCATGAGAAACACTTAAATAGTTCTAAGGTCATAAGACAATGAGATGCCTATTTTCTCCAGCCTATTTACTTCTCTTACAAAAGTGTATTATTCACTTTTCTGTTGCTAGACACAATACCTGGCACCTAAAGCTTAAAGCAGGAGAGGTTTAATTAGGGTCATGGCTTCAGCCCATGGTTGGTTGGCTCCAGTGATAGCAGAGCGAAGCTGCTTAGTTCCTGTGGCTGGGAAGCAGAGCATGGAAACAGTGTGGAGAAGAAGGGTGAGGAGCTACACAGACTATAAAATGGCATGGCTCCATGACCCACACAAAACCACTAATCAGCTAGGTGTTTCTTGATCCAATAAAGTTGGAATATTTCTGACCCTTATTAACTTCACATCCAAATTCAACTCCTTAAACCATCCATACTTACTCTCCAAATAAAGACAATAGAACATTCCTGATTCCACCTAAGAATGTAACTATCCTAAATATAACTGGGAACACAATAATCCTTTCTCCAAAGTCTCAAGAGTTACAGCATTTTTCAAAATCTAAGTCCAAGTCTTTCTGAGATTCAGAGCTAACTCTCAGCTGTAAATATATGTAAAAATAAAAAATCAAGTTTCACAAATCCAAGTTACAATGGCATGGGATAAATATTCTCATTCTAAAAGGCAGGAGTGAGGGAAAGAGATGAATCAGCCCAAAGCAAGCCTGAAATCCAACAAGGCAAGCGTTAATTCCTGTGCTCCATATCTGCCATTGAAGGCATACGTGGGTAAAATGTGAGTTCTAGGTGGCTTCGGCAGGCCCAGCACTATGATATTGTTGGTTACAGATCACACGGCCTCTTACTTAAACTGCCTCCACTCTTGCACTGCAGCTTTTCTTGACAAGTGTTCCACATTCTTGGCATCACCAACTTTGTGGGATCTCCACTGCACCCTTGGCTTCATTCCCACAGCTTAATGAACTGCCTTCTTAGTGGTTCCTTCCATGGCTTTCTAGGCCTTTCTTTGAAATCTGGGTGGAATCCTCAAAGATCCCACAACTCCTGCACTTTGCAT
Source organism: Chinchilla lanigera (assembly GCF_000276665.1). Taxonomy (NCBI): domain Eukaryota; kingdom Metazoa; phylum Chordata; class Mammalia; order Rodentia; family Chinchillidae; genus Chinchilla; species Chinchilla lanigera. The sequence goes on from NW_004955436.1 coordinate 6,817,551, forward strand.
ACCAGTAAACAGCACATTGTAGAGGATGCCAAGTCTGACTGATAACTTGAACAGGCCCCTGGTACCATAACTTCAGCAGCCTCTGAGTGCCTGGATAAATGATCACAGTGAAACAAATCCAGGGAACTAATTTCTTGATAGATTCTTATTGAGTAGGCATCCCAGGGACTCTCCTCACAAATGGAAGGTTCACACGTTTGTGCCCTTGACTCTGCAATGGTAGGGGTCTTGCTGATTCCTGAGAAACCCTCAAGACATCTTTCCTTTTGTCCCTGTACAAAGTACTTAGTTTCTTTTTAACAGTAATGCTTCAGCAGTCATATCTTCTTTGTGCCAACTCTACACATGATTCCTTTTGGGCTCAAACTTAACATTTTCAATTTTTTTTTCCTGTTCTGCGTTTTCCCTGATTCTTATAAATCTAGTTAAAGCAACCAGCACTACCCATGCTGTGGCCTGAATGTGGGCTTGTCTTGAAATTTTCTCTGCCAGATTAATTATTTCATCACCCTTAATATCAGTCTACAGAGTATCAGGACATGGTCACAATGTAGCCAAATTTTTTGCCAGAATATAACACACATGCCCTGTAGTCTAACTGCCAATGAAGTCTTTGTTCCCAACTCAAGCTTCCCATGCCTGGCTTTTACTGTCCACATTCCTATCAGTCTTTTGAGCTCTGACTAGAATCACCCATCATACTTTTTTTTATAGCATTCCAAGGCCTCCATAGACCACATCTCCAAACTTCTCCAAATTCTTCCCACAAAGTAATTCTGTCAGAACCACATGGTCAGGGATAGTCACACTAACAACACCACTGTCTGCATCAATTTTATTGGTCACGTTCCCACTTTTGGACACAATACCCGACACCCAAAACTTAAAGGAGGAGAGGTTTCATTAGGCTCATGGCTTCAGTTTATGTTTGGCTGTGTCCAAGGCAGAAACATCTATTTTATTTAGAAATAAAAATGCTAGTGTCTCATTAAATTAATCTCATGACATAGCAATGCAGAAAAACCCATGGTTTGTGAGACATTTCTAAACCATTCCCTCCACATGCTCTCCTTTGATCACCTTGAGGAAGGAGGATAAGATTGTTCATGAAGGCAACCAGTATTAGCTTCAGTAGTTCTGACTAGAAATTCATTCTTTTTTATTTAGGTGAAAGTCACTTCCTTATGACTTTCACATATTCTTCTTTGTACCTAACTGTGACCTTTTCCACCTAACAGGTTTTCTAGTATTTGGAGACAGCTCTCATCACCTTAAGTCAGCTTGTCCTTGAGCTTTTCACTCCCTGTTCATCCACTGAACCTTCAGGAAATAGCACCTGAGCTCCACAGCAAAGTGGACATGGAAGTAGACATAACTCCACAGTTGATCTGGACTTGAATTTCTTGTTATTTACATAGTTGTATATAAGTGACTCAGCTGTCTACATTTTCCATCTCCTCTTGTGTAAACTTCAGGACAATTATATGCCTCTCTCATAAGTGAGTAAGAGGGTTAAATGAAAGAATGTAGGTAAAATGTTTAGCATGATACTTGGTATGATTTAAATATTCAAAACTTCTGATATTGTTTTTATATTTATCAATCTTTAATTTTTCTGTACCCCCACACTTTTAAAGATGCACTATTGGAGACAAAATGCATTCACATTGCAGATGTCTGTGTGCATGCATGTGCGTGCATGCATGTGTGTGTGTGTGTTTTGTTATATGAAATATTTAAGAGTGCATAAGAAGAGAGCATTGAGGATGAGTATTCTCTACTTCATCAGAGCAGAACAAGGTAGCATAAGTTTCACAGTGGCCACCATTTGTCTTCAGCCCAGAAAAATCTACACAGCTCCATCCCTCCTGTCCTCCATCCTCCCTTGATCCTAAAGTGCTTCCTGAGCACCACCTGCTCTTCTGTATGCCCATATCCTAATGTGTTTATTTCCCCATATCAATAGACTTTATTTCTTAGAGCAGTTTTAAATTCATAGCACAACTGAGCAGGAGCTACTGAGTTTCCAGGACCTCTGTCCCACACATGCATGGTATCCCCTCCTGCCCACAAAGCACAGCAGAGAGCTGCATCTGCTGTGATCCATGGTGCAACCCGACACTACATATCCATACCGCACAAAGCCTAGTTCACATTAATTTATTCTCCATGTTACAGAATCTACAGATTTGAAAAAATGTGTTACAACCTGTAATCATCTCTACAATGCCTGTACAGAGCAGTTTCACTGCCCTAAAAATTCTACACTTCTCCTGACCATCCCTCCCCACTCCAGAACCCTTAGCAATCACTCATCTTTTTTCTCCATCATTTTTTCTTTTCCAGAGTGTCATACAGTTGCAATCCTTTCTCACCCAGCCTTTCCAGATCAGCTTCGTCCATCAAACAATATGCGTTTAAGATTCCTTCATGGGCTAATAGCCATTATCTTTACCTTCATTTTATTCCTTCCTTAATTTTACTCCTTTCTTCATACTGTTCCAAGTATCAAGAAACAGCAATACTTTCTCTCTGAAGAGCTTTTTATAACTTTTTTTTGGTGAGGCATGTCTACTGGCAATGAATTATCTCAATAGTTGCTCATTTGAGAAAGTTTTTATTTCTCCATTTCTCAAAGATAATTTTACATGTACAGAATAGGATGGAGGTCCCCCTGCCACCAACATTTTGCTTCAACCCACCCTCTTCTCTTTTTGCATGGCTTCTAAGAAGTCAGGTGTAATTCTGGTGGGTTTTTTTTTTTTTTTTACTTCTATACAGAAGGTGCTCCCTCTGCTTATTTCAAGATTTTTCCTTATGAATGATTTTTTTGTCATTTGCATAGTGCATGGCTAAATGTAGGGTTTTTTTGCATTTATCCTATCTGATGTTCTCTGAGCATACTGAATCTGTAGTTTAATATCTGGCTTTGTTTTAGGGAAAATCTCAATTTTTATTGTTTCAAATATTTATTCTATTCATTTATCTTTTTCTTCTCTTTATGATATTTCTACTGTGTATTCTTTTTACCCATAGTTTGTTTTCATTTATCCATGTCAACTGCCACTAGAAAATATTAAATGGAAAGGTCCAGAAATAAAAGTTTTATTACAATGTATTACTTTACTTTATTATTCCTAGGCTCTTACTGGAACTAATTTATTAATTAAATTTCACATAGGCATCTCTGTGAAGGACAAACATAGTGCATATGGGGGGCTTCAGTACTGCAGCACCCATTGCCTTAGGTGTCCACTGGTCATCTTGGCCTGTATCCCCCATAGACGAGGAGGAAATGCTTACACTTTTTTGTAGTTGTTCCATAGTTTTTGAACATTCTTTTTCCCCCCAATCTTTTCTTTTGCCTTTGCTTTTCAGTGTTTTCAGAGGAGTTCTAGTCAAAACATCTCAAACTCAGGCAATTCTTTCTCAGCTGTGTTTGGTGCACACATGAACCCATTGAAGACATCCATTTCTGTTATAGTGTCTTCTATTTCTAGCATTTCTTCTTTACTTTTTCTTAAAATTTTCATTTCTCTACTTATATTATCTATGTTTCCACAAGTTGTACACATTTTCCGCTTGATTTCTTAGCATAGGACTCATGTGTGATCAGGTCTTGATGTTTTACTGACTCAACTTGTGCCCATTGGCTGTGAATTTCACAAACATCTCTGAGGTTTTTCCACTCGGCCTTACGTGCTGAACTGGGTGGGACAGCTTCAGGTATTTCCCTTTCTCAGCAAGAATGGGCTCTGATAAAACCCCAGCAGGTGAGAGGCTCTGGCAAAATAGTTCTTGAGAACAGGCTTCTTTATAATATGCTGCTATAGCTGGGTACAGTGTATGCTTGTAACCCCACACTCCAGAGGCAGACAAGGAGTTTAAGTCCAGCCTGAGCTGTACAGCAAGACTTTTTTCTCAAAAATATAAAACAAAAAAGCACCAGGCTTGTGCGGCACATTTCAGAATCCTTTCTTGTGTCCTTCCCTACCCGAAGCTTGAGGGGACTTTCTCCCCTCTTCACTGTGAGAGCCAGGAAGAGCTCCAGGATGTCAGATGTACAAAAGTACTGCTGAGCACCCTCCTGGCATCAAGGACAAGTCCACCCTTAGCCTCACCCAGTGGATGACAGGTCAGGCTTTCCTGCGCTGGTCCTGAGTCCTGCAGAGGTGGGTATCTGCTCCAGGAGACTGTGAGGGGGTCTGCCTGTCTCCCACCTTTGGGGGCAGAGGTTTGCTTGTGACCTCACTCCTCTGAAGGATCTAAGAGTAGACTGTTTCCAGTTTGTTTAGTTTATAACTTGTTAGAAAGAAGTGCTGATTTCCAAACTCCTTACCTGCTGGACTGGAACCTGGAAGTTGTAATTCATTTTTATGACAGTCATCATTGCCTATTAAATCCGTGGGAGCATTTTGCTGCTTGCTGTTGGCCTCTGTCCTCTGGCCTGGGAGCTGTGTGAGAGCAGGAGTGTTTTATCTCCTTTGCTACTGTGTCCCCTGCACCACTTCAGTACTTTGCACTTTTCTACCTTCTCAAAAAACTTCTCAGTAAATAACTTTTAGGTAAATGAAATGATGTCAGCTCTTGTGCCAGTCCCAGCTCAGCCACTTCATTTCTGTGAGAAGCCTTGTGCAGAAAGGAAGACAGGAATCACTCAGGGAGTTGCTGAGTGGCTCGAAGTTGATAATACACTGATGTAAGATTTAAATGCAGCTTTCAGCAGGGATCTCTGTGGTGCAAGGCTGATTTTTTTTTAATTCTTACTTTTATTAGTACATGTTAGTAGCACATAATAATTCCTCATAGGGAGTTGGTACATGTGCAACAGCAACGGAAATGATGTCCAGGATTTGGAGGCAGACTTATTTACATGGATAGGCTGACCAAGATCATTCCCAGAATATCAGGCCCTGGTCTCTGGGCATCTAGAGCTTACATGGGGTAAACAAGCAGGAAGTACAGAGGCAGAATGGGGATTGGTTCTTACAATATGCATCAGAGTGACCAGCTATGTATCACAGTGACCAGCTATTTCTAAGAGACAGAAGCAACTGAAACTGGAACAGGAACTATTACCTGGGCAAGTAACAAACTGAAGTATACGGGTTGGTGGGGGGGGTCATCTTCTGTTACACATGCGCATAACACCGCTTAATTCTTTTTACATCCCTCTCCCTCCCCTTCCTCCTTTTCCTTCCATCTCTTGCTCCCTTCCCATCTGCAGAAGATGCTGGTCTTTGGTTTTTGCCTCCCCCACGTCATCTAAGTCACAGGAGCTGAGGTTCAGCAAATACAGACACAGTCTCCACAGACCCAAGTTCCCCCACTTCTATTACCCACCAACAGCTCCAAGTGGAGCCAGAGGTGGCAGGTGTGGGGTGTGATTATTTTTTTCTAATATTTAAAATACTGTATTATTTAGATTTATAGATTCACAGAAAAGTTGTAAAGTATTTCTGCATATGCTACACCAAGTTTCCTCTGTCATTAACATTGTAGAGGACTATCGTGTATGTCACTACAAATGGACCAAAATTAAAACTTTATTATGCCTAAAGTGCCACATGCTTGTTAGTGTTTCCTTTTCCTTGTTCCCAGATTCCCTACAAGATACATCATATTAGTCATTTAATTAGCTTAAGTGTGCCAGCTTCCCTGACTTCTCTGTATGTGGTGCCCTCAGCAATGTTGAGGATGCTGGTCACCTTACTTTGTGGAATGGTCCTCAGTCGGCCTTTGTCTGTCGCTGTCCTCATAAGTAGATTAGGGTTGTAGATTTTTGGCGAAGACAATCACAGAGATAAAGAGCCACTCTCAGCACACCATGTGAAGGACACACGCTGTCAACGTGCCTTACCATCGGCAATGTTAAGTCCCATCGCCTGCCTAGGGGAGTGTTGGCCAGGCCTCTCCACTGCACAGTTCTTGTCGCTCGTTTCTGTCCTATACTCTACATGAATGAGTCACTAAGCTTCGCCACATTTAAAGGATGCAATATTATGCTCCATCTCCTTGATGATAGAGTATCTATAAAAATCATTTGGAATCCTTCTAAGTAGACTTATTTGTTCTGTCCCATTTATTGATTTATTCAATCACTTATTTAGACTATGAGCCTGTGGATATTTATTTATTTTGTTTTTTTGAGTCACAATCCAGTGCTGTTTTGTTCCATACCTCATTCTATCTTCAGTCTCTGGATACTCCTTCAGTAAACTTCCATGGCCCTGTGACAAACCCATATAATTTTCCTTGAGTTCTTTCTTATTTCTGACCCTACATGATGATCCAGGACATCTTTTTCTTAATTTCTGGGAGTATAACCCAAGGCCAACTCACTGAGCTGTTCCAAGCCCTTTTACTATTTTTAAATTTTGAGGCAGCTTCTCACTCACTAAGGTGTACACAGGCTGGGCTTACATTTGTGATCCTCCTGCCTCAGCATCCCACCACCACCCCTGGCTCAGGCCGTCTTGTATATTTCCTGACCAAGATGTGGGACCCGTCTTTTTTCTAAGATACCGGATTCATTTTATTGAAGAATGACACTGCAACCCCAAGATCTGAGTGCAGGCTCTGCTTGCTAACACCAGAATGCAATCAGCTGTACGTCCTGTTGGCAGACATGTCTGGGAAAGGTAAGAATGCAAACTGACTTTTAAAGAAGGCATACCCATAATTATTGTGTATCAACCCACCAATCTCTATCAAGCTAAACATGAGTTCATAATCATGTTTCCAACTCTAATCCACATGAGTTTGTTCTATCCTTGAATGTGGAATTTTTGAAAGCTTAAAAGTGTTATTGCTGGGTGAAGCTGATAAAAGTTCTAGGTTAGTGAGGGACCTCTGAAGCCCAAGTGAGCCAATTCTCAAGCAAGATAACTTACTGGCTCCCTCTAAATGTCACAACAGATGTTAACTAAATGCTCTGTAGGCACTGGGATGAAACAAACAAACAAAAACTAGAATAGCTCCAATGGTACAGACCTTACCTTCTCTCCCATTTACCTACTATGGCCTGTGAAATATCTTCTGACCCCCCAACTACATGCTGGGCACAAACTGCTCTGGGAATGTAATGGTGAACCAGACAGACAGGTCTCCTGCTCTTGGGGGACAAGATCGTGAATTGGGGAGATACAATAAACAAATAAGTACTCATGTGAGAATACAGTTGCAAACTGTGATGCGGGACATGGTATAAAAGAATGTGACTGAGATTAAAGGGGCAACCTAATTTGGACTCGCAGGCTAGCTTTGTGTTCTTTGTTCCCCCCTGAGAACAGAGAGCAGGCTCCACTTTTAACAGAAAGATTTAGATTTGTGCATTTCTAACTCTAAAGGACGTTCAACGGTTGGAGTTCTTCACCAAAGAGAAATAGAGTGCATTTCACTGTGCCTTTTTGAAGAGGGTTAATTGGAAGGGATGAGTTCCTTTATTAATCCTTTTACAACAAATCATTTTCAGTTCTGCGTGTCCAGGGTCGGGGGAGGGCCCGGATGCCACTCTGGTGCCAGGATTCTTCATGTGGTTTGTCTCCAGAAAGCTGGAAAACAAGCTATTTATCCCCAGCATTTACAGGAATCTTAACTGAGTTACATAAAAGGAGAGACGTTTGCATCCAGCAGCGCAGGAATAGAAATGGCTGTCCTATCTGCTGACACAGAGAAAACTTTGTCCCTGCTGTCCCTTATTAGATGATAAATGCCTTCGTCAACTCCCAACCATATATATATGCACACACACACACATGTGTATATATGTATGTGATCTGTGTGTTAAGAAAGCCTGGGAAATGGTTTAACAATCACAGCCCAGTGTTTACCTCCCCCATCCTCCGTGCCAGTTTTCGCGTTCCCATCGCTCGTGATGGGCCCCTGTGGGCTGTTCCGACCACATCTCTGCCACTTGATAGTTATCTTTCAAACCCAGCAATTATCAACCAGATCTTCACTACCATCATGATGTGCAGATTATCTGAACCTTAGAGATGCAGCTTTAACAATTTGGACTCTTCCTCACAACCTGGGTGCTGTGTCCCCCACGTCAGGGTCCCGCAGGCCATGGTCCAAAGCCGCCCCCTAAGCTCCGCTGCATCAATCTATTTATAATGCATGGAACACACCCTGTTCTCCGTATTTCCTTCGACTTTTCTTCAGTGCTCTATACCAGACTCACAATGCATCATCTGCTCTGTGCTTCCAAAGCATCCTGTTTCTAAGTGATGTGTTTCATTTTTTAGCATCTGATTCAGGGTGCCATCCACCCTCTCCTTGGCGCATGCTATGGCTCAATTCCAAGCACGGTTGCCTTATTGAGCTGGGAAGTAGTTTGGAGTAGTTGAAGACATGGACTTTGGGGCAGACTTCCTTAGCTGAAATCCTGACTTACACCTATGAGCAAGATCCACCTTCTTTGAGCAATTTTTCTCATCTGTAGAATGGCAGACACAGTACCTCTCTGTAGGTTATTGTGAAAATTTAGCAACATAATGTGCTTAGAACAATGCCCCCATCCGATGCATCCATATAGTAGCTATCAGTAGCAGAACCGTGAACTGGTCAGGAGCAATGTGAATTAAGGCCATCAAAGCCTGTTCGGAGTTGGGCTTCTTGGATTTGAATCCTAGCATAGCACTTCCTTGCTGTGTAATGTTGGGTGTTTTCATCTCTTTGAGCCTTTTTCTTTTTTCCTCTGAAAATACAGGTGCTAACAGTGCATATCTTATGGGACATTCAGAGGATCTAAAAGAGATCATGGCATGTACAGTTTAAGAAAAAAACCAGATGAAAAATCTATAATTGAACAATGATGTTACTAAAACTAAGAATTCAATAGATAAGTTTCAGAGAAGATAGAGCAGAAGAGAGATTTTCTGATGATGGCGTCAGTCATTGGAATATATCCAGATTGGAGCTTAACAAGGAAGTACAGAATATACCAAAAAGAGCACTGAAGCATGTCTTCATCAATTTTATGTTGCTATAACTAAACACTACAGGCAATTTAAAAAGAATAAAGGTTTAACGAGCTCATGGTTCTATGGATAGGTGGAAGGTTGAGGGGCTGCATCTGATGAGGCTCTCCTTGCTGGTGAGGACTCTGTCTCACGGGGAGTCTAGGAATCTTATGATGACAGGACATATACCCACTCTAAAATTACTTATCAGTCTGTTAACCTACAAATAGATTAGTCTGCTCAAGAGAACAGAGTCCTCATGATTTTTTTTGTTTGGTTTTTCTCTGGTACCGGGAACCGAACTCACGACCTTGCACTTGCCAGGCAGGCGCTTTGCCACTGAGCTAAATCCCCAGCCCCGAGTCCTCATGATTTAAGCATCTCTTAAGGACCACCTTTGTCCCACCTCTTTTTAAAAAGAAATTTGAGACAGAATCACATTATATTGCCTAGGCTGGCCTTGAATTTACTATCCTCCTGCCTTGGCCTCCCCGTTGACTTGGATTAAGGGTGTATACCACCACATTCAACTTGGTCCCACCTCTTAATATAATCAGGATTAGATTTCAGCATGAGTTTTGGTGGAGACATTCAAACCATAGCAAGACATGTAAGACATAGAGAAAAAACTAATATATAGAGAGATATAGATATAAATTTTGACTTTCCAATTTGAGAGGAAAGAAAATAAAGCAGGTGTGGTTTAAATATTGCTCAAATAATGCATATTTAAGTATTCATTATTTTCTAAAACTGATGAAAGTTATTAAATCACCCTAAGCAATTCTAAGCATTCCAAAATTGACAAGCACAATACTGAGAAATTCAAATGTGGGTGAACATCAGTCCAACTGCTTGAAATCAAAGACAGACACAAACTCTAGGAAGTAGACAATGAAAGAGATATATTACCTTGAAAATAGCAACGAAATTTTTGGTTGGCTTTTTCAATGAAAACCATAGAAGTCAGATGAGAATAGAGTTATTTCGTTTAGCACCAATCTGGAATTCTATGTCTGGAAGAAATACTTATTAAATTTAAAGGAAAAGCAAGTTTGTTTTCTGAGAAACAAAAGCAGAAGATTTGTTACTGGCATGCCCACACCAAAAATATAATATGGAGAATTTTTTGGGTAGAAAGAAAATAATTCCATATAAGAACTTTAAACCAGAGCTGGAAGTTGTAGCACATTCCTGCAATCTAAGCATTCTGCGAAGCTGAGGCAGGAGCATTGCAAATTTGAGCCCAGCCTGGGCAGTTTAGCTACTTGGTGAAATCCTGCCTCAAAATAAATAAAATAAATATGGCTGGGTATGTAGTTCAGAGAGAAGGTCCTGGGCTCAATCCCCAGTACAGACAAAAAGAAACAATTCAGAGAGCATGTAAACACTGTCTAAAAAATAAAAAACAAAAACAAAAAATAATAAGCTGAGACTGCAGGTGATTGGTAGAGCACTCATGGGCTCAATTCCAAAAAGAAAAATTTTCAAGATAGAATGCAAACAGTTAATAGTGATAAAGTTGAAACACTCACACTATTGGGAAATGAAAATCCATTTTTAAAGTCACAGTTAATACAGGTAGTGTAGTTCTATGAAAAGAGAAGTAAAAAAGAGTGGAGCAGCTAGGAAGACATGGAAAGGTCAAAGCCAGGTTCATTTCTCTCTTCTTTTTCTATATTTTGAGGCAGAGTCTTGCTTTGTGGTTCAAGCTGGTCTTGAACTTACTATGTAGTCCAGGCTGACCTTGAACTGGTGCTAATACTCATGCTTCAGCCTTTCGAGAGCCGGAAACACAAGTATGCACCACATCTGACTAAAACCAGGTTCCTTTCTATACATTCACTTAATTTATGTCAGAAGATGCCTGTTATGGGTTGAATTGTGTCTCCTAAAAGGTATACTGAAGTCCTAGCTCCTGGAACCTCTGAGTGTGACCTGCTCTGGGAAGGGAGTTGCTGTGGATTTCACCGGTTAAGGCAAGGTCCTTAGGGATTCGCACCCATCCTTCATCCAAGACCCCTGGTCCCCGTGGGAGATGAGGAACTTCTGAGAACAGACAGAGACACATACGGAGAAAGGTGCAAATGACAGGGGCAGAGACAGCAATGCTGCAGCTGCAAGCTAAGGTGCCCCAGACATCGCCAGCCAGCAGCAGCCCCAGGCAACCTGGCCTGGGCCATCTTGACTTTGGCCCTAGGCCCTGCAGAAGTGTTTAACAAGTTCGTGCTTTAAACCACACTGTGTTTGGTCCTCTGTTACAGCAGCCTGAGAAACCTACACATCACCGCCATGAACTGAGAATAATGATTGTTCACTAAGTGTCGCTGGGCAAGTTAAACACCCATATTTTAAAGCAGCGGATCTTAACAGCACTAGTAGCAACTAATAAAAGTGTATCTTGATATTTCATGAACAGAAATATTCAAAGAGTCAATAGAAAATTATAAAGTAATTCAGTCATTAATTTATAGACAAATGAAATCTAGCCACAGTGAGAATCTCCTGTATACTTTCCAGAGTAGCTAAAATTAAAAGTAAGCCTAATGGTACCAAGTGTGAGTGGGGATTCGGGCAGATGGAATTGCAACTGACACATCCAGTTGGAAAATGATCAGCCAGTATCTTAAAAAGCTAGAATATGCATAAACCATTGATCCAGAAATGCCACTGCTGGGTACAACTTTGTCCTCAACAGAAATGCAAAATACAGGAACCAAAATACATATGTAAGAATGTTCATAGCTGCATTACCTCTAATAGTAAAAAATAACAATATAAAACAAAAGTGAACTGTCTATATGGAAGAATGGATAAAATCAGTCATATGTCACAATGCACATAAATGAAATACTGCTACCTGAAGCAACAGGAATGAATCTCTAAAATAAATTAGAAGGGGGGAAGGTATTATAAAAGAGTACATAATGCTTGATTCCAGTTATATAAAGCTGAAAACAAGCAAATTCACTACAGTAATATAAATAAAAAGTGATTATCTTTGGAAGAGTGTTGATGGCTTGAAGGCGTGAGGGAGGCTTTTGGATTATTAGTAACTGTCTGCCCCTGGACCTGGGTGGTAACTACACGTGCATGTTTCCTTTATAAAAATCCATTAGGCAAGGCAGGGTGGTCCACACCTGTAATCCCAGTGCTCTGGGAGCCTGAGGCAAAGGATTCCATGTTCAAGTTCACCCTGAACAACTTTACACCTTAGTGAGAACCTTTTTCAAAAAACAAAATGAAAAGGAAAAAGAAAAGGCTAGAAATGTAGGTCAGTGCAAAGGCCCTGGGTTCGATCCATAGCAACACACTCACACACCATGCTGTGATGTTCTTTTTCTGTATGCCTGTTACAGTTCATAGACAGTGTTTATAAAAATCATGCACATGTCCTCCTAACCTATGGCTCTGTAGCCAAGTAGCAGCACAAGACAGAACACATTTACTGTCTCTCAGTTTCTGAGAATCAAGCACCCAGCCACAGCTCAGCCCCGCTCCGTGGGGTCCTGGGGCTCTGGGTCTCTCATGAGCGGTGGTCACGTGGAGGCTCAGCAAGAGGGAGCTGCTTCCCGGCCCCCTCGGGGGCTGGCGGGGATTCATTCCTATAAGGTTCTGCACTGAGCCTCTGACCCTCACTAGCTGTTCCCTTCCTGCACTCTTCCTCACAGGGGTCCCTCCACGGGGCCCCCACGTAACATGGCAACAGAACACGCCCACCCAAGAGAGGGCGCGCGAGAAGGCGGTCCCCGGGTTTCCTCACCTCTTTGTGGGAGTGACACAACATCAAATGATCCTGTTCTGTTTACTAGACATCAGTCATTAGGTCCAGCTCACAGGCAGGGGTGGGACACATCCCGGTGCGGGGACAGCAGGAGGCTGGGACGGCTGGGAGCCCCTACAGAAGTCTCTCCTCCCCCGTAGGTGAGGAGTTGGTGCAAACATTCACAAACTGCGTAGTCAGGCGGTGCCACCCTCCCTGTGCACCTCACAGCACCCGCCAGAGGGTCAGCCAAGCAGAACTCTTGTGTTGAACGCAAGGTCTCTATTCTGGGCTTTCTTTGGCTGTGTAGATCTTGGACTGATTGGGACTTCTCATTGACCACTGCTCCTCTCCCAAAAGAAATAATTAAATTATATAAAGAAGAAACGACCCCCACAGAGAGAAAGGGCAGAATACCTTACTTTAATGGGTTGGAAGAGACTCTGCCCAGTAACAAATGTTCTCCGTTATCCCACTGCCCACTTGAGAAGCAGCTGGCATTAGAGGGAAGAATAGTGTCATCGGGCCAATCGCAAGAAACCTCGTTTTATTGGAGTGGAAGCATTACTGCGAAACAGGGGAGCAGAAAAAGCACATGAGAAGATGGCCGTCAACAGCTGCTTTCAATGCGAATGGTATGACGGCCCCTCTCTCTCCTCATGGTCTCCACTCAGGGACCCCAGAGAACACATCTGAAGCTGAGGTGAGAAGACCTCATTTGAGAAAGCGGGGCCTGCTCGCCCCTCCCCTCGGGTGCCTCTGTGGGAGGCGTCCTTTCCAGAGTGTGGGGGTCCTGATACCGAGCTTTGAGGAGAAGGTGGAATCCTAGGCAAAGCGGGAACCTCCGCTGCGCTCCTGGCTGAGCAGAAAGTTGCTTCTTCTCGGACTGAAAGGCGCTCACAGTCCCTCCTCCTCGCAGGCGGCCACTCCCCGGAGGCAGATAGACGCGCTCTTCCCTCCGTTTGCTTATCTTCCATGGAAAGCATGAGAACTCTGTCCTCTCATGAAGACAGAAATACCGAAAAAAGAAAGAATAAGGAAACGCGAGAAAAAATGTGAAGGTTGCAGGAGAACAGTAAGGCGCAGATGTACCTCTTTGCTGGGCTCTCGGTATGATCCCCTGAGACGGTGGATGTTCAAGGTCTTCAAAGGCCGCTCGTCCCATGCCAAAGTGTTCCCTTCAGGTCTATGAGGTCAGACAAAGCAGGTCACTCCTCATGTCCAACGTTTGCTGATAATGTCTTCCACAGGTATTTCTGTGCCCCTGGATGGCGCCTGGCTACCTTCCTTAGCGGGACTCTGTTGTCCAGGCTGTGTGTGAGCACTGCACGTGAAGTGTCCACTGCAGAGAGCGGTTAAACCTTCTCTAATGACGCTGTTCTCTCTGATGCTCCCGTTTTCCAAATGAAAGCAACCTGCCCCGCTCCGTTCTCCTCCTGTCAGGCAGTCGGAAACAGGATCAATCTCTGACTTTCCCAGAGGCCTCCGGGAAAGCCCGCAGACCTTGGTCTGCATCCTCACAGTGACAGTGGCAAAGGGGAAGAGAGGATTTCCTCTCCTACTGCTATGTTCATGGCTGAGAACATAGGACTCTGTTCTCTGTAAGAAAAGATTAACAAATGAGAGAAAGTGCACAGATGTATTTAATGTGCATTCTTCCCAACATGGGGGCAAAGAAGCAAGGAAACCTGTGTGTGTTTTATGGTGTTTGGTGGCAAAGCCATAGGTAGTCATGGAGACGAGACTGGACAAAGGGCATGTACCCTAAGGGGAGCAGACTGGGAGAAACTTAGCAAGGGGCTTTTACATTCTTCCCTACGACCCTGTGTCTTCAAAGATGAGGCTGTCCTTTTCTCCCGGGGATAGAGAGGTCACCTCTTAAATGAGGGTCTTTTGATCTGTGTCAAGGGATAAGGGGAGAGGATGGAAGGTACTCTCCTTAGCTTTTCTGACTTGCTTCCAGGAAGCAAGTAGAGCAGCCTTCCTGCTTCTGCTGTTTTCGGAAATCTCAAAAAGCTGCATTGTGGGGTAGAGTGTCCCAGTCTCGTCACTGATTGCTCCTCATCCCTTCATCAGTGTGCCGTATGCCAGCTCGTGTCTGCAGAAGTCTCCTTCCTTTCTGCCCTGGGACCACACCTGCTCTGGGACCGCTGCCCAGAAAGTCTTCCTCAAACTCCCATCAAGAAGATCTTCCTTCTGCCTAAACTACACCACAACGGCATCGAGAAAAGCTCTTCTCTTGAGGAATGCATTCCACTCCTTCAACAAAGGAAAAGTGTTGCACCGGTTGATAAAGCGACTTCCTGAAATCTCCATCCACGTCATTTACGACTGGACTTCTCACCGCCAGCAGGAAGTGCCTTTCAATCAATCTGAACAAAGCTATGCTCCACATCGCTGTGGCTGCAAGGCCACGGCAATTGCACACTTGGAGGACGGAGGCAGGAGAAGCCTCCGCACGTGCCACACGCTGTAAACCCCACACCGGGTTCTCCTGAGACCCGCACCTCTACCACCCTCAGAGTCCCCGGCTGCGTGGGCACAGCTGCTCCACTGACAGTGACAGCAAATGCGGGAGCAGGCACTGCTCTTTTCAAAGTATTGGACTTGGGGCCCGGGTGGCTGATGTGATGGGGCAAGGCAAAGGATGGGGGACTTGCTTGCCTGCATTTAGGGTCCCGTTCGCCACTTCCTTGCGGTGTGACCAAGATCCTCATTTTTGTCATGTGTAAAACAGTCTGCTCTCTTGATTCTCAGCACTGAGGATGAAAGAGAATGTGCTTTATAACCTTCAGGGGTCTTCCAAGAACAAGGAACTAGAATTGCCCACCTGTTTGGACTCTAAAGTGTGCTATTCTATATGGAGTGCTGGTAAACAAATCGTCACAGTATATACATATTTTTCAAGCTTCCCCTAGTGACCTTTCCATGCAGGAATTATGTACTGAATGATAGGAGGGGGACGTGGAGATGTAGAAGTAAAAACATCACCTACCATTGGATCAAAGAGCTTTTCCTTTTATACCTTTAATATGAATCTGTAATCCATCAACTGTACTATTTGTTGTAATATTTATTGAGTATGAGTCAGGCACTGTCCCTATGCATGGGAAGTATCAGTAATTTTCAAAGATGTGTATGCACGCATATAAAATGTGGTACATAGCAATAAATGCAAATAAAGAGGATAACGTCCTGTGCTGCTTCGCAGAGCAGTTACTGCAGTTCTCTCTGATAACGTGGTATTTCCGCAGATTCCTGAAGACAAGAAAGAGAGCCATAAGCCCAGCAGGTAGCAGGCACTGGAAGCAGAGGGAGAAACAAATGCAAATGTGTGAGTCCTAACACAGCATGCTGGGAGTGTTTAAGAAACTTCCAGGATGCCGGCGACTGGAGCCCATCAAGCAAGAAAGGTCAGAGAAGCAGCTGGGGCCAATTGAGGTGGGGAAAAATAGAAGGAGAGGGACAGGGACAGGGACTCTGGTGTTTACTCTGAAGAGATGAGAAGTCACTAGAGAATTAAGAACCAAGGAGAGGTATGATCTCAACCAACTTATTACAAAAGTGTGTCTGGTTGTTTTATGGAGAATGCTTGCAAGCCGGAGGGTTCACTGAGGGCCATGTAGTAATCCAAGCAGGAGATGCCAATGGCATAGAATGGAATGGGGGTGGAGGAGGTGAGAAGATATTGGGCTCTGGGTGTCTGGATTTGGCAAGATTTGCTGACAGTTGACATGTGGTATCAGAGAAAGAGGAGGATAGTGCTGTGACTTTGCCTGAGAACTGAAGGCTGGACGAATGGGAGGCAGACTGCGGTGAAGAGGTCTAGAAGGTGGAGCGAGGGTTTTCATTCTAGACAGGTTGAGTGTGGATATCTATCTACACCCATGTCATGGAGAGCAGACAGTTGGGCGTCAGTCTGGATCAAAGGAGAGGCCTGGGTTGGATATAAAAACGTGGAGTCTTTGGCATCAGAATGACTTCAAGGTCATGTATCACTTAGGGAGTAATGACAGAGAAAGGAAGCCGTGCAAGCATGCTTCTTTTTCCATTTCTAAAATTTCATTTTTGAATATAGTCCTTCAGGAAACCCTTTCCACGTCTTAAGGACTGCTGCAGCCAGTGTAAGACTTTCCATGCATGGGCACAACTCAGGTTCCCAACTTGTGTCTCTTTTATGGTAACTTGTTAGAATGTGCTCCAAATAGCTGTTACAATTTCCCAAGTCTTGTCTCATAATTTCCTGCCTCTGCATCTTTACCTGTCTTACTGTTTATATCACAACTGGTACCTACATTTCTGCCCTTTGAATACCACCGTTTCTCTAAGGTCCCGTTCAAATCCTGGTTCATGTTGGACTTGGGAACATACTGTATGCACATCTGACCTCCCACTCTGCCTTAACACCCAGTGCATTCTGTCGCACCTGTGGCAGGTCCTGCAGAGCCGATCACTTGGAACTCTCTCTAGCCCTCCCCTCCCCTGCCCTTTGTATCGGAGCAGTCAGACACTAACACACCCACAAGTCCCAGACTCCTTCTCACCTGAAGGTCCTACCTATGATCTGGGTTTACCAAGTGAACATCTACACTCACAGCAAACCTGGAAGGCCCAAGTGGCTACTGTAAGTACATTCAGGGGATTTAGGGTGTTTTTGTGTGCATGTGTCCCAAAACACCATGTAGAGTCCCAGGTCTTAGGTGCTGACTAGAAGACAGTAGAGGTCACAAGAGTGAGCCTTCCATCGTTTAGTTTTGTGGTATGCTTGAGAATAACTCCTAGGTGTGAAGCATCCAACTTTGCTTCCCTGGAATTTCTAGAAATTCTGTGAGCAAATTAACACTTTTTCATAAACCATGATCTGCTCCAAGTCAGTACAGTAGATTCTGTTTTCTCTAATCAATAACTTACTTTTCTTATGATGGCACAGCATCTTGCTTTTCTGTATGTGTTTTACTATACTTTATTATTTTTTTCTGCTAGATTAGTTAGCTACCAAAGGAGGAAGACAGGAAATACCCCATGTCAAACCCTCTGCTCTTATGCAGAACAGCACCTGACTGGGCTCCAGGGTGCCCCAGTGGACTCATAGGGGCACATCTGGGTATGTTAACATAATATCTGTTGAACACTTAAAAAACTACTATGAATGAGTTGTTTAGATCTATTCACCTAATGAAAAATTACTGACCACTGAGCACATCTTGAACCATGAATTTTCACACAGCATGTCCATTCTAGATGCTCGGTAGAAATACATGTGTGTTTCACCTGTATTCAGGTGAACCTGGAATTACAGTCCTTTCTAATTCGACATGAAGAAAAATCTAGTTCATGTGGGAACCAGTTAAGGGATGGAAGAGTGAAAAACAGGACTTCATTTAGGCTTTAATTAGTTTGCATCTCAAACATGTTCTTTAATATTGGTTGAAAACTATGGGAAATGCTCCCATACCTACAGGGGGCAGAAGACCAGAGAATTGTCCTCGCATCACTGATGCTCTTATGGAATCCTTCTGGAGCCCTCTGGTCACTTCTCTCTTTGTCTTCAATGCCACTGTGTTGTACTTTCTCTTGCCTGAAATGAAGCAAACGAGCCCAGCGATGAGGTCAAACATAGGCAGCAGCGGCTGTGGTGGGCTGAGAGCCTCTCTGCTCATTGTTGGCATGCCAGCCCGTATCTTTTGCCAAATGATATTTATACAGCTGAGAAGAGTATGTTAGTTTCATGTTCCTTACACACAAGAGGTTACAGCAGTTTTCTCAAGAGAAGGGTCCTAAATAGAATGCATATGTTTTCCAGTATCTAAATAGGCTTCCCATTCTCAGATCCTAAAGCCTCTAAATACCACAACTTTGGCTAAGCAGATAGACTTGTTTCTGGCCAGAACTATGATCAATATCCAAACTTGTAGATGGTTCTACTTCAGAACCAGACTTTAAGCATGTTGGGGTTATGTAGCATGTGAATTCAATTCATTTCAGTTATTGCGATTGAGTTTTCACATGAAAAAACCAGAAATAGTATAAGGAGACATTTTATCAGACAGGTTTCAACTCAGCCAAATTTTCCTGAGAACTCAGGAACTGTGGTTCAAACCTGGGACCTCATCCACCAAAAGCATCAATTAAGCAGCTGAAACACAACCCACTAAGTCAACTTGGATTTGCTCATGGAAATGTGAGTCAGTATTCTCTGGGAAGCAGTAGCTCAGCCTGCGGGCCAATGAGTGTGTAGAATGAGAAGGGAAGGCTTTGCCAAGCAATGTTACAAAAAGGAATAAAGTCACAAGACAATTGTTCTACTAAGCAGGGCTCTGCAAAGACAAGAAAATGGTAGCTCTTAAGGCAATCATTACTCTTTCTCTCCATAGTTTTAAATTGTTTCTCACTATATTTTAAAATACTTAATCTTGCTTCCATTGAAGCTTGGGACCTGGAAGCTAGAGTTGCAGAGGAGAGATGATAGTGAGGAGTACCAGAAGCACATATTTTTGTCAGTTGAAAATAAGTGTAATCTCATAGTCATCCTCTCTTGTCCTCAACCTTTGCAGAGCACTGTTGAGGGGCTGAGGACTGGGAACACTGTGGAAGGAAAAGCAAAGGCTGTTTTTCCCTTGAGAACTAAGCAGGAGTTGCTCTATAGAAGATTAAACATTTCACTTCTCACCCTCCTCTCTGGGAGAGCAGAGGAGCCCAGGTGACCCCTGGTAATATGTGCATCAGCTCCTTATCAGCAAAGAATGTGAAGAAGACAGAATCCAAAGAGAAGCAGAACCAAAACATGCGCATTTCTTTCAGCAACCTTCTTGCCAAGGTGGATGTGATGCTTGTGCTGGTGAGGTTTACTGCTTTATTAGTGAAGGAAACTTCAGTAGTTCAGCAGCCTGGCCTACAAGCATAAATAAGATATTGGAGCAAAACCCTTGACAGGTTAGTGACATCAAAGCCTGAAATGACTTATTTATTTTATTTTATTTTTTTACTGTGCATGAAAAATGTTTAATAAATGGCAATTTAATAGAATGTAAATTTGAGTGCATAATACCAAATGGAAAGCAGCTGAACCACACAGAGAAAATAGGGCTTTTCATATCTTCAAATCCAGGTGTTTCATAATAAAAAAAATATTAGAACATCCAGGGAAAGACTTCTTAGGTAAGACATGATGGAAATTAGTATATTCTAAATTTATAATTTCTAAAATGGATTAACCAGTATTTTAGAGGTGGAGAAAACAAATACAGTGTTCTACAAGAATCATGCACTATCATGTCAAGAAATGAAGGTACAGACATTCTTCACACACTGCAAAGGTTACATCTCTTATGTAGACGCACACACACTCTTCTTCAGGCATAGAATACCCCTCCAGTAAAATATTATACCAGTGTAAGCTTATAATGTTAATACAAATCAGAGCCCTACCATTTCAGCTTAACAAAAAGTCAGTTTAAAATATTAGCACTAAGATATTGTGAAGGAGAAAAAAATCTCAAAAGTACCATTTCGTGATTGAGACTGTCTCTGTATAATAAAACAGTAGCTTACACATCCATCATGTTTGAATAACCAGTCCCTGCAGGGGCAGTAGTGAGGTAGTATTACTGTCCTCATCTTGGGACTCTGATGTTTTCATAGGAAGGCCCAGATTTGTTTTTTTAATGATTACAATCAATTACCAAAAAATGCATTTTTTCATTAGACATCTGTTTTTCTGAATCAAACTATGAAAGAACAGTTTTTCGGATCTTTCACAGATACCCTGTTTACAAGCAGCCTCATCAGTAACCTCTCCTGGGAGCTACTACCTGCCGTCTACAACCACTGTGAAGTGGCCGGCAAGGAAACCACCAAAAAGAATCACAGGACAGGAAACAGTAATCAATTTAGCAGTCAAAGATGACAATAAGCAAATAACAAATATCTAATAATACAATTATACTGGGATTTGACTTCTTTATTTTAATTGCCCTTTCTTAAACACAACTACACACACTCACATGCATGTGCAAGCACACACGCACACACGTGCATGCACACACACACACACAAGGTTTTCTACAATTTTCCATCATCCAGACTCAAGCACTGGAAGCTCTTGATTCCAGGAGCCACTCCCGGATGAATGAACATGCTCAAGGCCTGACTGCAACGGCTCTTTGTCTTTGGTGCAGTGATTCCCGTCTCAACTCAGATGAAGAGTAGACTGGAATTTCTTTAGCACTCAGCAAGACATTTCCTGCCTGTTCATTATCCTATTACTAATCAGCAAACACAGGCACACAACATACCAAGTCCCAGAAAACCACCTGAGAGACAGAGACAGTTTCTCACCACCAACTCTGAACTATTCATTTTCCTCCCAAACCTGTAGCAGTATCACACATGGAAGAGATGGACAAGATCTAGAAAACATGTATTGCTCAAAAGTATCAGCAAGGAATCATCAGCATGATTGTAAGAGAAATACAGTTTATAATCCAAGCCTTTCTTTAAAACCTAGCTATTTATTAATTAAACACATACTTTTAGAGGACTTATTAACTAGCCAGCACTGGTACAAAAATCAGTATCATGACCAGATGATCTTCCTTGCAAAGAGCTTGATCCAGTAGGAGAGAGTCAATGTAATCAGATCCACAGTCTAAGAAGGATGGGAAGCTATGACAGAGAAAGAAAGGCAAGGACAGCTCTTCCTGGGGCCGAGAGAGGGCATGCTGCTCACCCTAAATTGTTGAGGAGAAGTGGACTTTTCCAGTCAGGTCAGAATCCTTGAATTAATAATTTTTCTTCCAAAGAAAGCATCAACCTTGAAAGTCACCTTTGGGCTGGGCCCTGCCCTTGATGGGTGCCATAACCCATTTTAAAAGAGCTTCCACTGTGGGGAAATGTAATAAAGGCAAAATTTCTCTTTGACTGAGTAGCACTGGATCAAACTTGTTCTTCAGCTATTATTTCCTAAATGCCGAAAGACAAGATCTAACCTCTCTTCACCAGCGAAATGCCTGCCAAGTCTTAGGACTCATACAGACCTCTTGCACAACTTCCCAGAAAAACAAAACAAATAGCTGCACATGGTGGTGCACACCTGTAGTTCTAACCCTCAGGAGTTCAAGACGAGCCTGGACTACAAAGTGAGACGCTATCTCAAAACAAAACAAAAGCAGGAAAAGCTATCCCACTCACTTATGGCAGAAGAAGACCCAGCAGCCTTTTGTCTTCTCTCGTTTGCATTTTCACACTAAGCCTAAGGATGAGTTCAAAGCCACCTGTGTTATCCACACGGAAGAAGGGGTCTCCACAGTGTCAGCATCCCTGTTTTACAAGAATTCTACTAGGTATGAGGGCTACATGACATGAAAGAAGAAAGACAAACTCGAAGCAGAATTCCCTTGGTTCTGCACTACACGCCACACTGAGTGGGTCCCCTCTCAGGCCTGGGGGAGGAGGCCATGAAGCCCAGAACTTCCTGCCTCTACTGCCCTGCTCACACCCCCGCAGAGCAGGGAGACGCATGATGCAGGAGGCAGCTGAGAAGCGTTCTTCTCCGTGAAACATCTACCCCGTGTGAATGTGTGTATCTCTTAAAAGAGAGTATCTGGATTATAAAAAGAACTATGAAGAAAGGAGTTAAATGAGTAAGTTACCAATGTAATTATGACTGTAAGAAGAAAAAAATTCAAAACTTTTGAAGCCTCTTTTCAAAAACAAGTGCAAATAATAGTGTTAGCCAAATTTCTTTAGTGTTTATCGTCTTTTCAACACACACATTTGTTTGCTTATATTTCCTCATGGAATCCTCAGTCCTGTTTCAACGGAAGACACATGTCCAGTCTGGAAGGTAAAAGACTTTTCTAAGGAGATAAGGTTTTTACAAGAAAAAAGTGAAATTCACAAGTTCTTCCTGTGCTCAATGTAATATCTGGCCTCCTGACTGCTATGCTAATATTGTAGGTCTCCTTGAACAAATATTGTTAATACTTTGTAAATGAGTCATATCACTTATGTTCTTGAAAGTGATACAACTGTTTTCATTTGAAAATGAATGTAATCTGAAATGTTCACCACTTCAGACTATTCTATTTAATTATTTAGAATTTGTATGACCCTACCATGAAATTCATACATGCTAGCCAAAATGCAGAAAAGAAAATAAATGAATTCCATAAAAGCAGTCCAAAAATTAGTATTATCTTGTTTTTCTTTAAATTGTGTTTCATGGATTCTAATTGCCAAAGAATTCAGTTGTCCAAATATACACAGTTCAGCTCAAAATCTTTTTAATGAAAAGTGCAGTAGACAAGACCCCTGCTCCCCAGAGTTTAAAATAAAGAAATTCAATGTGGGCACACAACAGTGCAAAGAGCATAACCACATGCCCTTCTGTGCAAGGGAAAGGCGCATGAAATAATAAATAGACCGGCGAGCATGCAAAGCGTGGTGAAGTTTACCCTGTCTGAGGTCTCAGTATGGAGAGCGCTGTACCCAAAAATAATAAAAAACTCAAAAAATTAAATCATGACTCAGATGACTCAGATCAAGAAGGAGCTAGGAAAGAACGTGGCGGAGGATCTTTCTCAGGGAGTGGAGGGCCGGGTGGGGCTGGGAACGGGTCAGACGGAAGGTGGAGAGTCTGGCAGGAGCATAAGAAGGGGCAAATGCTGCAGAGATAAGTTTGGGTGAAAGGAGGGGCTACGGGGGAAGGAAAGAGACTCATCATAGAAATCAGGAATCAGATAAGATGGCCTCATTCTAGGGCCAAGCAGCTGGCCTGCAACAGGTTCCACAGGGTAAGGAACTCAGACGCCGGAGACGGAGGTGCTGAGTGAACGCCTCCATGGTCATCTCCGTGGGTGAACGCCATCACCTGGGTCTCAGTCCACGTGCGGAGGAGGCGGTAGTGATCAGTGAGGGCTGGAAGCAAGTTCCTCCATGGAGAATCAAGGCTCCAAGCGGATAGGATGGGATTCTAGACTATGCTAAAAGCCTCTCCTGTTCATTTCAATTTTCTGGCAGGAACTCCAAACACAGGCCAGGGCAAAAGTAGAGGCAGGGAAGGGTAATGTGCTGAAATAGGAAAAGAGGGAACTTTGTAAAGGGCTGAGATTTAGGGGTGAAAACTGGCACAAAATATTCTCTCTACTATATTTTTATATGTAATGTTCTTTGGTAACATTTTCTGTGCTTTCTGGTGAATGAAAAATATTCAAATTTCATCTCCCAAATACGATTAACAAATTCTCTCTTTTCTTTTTTTTTTTTTTTTTTTTTTTTTTTTT
>NW_004955436.1:6847974-6890438 GCF_000276665.1 Chinchilla lanigera
TATATATATATATATATATATATATATATATATAGTCACACTAATTATTCTATACACTTTTATAGTGGACTGACGACTGGTGGTCAGCTTATAACCCTCAGCTGAACTGAGTAAGCATGGCGCTGGGTATGGGAGGCCCACCTGAGGACTGTTGCCAGCAGCATAAAAGGCAAAACTGGAAAAGAAGAAGTTAGGCTGTTGGGAGCTGGAAGAGGCTGTTAGGCACTGAGAAAGGCTGTTGGGAGCTGGTAGAAGATGTAAGGAGCTGTTGGTTCTTTTGGAGGAGCTTGTCATGCTGGCTTTCCTGATGAACTTGGCTGTTTTTATCCTCCAAGGAGCTCAGGACCTTGTTGGCACTTAGAATAGCTTTGGTTCACTTTGGAGGGAACTCTGGTCCTCACTTTGAGCATTGCTTCTTAGCTCTGGAGGGGAAGATGGTATATTGCCAGACTCCTGGAGAAGCTTGCTGCATTGGCTTTCCTCATGGGAATTCAGCTGTCTTCACCAGCAGAGCTTAGGACCACACTGTTGCTAAGGATGGTTGTGGTACTTTTCAGGAGAGCTCTGGTTCTTGCTTTATGTGTCACTTCCTGGCTCCAGTATAGATCCCTCAGCCTGCTAGCACAGGTCCTTCATCCTGTTGGCACTTTCCAGATTCCACCACTGATATATGGGCCTCCCAGCACAGACCCGTGAAACAGGCTTTCATGAGACATTGTCGTGGGCTCTGGGCCTCCAGTTGGATTCATGGGGGTAATTGTTATGGGCTCTAGGTCTTCAGCTGGACTCATGCAGGACATTATCACAGGAGCCAGGCCCTCAGCTAGATTCCTGGTCTGTAGTGTGTGGACAGATTTCCTGCACTCTCTTGTGTATGATTCTTTGGGTGACTATTATAAATAATCTTATAAAATATATGTCCTGTATTATATTGTTTCCCCTTGCAAAAGAAGCCCCCAAACCAAGACAGCTTTCAATAAAATAAATATTTTTCTGAACCATTCTAAAATAAGTAGCAGACACAGTGGCTCTTACTCCTTAAAATACGGTGTTTTTCTTTCTAAAACTAAGGGCACTCTTCCACATATGTAAAGAACAATGATTACCATCAGAAAATTAACATTGAAAGATTATAATTATCATGCTTACAGATTCCATTCCAATTTTACTGGTTGTTCCAATAATGATTTTGTAACCTGGGTGTCCAATCCGCCATTACCTGTTGCATGTGGTTGGCATATCTTTTTAGTTTCTTTCAAACTGAGGTGGAGCTTTGGCTCTTTCTTGTCTTCTGTGAGCTTGCCATATTTTAGGAGCACAGGACTGTTATTGTGTGGAGTGGTTTCCAGCCTCGTTTTGTTCAAGCTTTCCCTATTAGTTTCAGGTCGTGACCTCAGTTTCAGGCCATGCTTTATGGCAGAAGTACTACAGTCGTGATTCTGTGTTTCTGGAACATCCTGTGAGGAAGTACAAGATGTCGATTTGTTCTGTCTGAGTGCTGCTAGTTGTGACAAAATGGAGTAAGAAATCTGTCAGGATTTTGCATCATTGATTACTAAATTATTACCAAGTACTTCATGGAATATATGTCCACCTTCTGGATATGCTTATCTTCTTCAAACTATTAACAGCTAATTCTAGCATCTTCCAATGATTGTCTGAATTATTAAAATTATGCTTACCAAATGATAATTTCTATACTATAAGACAGACATTGTCTTACTGCTCCTGTTGTCTATCAGTCTAACTAGCTATTTATCATCTATTCATAATAGATATGAGGTTTTCTATGTTACTCAATAGATTATAAACCAGTACTTTATTTTTATTATTCTTCTTTGATGCTCAATCTGTCTTAGATTTGCCAAGTGGGAGTTCATTTAAGCTGCTATGTGTATTATCATTTTAACACTTTCTATCTAGATCAATAAGTGATCTAGATTGATCTTATATTTTCTTTCCAGTCCTCTCAGAAATCCTGATTCCTTCTGATGAATGAGCTGAGATCTAGAGGCCAAACGTGTTCTTTGACATATGTTGCTGTTATGAACTGTGTATATCCCCCAGATATATATGTTGAAATTCTAAACCCTCTCTTACATGACTGTGTTTGGGAAGTAGAGACTATAAGGAAGTAATTAAGGTTAAATAAATACAAGGATAAGGCCTTGATTCAACATGATCAGTGTCCTTATCAGCCACACCAGAGAGTGCACTCTCTTTTTCTCTGAATGCACTGAGGAAATTCATGTGAGGATATGTGCAAGCCAACAAGAGAGTCCTCACTTCAGTCCAGCCACACTGGAGTCTTGAATTCAGTGTTACAGCCTTTAGAACAGTGAGAAGATGAATCTGTGTTGCTTAAACCACCCAGGATATAGTTTATTGTTATGGAAGCCCAAGTAGACTAATATAGCTGGTATTGTAATTATACCTGTCCTTTGGCCTATCTACTTCCAGAAAAAATCTTGGAAGTCTCCATCAATACCATAAATTCTAATCCAGAGTTTAAACTGACCTTCTCCCTTTACATAGTTTAACCTTTCTTTTCCCTATTATCCTCCATATGCAAAGGGTGATGAAAATATACAGTGAATAATTAAATCTTTTTTTAAAAATTGATCATGGTAAACAACACATTGCCAGGAATCTCCCTCAGAATATTTCCTTCTGCTTTGAACACACATCGCATTGTTCTTGGAGCTTTTCAAAGCAGTTCTGGGAGTGCTTTTCTGTGAGTATCTTTACAAGGTGTGATCAGAAATATAGTGAAGGCTGCTGCCAATGGAAATACAACACTGTAAAACATCGCAGTGTGTCCTCCTCCACTTTATCCACAGGAACTGGCATGGTGCAGCTTCTGGCTCTTCCTCAAAATCAAACTGACCAGAGATCAATGAATCGTGAGTCAGTTCTGGACACTGAAGCAGCAGTGACAACACAATTACAGACACTCGTGAAAGAGGACAAGCAGAATTGCTTCAGAAAGAGCAATAAGTGTATTCAAAGTGAGGAGGAATAGTCTGAGAAGCATTCATACAAATGTGTCTTTTACTATAATTTTTAGAAATGTAAACTGTAGTTTTTGATCCCAACTTTACAATTCAGCCTTTAATTTCTTTTCAAAATATTTGCCTTCAAATGGATTAAATCACTGAATCGAGTTCTACAAATATATTTTTAGATCACCTTCTTTATCTGAGACAGCCATGATGTTTTAAATATTTGTAATTTGAAGATATAAAGCGAGTGTGTTCGTGTGTGAGGATTCAATTAACCTAATTATGTGTTGTGCTTTGTAAAAATAAGGACTAGAAAAGGAATTTAAAACAGTGTTCACTCCCTGAAGAGTTTCCATTTGGAAACGTAAGAAACAGATAAGAGTACAGCATGAGTCATGCAATACAATATCAAGTTGGTGAACTGAAGCCCCACAGCTGCTGGGAGAAGTGAATGTGGAGGGTTAGTATCTCAGGGCCAAGGGCTTAGGCTTTGACTTGACTGGGGAATAAGAGAGATTAAACCTTGAGAGGAACAGGGTAGAAGGAAAAGCAAAGCACCACTCTGCAGGATGATGGGGTAATGGGACAGTCTACGCTTCTGTCTAGGGAGAGGACAGATGAGAAATCTCTGACTTTCTACTCACTTTTACTGTGAATGTAAAATTGCTCTAAAATACAGTGCATTTAAAAAATCATCAGAAATATAATAGCCTCTTCCCCCAAAAGAAAAGCATTAGAAGTGAGAATATGACCACTAATCAGAGTAAAACTTTTTGTTAAGGACTTTTGTGAAACTGAAAACCTGTTTCACTGGTTTTATAAACACATACTTTGATATTTGACAAAATTTGCAAAATAATCAAATAGAAAACATATTGGATAGCGTGCATGTGAGTAGTCTCCAAACTTTTTTTCTGGTGTCCATTTTTATATCCAAACTTTTAACAGCTGAGAATTCATTTTCTTTTCTTAATTTTATTTTGCATTTTCTTATCTCTCTACAAATTTCTCTGATATGGTGACTGTAACATCTCATTGGCATGAAAATAATGCTACCATTCCAGTGTGATGTTTTTAAAACCCCATAAAACTATTGTGATGATTTAGATTGATCAGATTTATTGTGGAATCATCAATTTTCATTCTTCTTAGTATTAGAAGTTGGAAACACCTGATCAACTTCCATATTTTCTTATCATAGGTAAGGAAATAAAAGGCCCAGAGAGGGTAGTTTGCTTAAAATCACATAGTTGATGGAAGTCCTAGAACTAGCCCATCAATGTCAGTATTAATTCAGAAAAATTTCCTTTATCTTAATTCGGAATTGAGAATTTTCTTATATTCTAACTTATTTTCCACTTATTCATGCATTAGTTCTTCCCCCAATAAAATTTTAAGTTCTTTGAGAAAAAAAAATGTCATTTACTTTTATAAGTAATATGAATAGCAAGTATGTGATACTCAGTACTAAAAGCTTTGCAGATACTGGTCTCAAAATCCTAACAACTTAATGTGAAACTTATTACCAGCCTCTCTTTACAGATTTGGAACTTGAGCCTTAGAAAATGGAAATAACTTGCCTAAAATCAGATAGCTAGTAAGTAGCAGAATATAGACTCAACTTGGCCTTTTTTAGTTCTGCCAGTGCATTAGTCAGGCTTCTGTTGCTTAGAGACAATACCTAGGATAAACACTTTAAAAGTGAGAAACATTTGTTTTGGTTCACAGTTTCAAAGGTGTCAGTCCATGGCTACTCAGCTCCATTGTGGTGAGTCAGAATATCATGGTGGGAACATGTGGTGGAGCAAAGCTGCTCACTTCATGATGGGCAGGAAGCAAAAACAGAGAGGAGAACAGCGGCTAGGAACACAATTTACCCTCCAAGGGTGAGGGTACATCCCTAATAACTTCCTTCCTCCTAAATGGGTCCTACCTCCTAAAATTTCCACCATCTCCCAATAAACTTGTAACTTATTATCAGTGGATTAATCTATAGATGAGGATAGAGCATCTTCCATCATCCAGTCAACTCCTGCATTAGTCACTTTCCCTTTGCTAGGAAAAAAATACCCAATGCCCTCCACCTGAAGGAAGCAAGCTTATCTTGCCTCACAGTTTCAAAGAATTCAGTCCATAGCTGGCTCACTGCAGAGGAGAACAGCACGGTGAAAACACAGCAGAGAAAAGCTCTGCAATCCATATGGCCTTGCTCTTTGGCTAGCTGTGCTTGTTGCCTATGGCTTTCCTTGGCAGTTGCTCCATATTCCAGGCATCTAAGATTTTCTGGGGTCTTTGCTGCAACTTTGGCGTCAGCCGTACAGCTTCATGCACTGCCCACTCAAAATCTCCTGACAGAGACTGTGTTCATGTCACACACCCTGTCTGGCTTCCAAAGCCTTTTAAAATTTAGGGGAAAGCTTCCATGATCCTTTAACTTCTGTATTCTGCATCCCTATAAAACAAGTACCATGTGGATGACACCAAGATCTGCCACAGAAAGGTCTGCCACAAGCTATTCAAGAAGTAGCCAGGCCCTCTGGGAGCTTGGGCAGGGTAGCTTGTGAGAGCCTGCATGGCTAAATTTGGGGGGATACTTCTGTAGGCAGCACTGAGGAGCAGAGCACCATGGGGCTCTCTTGTCCAAACAGTCTTTCAAAAGAGTTGACTCTTTTATATCCTTCTGATGGGCTTATGATGGGTGAGATCTAGCCAGTTCCAGAGATGATCCCAGTGAAAAGTTCTTGGCTTCTCTTGAATAGCTGTAATCTTTCCAGCAACCATAGTCTCTTGGCCCCAAATTTATGCATGCTTGTTTCTGGCAAAATTGCAAAATTTTTACATCTTTTTGCTCCCAGTTTTCTTTGTAAATCTGGTTAAAATCAGTTGGCACTCTCTATTCCACAGCCTGAATGTTGGCTACATTGAAATTCCTCCATAAAAAATTTAGTATGGCAAAGTCTTAGGACATGGACAAGATGAAGACCATTTCTTGGTCAGAATCTAGCATGTATGCCCTGCTAGTCCCCTTCCCAATAGAATCCTCATTCCTAAGTGAAACCTTTCCGACCTGGTCTATAGTATCTGCATTCCTATCAGCCATCTGGTCTTCTGACCTCCCACCAGCATAGCCCATTGAGATCTGCCTACAGTATTCTAACACATCTCCAGCCCATTTCTTCAAACCTTTCCAAACTCCTCCTGCAAAGCATTTCCAAAGGCTTCTGAACCTCAATGTCTGGTATGGTTACCACAGTGACCCCACTCCTAATACCAATTTTCCATATTGGTCATTTTCGCATTGCTGTAACAAAATACCAGACATCCACAATTTAAAGGAGTTTTTCTTGGTACACAGGTTCAGAGGATTCAGTCTATGCTTGCTTGGCTTCAAAGGCAGTGATGTCATGGCAGATGGAAATGGTAGAGGAAGATTATTCAACCCATGGAAGCTAGCAAGTAGAGCAAGAAGGGAGGAGCCAAGGACCAGAATACACATTTCCACATAACACCTTCAGCAACCCAACCTCCTCCAACCAAGATCCACTTCCTAAAAACACATTCAGGTATGAATTCATCAATGGCTTAATCCATATTAATGATCATGGTGACCCAGGAGCCAATCATCTTCTAAAAGCCCCACTGCTGAACACCTGAGATTTTGAGGGTACATTTTACATTGAAACCATAATACTTTCTGGAGGCCCCACCCTTGAATACTACTGCACTGGGGAATCAATCCTTCAGTGTGAGCTTTTGAAAAGCAATTCAGATCCAAACTATAGCATTATGTTCTTGTGCCCAGAGGCTTATGTCCACCTCATGAAACAAAATGCCTTTAATCATCTCTGTGAATCACTAAATTCTGAACAGTTCCAGTGTTTCTTAAAAGTCCAAGTCTAAAGACTGAGATTCAAGGCAAAATCTTTTCTATGAGCTTCTATAAATCAGCAGTAATATCACATATTTCCAAGATAAAGTGGCACAGGGTCTGCTTCCAAAGGTGAAAGTAAGAGAATAGTAAGGAAGTGTGACACCAAAGCAAGACTAAAAACCAGCAGAGCAAATGTAAATCCTACAGCTATGTTCAACACAGAGGGTTCACATTAGCATAAAGTAAGCTTCAAAATTTTACCCCTATGACCTTAATGGCTACTGCTCATATAGTCTCTCTCTTGGTTTGGTTTTGCTTATTCCTGGCATCTCTAACTTTCTTGGGTCCCTCTTGCAACTTTAGCATCATTTTCATAGATTCACGCATTGTTCTCTTAGGTACTGCTTGTAAGGACTTCAACTCTATCTACACCACCTGGCCTCCCAGGCTTTGTTTGATATATCAGTGAAAACCTCTGTGACCCCACAGCTCTCACATTCTGCATGCCTGAAATACCAGTATCACATGGGTGATACCAAAGTTTGCCAGCAGCAGAACTGTAGCCAAGCATCCTTGGACCACAGTAGCAGCAGCCTCTGCATACCTGGGCACTGGGGAAATTAATCCCTGAAAAAATAATTCTCTGGGTGGCCTGGATCAGGGTGCACAGGAGCACTCTTCCTGAATAAAATGTTTATACTTTTTATTGAAACAGGATCTTCTTATGTCATCCAGTCTGGCCTAGAACTCAAGGTCCTCCTTCTTCTGCTCCCTAAGTGTGCAGTACCACTCTTGACTTAATTGAATTATTTTTCCTTGAGCCTACAAGGAGTGAAGTTTGACTGATTGCTGTGATACTCCAAAGGCATTTAGTGCAAAGTATTTGGCTTCTTTTTAATGGTGCTAGCATCTTTAGCAACAATAGCTCACATTTTCAGAGGTTTTAGTCCAGAGTCACCTGACTTTATTGTTTCTGAAGTTTGTAAAGCAGAACATTGTGGTGGGGATCCTGTGGTGGAACAATCTGCTCACATTCAAAAGGTATATTTTATAAATATACCCTTTAAAGTATATTAAACTTTACTTACCTAGTTGGAAAACAGCTTCTACCACCTCCCAAGTACAAATTACCAAGAGCATCAGTGCATTAATCTATCAACAAGGTTAGGATTCTCATGATCTAGTCACTTTCCACAGGCCCTGCCTCTGCATACTGCTGCACTGGGGCCCGAACCTTAGGGGACAGTTCAGATCCAAACCATGACAACCAGCTAAGTTGGATCCGAGGATAGTCACTGAATGATTTCTTTTTCTATAACTTAGCCAGAAAAAAACGCAGGGTCAGATACTTTCAGATGGTTCCAGGCCTTCAGAAAACACATCAAGTGAAGAAAACTATGGAAATTTGTTTTGTGAAATCAATAAGGTACTACAGAATAACATGCTAAAAGGAACCTACAAATGTCTCCACTTTTTATTTTTACAAAATTATCACAAATATATAAATTAGAAAACTTTCACATTGTGCAAAATGTTTAGCATTCATCTCAGTGTTCATCTCCTTTTACTGATCTTGTCCCTTGTGTCCATTTTTCCCAGTAATCACTATTTCCCTACTCACTTGGAATGCATCTGTTTATCTTCAAAGCCTTAGCGGCACTACTGGGTATTTCTAATACATACATTGCTTCTCTGGAATGCAACCAGTCAGGAGCAAGGGGCCAGGGCTGGGACCTAGGGGCCACATGAAAGATAGAAAAGCCTGCAAGAGACAGTTGGTCCTTCCTGTTAGATAGCTATGTAGCTGCAGTGGTCACTGACATGTTAGTGTAGAAGATGATACCAAAGCTGGGCCACAGGAGAGGACAGATTTCAAATGCAGTTTGTTAGGCCTGAAGAGTCTGGGTAAGACAAACGTGACACCCTCACACATTTAATTGACTGCAGGGAATTTAACCTGAGGCATCTTGATTTGGACTGTACCCTCTTCTTGCTCTGCCTGTGGGGATTCCCTGGTCCTGAGAGATGCTATAAAAAGACAATGCTCCAGGGCCACCTTAGGAGAAGGCAGCTTTTTGCCACCTCTTCTGGGTGTTGCCATTAGCAGGAGAGGGGCTTGGCTCACGAGGCAGAGTGCAGTTCTCTGCTATAGGTGCAGCCTCGCAGGCAAGCTTTTCCTTTCTCTTCCTTTTTTTTTTTTTCTCTTCTATTATTTTTCCTCTTCTTTTTTTTTCCTTCCCATCTCTTCCTTTCCTTTCCTTTCTTCTTTTCCCTTTCTTCTTTTCTTTTTCTTTCCTTTCCCATTCTTGCTTTGCTTTGGTTATTTCCACTGTTTTCTTTTGAATACTTACTTTTTTGTTTGTTTGTCTTTTTGAGACAGGATCTCATTATGCAGTTCAGGCTGGCCTTGAGCTCACTTTCTAGTCCAGGCTTGTCTCGAACTCACAACGATCCTCCTGCCTCAACCTCCTGAAGTGCTGGGATTACAGGAGTGTGCCAGCACACCCAGCAAACTATTTTTCAGAATTGCGTGATTCTTTTTTATTTTTTTGGTGGTACCAGGAATCGAACACATGACCTCATACTTTTAAGGCAGGCACTGTGCCACTGAGCTATATCCCCTTCCCAAACATGTTGCCAAATTTATTTATTTATTTATTTATTTAGTACTGGGAATCAAACTCAGGACCTTGTGCTTGCCAGGCAGGTGCTTGTGCAACTGAGCTATATCCCCGGCCCTTTTAACACTTACTAATAGATATGCCTACCCTTACCATGCATTCAAGTCACCCCAAGGCTCAAAAATTTTAATTCACTTGATCAGGAATAAAGCCCAAGTGCCAGTAGCTTGAAGATCCTCCACTGGCCCCAATGTGCAGTTTAATGAGATTCCCAAACTTGGACAGCCACTACCACAACTACCACGACCACCGTTGTGCTTCTACTGCTTTCACTATTTCAGAGCGTTACAGTCACAGACGTAACCTGTTACCCACCCTGAACTTCCACAGGGCTAATGCTACGTGTCTTTGCTCTTCTGGAATTATATCAACATCGTCTCATAACAATTTATCATTTTCTAATTAGAACTCTGGCAACAAAGTCTGGCAACCACAGCTTCTTACCTAAAATGGAAATGGAAAATTAGTTATCAGTTTATAAATACAGTTGTAAAGTAGACCAAAAAACGTCTCAAATTCTGGTGGACCTTGGGAGAAAAACAATTTAAGTATACTCTGTAGTAAAAAGGTGGGAAGCTGTCTGAGAAGGTTACCTTTAAAGTTGGTATAAAATTAGTTCTGGGCTTTGAACACACAATAGCAGGTAAATGGAAAAACATCCCAGAAAGTCACCGGTGGCCTGAGGAGGCCAGTTAGGGGATTTGTATTTGCCTGAGATAACACACACTCAGATACGCAAGGGAGGAAGCCAGTGGTCTCTGCACTGCTCTCACTTGCACTCTTACTTCCACCAGCATGGCAGCAACAGCCTTCGCCCCATCTCTCTCAATCCCTTGGGAACAGGCCCTTCAAGACTTGTCAGAGAAGTATCACAGAGGAAAATACTAGAGATTATTGTCTGCCAAGTCAAGCTCTTGCTATCATCCGGAAATGTTTAACATAAGTGAATCTTTAACTTCAAAAAGTGGCTGTTCTTGGTCTCAGGTATGTAAACATGGCAGGACAAAAGTCGCTCCTGTTTGGCAAAAAGAGTTTTCAAAACATCAATTAGAAAGAGTTGGTATGCCTGATGAACACCCACCTCGACAGTAAGAAAGAAATTAGGGCTAATTATGAGCATCTATCCCTCTTCCTTCTGCAAGCATTTGCTTGTAATTATGTACCAAGGAGGTGAAATCAAGCACACTTTTTTTGCTGTATTTTATTTATTCATATGCTCACTAATCAAGAGAATGTATCATTACCAGGCATTACTCCAGCCCTAGAAATAGAAATGTGAGCAAAATAAACGCAAAGCCTTATGGCCATGAAGCATGTAGGCGAGTGGGAAGGTAAGATTCCAAAAGTCAGCATCAGTTAAGAAGTGTGTAGCCGTGCAGCTGTTACTCGACACTATTAAAACATTTGTGATGCAGACATCTGAAAAAAGCACATGTCACCTTTGAATACAAAGCTATGCTATTCATGTCACCCTCCACAAGATTATTTTTAATTCACAGGTTCCCATTCTCTGAATTGATGGAATCAAGATCAAACTAAAAGAGAAAATATAATTTTATGTTCTTATGCTCTCCACCCCTAACCACTTACAATTCAGCATTAAGAAGCCAGGAGAGGAGCTTGGGTCATTCAAGTAGAGTTTACTTCTTTACAGATGATAAGCAAGACAATGCACTGTGTGTTTAGGGACTTAGAGGTGAGAAGAGAAAGAAAAGCAATCTTAGAAAACCTGAAAAGGAGTTTGGAGACCAGTAAAGTAATTTTGAGCACATTGACATTTAAATCAGATACTTCCATGTAATAAATATTTGCTGAATATTTCCCTGGGCAGCTAGATTCCATAGATAGAGTGACATTGTTTCTCTTAAGACGTGAGCACTTTGTGTGTACAATGGGAGGGTATAGGATACATTTCAGCTCTCATTTCCAGCAGGTAATCCCGTGAAGAAAATAGTATAATGTGTCTGTGGCTCAGTGTAAAATTATCCCCGGCAGAGCTTCTGGGACATCATTGAAGCAAATGCAAATGTGTCACCTTGTTGGCTTGGCTCTTGTCAAGACGAGTTATAAAGACCGGAAGGCAGCAGAGAGACCTGGAGTCATAGGTATTCCGGAAGTGGAAGCCCTACACCGGCAACAAGAGTGGCTTTGCCTAAAATGTGTCCAAAGACAGGGAGACAAAGAGTGGATGTGAAGAGGTGCCACCAACATGTCCTCGGGAAGCCCTGTACCGCACCACACTGTCCCGAGCACTTACAAGAAGTGCTTTGTCAGAAGCATAGGGAAACTTGTCAGGGAAACTGCACTTTCCTTTTATTTTTTATCATTCTTACATGAGTACGTGTGTGTGGTACATCAGGTTCACATTCCTTACATGGGGTTGGTGCACGCAGAGAGCATATTCCAATTCCTTTTTCTACCCCTGCCCATCTTCTCTATCCCCTCCCCTCCACTCTTGATCCCCTTCCCCCTAAGAAACATCTGTCTCCCTACTTCCTGTTACCTTTCATTTTGCTTATTATTTATACTTTGGGTTCTCATGTAAGAGAAATCATGTGATATTTAGGCTTTTGTGTCTGGTTTACTTCATTTAACATTATGGTCTTGAGGCGCATCCATTTTCCTAAAAATGACTCAAATTTATTCTTCTTTATGGCAGAGTAGTACTCTACTGTATGTAAATACCACATTTTCTTTATCCATTCATCTGCTGATGGATATATACGCTGCTTCCAAGATTAGCTATTAAAAATTATATTGCTATAAACATGAGTGTACAAGTAAAATGGGAGTTCTGTGCAGAGTTATTAGAGGACTGAGAATGCTTTTTGTGTTGAGACATAATCTTACTATGTGTCTCAGTCTGACCTCAAACTCATGATCCTCCTGCCTCAGCCTCGGAAGTGCTGACATTACAGATATACCACCACATCAGGCCTAGACTCCTTGGGTTTTAAGCATCCCTCCATTTAAAATTTTTTTCAGATCATTTTCTTTACTAGTACATGTTTGTAGTGCATAACGTTTCGATTCCATGTGAGGAGCTGGTACATATGCAAAGTACCTTCCTGAAAGAGGTGAAGACATCATATTGCTGTGATCCATGCACACTCGTGTCTACAGCAGCACAACTCACAGTAGCTAAACCTTGAAAGTGGCCTGTATGTCCATCAACACATGAATGGATGAAGAAGTGCGGCATTTGCACACAATGGAATGAAATTTTATTTTAAGGGGCTGGGAATGTAGCCCTGTTAGAGTGCTTGATTTCTAGCATTACAAAAAAGAAAGAAAAGTATTTTAAGGTGAAGAAAAGTGCTTATATTTTGATGCATTAGAGATTGATGTAGATTTATTTTACTTAACAGTATGGTCTTCGGGTCCATCCATTTACCTAAAAATGCCTCGCATTTACCCTTCTTTATGGCAGAGCAGTACTTCATCGTGCAGAAGTATCACATTTTCTTTATCCATTCATCTGTTGGTGGACAAATAAACTGCCTCCAGGATTTAGCTATGACGGATTGTGCAGCTTTAAACATACGTATGCATGGATCACTGCAATATGATGATTTTAACTATCTCAGAAGCATACCTGAAGAAGAATAGTTGGGCCAAATGAAATTTCTAGTTTTAATTTTTTAAGAAATTCCCATACTGACTTCTACTAGTGGTTGTACTACTTTACATTCCCACCAATAGTGTTGAAGTATTCATTTCCCCCCACAGCCTCCCCAGCATTTGCTATTATTTGATTTCTTGATGATGAACATTCTTTCTGGAGTTTCAATGTGCACTTTTCTAATGGCCAGCAATGTTGATTCAGAAATTTAAATATCACATTTTCATGGTTTGTGTCTATATGTCCCTTCAAAGCCTCATGCAGTCATGAGGTGGGCTTCTAGAGTTTATGATTGATCCATGGTCCAATGCTGGGATTATGGGTGTGAGGGCTACAC
The DNA here is from genome assembly GCF_000276665.1 of Chinchilla lanigera. Classification (NCBI taxonomy): domain Eukaryota; kingdom Metazoa; phylum Chordata; class Mammalia; order Rodentia; family Chinchillidae; genus Chinchilla; species Chinchilla lanigera. Next base: position 6,861,488 of record NW_004955436.1, read on the forward strand.
CTGCCCTGCGGCAGGTAGTTTGCATACAATAAAAGGGAAGAAAAGAGACTTGAAGCCCTACCCTCTTGCTCCTTCCTCTCTTTTGCTCTTACTGGTTTTGCTGTTTTCTGCTGTCATGAACTTGTTGGCCTTGCCATGTGCCATTCTGCCTTGGCACCAGGTAAGTGTGAACTGAAACCTCTACAAACTGTGAGCTAAATAAACCTTTCTTTCCTTAATTTTGGGCATCAGGTATTTTGTTTCAGCAATGAGAGAAAAGTAACCAACACAGAATTTGGCACCAGGAGTGGGGTCATTTCTGTGACTATACCTGACCACGTGGTTCAAAAGCCTTTGGAAATGCCATGTGGGAAGAGTTTGGAAAGGTTCAGAGAATTCACCTGAAAGAGTAGCACTGGAACACTTTAGGCTGTTCTATATGGGAGATCTCATCAGCACTCAGAAGATCAGGAGGCTGATAGAAATGCTGCCAGTAAGGATTTCGGGGCTCAGGAGGTTTTTGCTGGGAAGAAGGACTGCACTGGTTGTTGGACTCTAGATGATGTGTGTTATAACATGGCAGAAAGTTTGTCTGCATTTTGCTCTGGTCCAGAGACTTTGTCTGAGACTGAGATTAAGGACAGTGGACTGATTAATCTGGCAAAGGAAATTTCAAGGCAGTCAAATATTGAGGCAATGGAATGGCTATTGTTGGGGGCTTTTAGCAAGATTTATGCTGAGAACCAAGAGCAAAGAGCTCAGCAGGGTGCTTTAAAGTGGTGTGGGTTTGACCAGAAAGGAAGCTCTGGTAAAGCTGTGGACTGCAAAGATAGAGCTGAGGAGATCTCCATTGCTGAGAAGGGACAAGAGAATAGAAAAGATGGCCTGAGGTCATCATAAGAAGCTGCAAGTGTCTGCCCTTTGCTGCCTCAAACCTGTAAAAGTGAAAGACTTTGCTTTGAGGAGAAAGCCACAGAACACCATGTTCCAGAATGGAGGTGGAAGCCACACTAGGTTCCAAAATGGCAGTGATGCAGAAAATTTGTTCCTCAGAATCAAGTTCAGAGAACTCAGTGATCCAGGTACTCAACCCCTACAGCCAAGAGAGAAGAAAGCCTGGCTACTGCTCCAGCCAGCAGCAGACCTTGGCATTATCCACATGGTGCTAGTTTTAGGTGCACGCGGAATGCAAGAGTTCTGAGGTTAAAAAAGCTTTCACCCAAATTTCAGAAGAAGGCCTGGGAGGCCAGGCAGTGTGCCCCTGAGAGGGCAATATGTGAGTCTGTGAGTAAAAGCCTAAAGTGCAGGGCAGACCTCAGAATGCTGGAAAAGCCAGGAATGTGCATCATCTAAGGAAAGTTGCAAGGATGGAGCAAAGCAGGCCTAAGAGAGAAGCCATGGGAGCTACAGCCACCAGAAGTGCCATAAAAGTGGAGCCACATGGAGCTCACAATTTGCCACAGATTGCCTTGGAATTGGCTCATGGAGCTACAGGACTTAATGTTTGCTCTGTTGGATGTTGGACTTGGTTTGGTCCCAGTGCTCTGTTTTCCTGTTTGTACCTTTTGGAATTGTAATGTCTATCTTGTGCCACTGAATCATGGAAGTGTTTAACTTTGCTTTCATTTGTACAGGGGCTCACAGCTAAGAGTTTGCCTTTTATCTTGGAGGAGACTTGGGGCTTGGACTTTGCAGCAGTGCTGAAACTGTTAGGACTTTGGCAACTCCTAGAGATGGACTAAAATAGTGTTTCAAACCTAATGATAGGGATTAACAGTGGTTGTTATATTACATATTGTTATCTTCAACGAAGTTGTTCAGATTACCAGATGTAAGAATGGAAGACTGTTCAAACCATTAAAGAGAATAAAAAAAATTATTAGATAAAACATTAGAGATAATACAGCTTCACTAGACAGATGGTAGGAATTCACCAATGGTTGTTAGATTGCACATTGTTGTCTTCATATCATTGGTCAAAATACAAAAAAATTTTAAGCATTAACTGTTCCTTTCAGTAACCCACTAGACATCAGAAGTACAGTTATCCTAGCTATCCATATATTTTTTTTTGCCTTAGTTTTTTCTTTCTTTTTCTTCTTTCTCAGGTATTATGTTATAGTAATGAAAATGGACTAACAGGGATTCGGATGGACATCCTTGGAGATGCTGATTGTAGCTGCGGTGATGCCCCAGCCAGCTCTCTTTCCTCCAGGCCCATTTTGTCCCGTCCTGCAGCCATTGTAAGTCTGTCTGCTAGTGGCTCCCAGGGGCTTCCTCTCCTGGAATTCTAACACAACTGTCACCTTCACAGGGAGTCTGATGAAAATAGTTCACTGGCCCAGAGTCTGATGCAAGTTACAGTACAGTTCATACTCCAGAGCGCCCCATGGAATCAGGCTGCAGAGGGTTCTGGCTGATGCTGTATTCCTATTTTGCTCTTTCCCCTGCTCGATCTCACTTCCCTCATGCCACTTCTCCTGAGAGTGCTCCCTTAAGAAATCACATGCACCAAAATTCTTGTCACAGGCTCGGCTTCTGGAGAATAGGACCTGAACTGTCAACTTAACTAGTCCTGTTCGCTTAGAGAATGCTTTCTGGAGGTCACAGTGCTTATAATATGAAACTTTAAGTTCTAATAAATAAAATAAAAGTCACAAACAGACATGGATGTATTAGTGTCAGTATTTTTGTGCTTTGAGTTCCTCCACTGAAGAGATTTTCAAAGATGATAAATCTCCAACAAAATATTTGTCTTTCCTTTTTGTGAACTATAAAGTAATTCATGTATCTATTTACTGAACAACCTTCCTGAATTCAATTAGAGTCAGTGCTAGTCAGCTTCCTGTCACTATAACACATGTCTGACATACTCAGCTTACAAGGAGTAGCATTTTATTTTGGTTCACAGTTTGGGAGCTTCCAGTCATGGACAGGCAGACTGGGCAGCACATTGTTCTTTAGCTTCTGGAGCCAAAGCAGCATATCATGGCTGGAGCGGAACAAAACCCCTCACCGGGCGGTCATGACTTGAGGGGTGACTAAGATCCCACAGTCACTTTCCTATGCATGCCCCAATGAGCTGAAGACTTCCCAGTGGGTTCTACCTCTTAATGCTTCTGCCATCTTCCAGTAGCACCAAGCTGCCAACCAAGTCTTGAACACATGGGCCTTTGGAGGTAAAAACCATAACAGCACACAGCACTCTCATTTGCTAGGGACTCGGGCGGAACCAGACTGCCTCCTGCCCTTCCAGAGCTCAGATAGCGTCTGGGCCTCCCTCACTTACCTGCACAGGTGAGCCGAGGCTATGCTTCAGAGCACTGAGGGGAGCAGGGTATATTAGTTCTCCCTGGTAAGGGAAGCAAGCAGTTACACCACTGTCAGTGAATTTAAAGCAGTGGTAAAAAGGAACCAAAAGTCACTGTGCTTTTTATTCCATCATGTACTGGAAATTCTCAACAATGGTAGTGATAATGTTCTCTTCCCATCTACCCTGAATGCCACTGAGGAGAGCCTCAGTATTATCTGCTTTGGAAGCCTGTGGACAACAAGGCTTAATCCTCAGGGACAACAGCTTCCCCATCACTCCAGGAGTGGGTGGAAAGAGGGTTTGAGAGCAATTTCTTCCAAATATCTATCAGTCTCATCCTTCACCCCATCACGTTCCCCGGAAAGCACAGGGAGCTGGTTATGGAATTTGTATACTGGGATCAGGCTAGCACACAAGAAATCTGTTTCATTGTAAATGTGCAGATTTTATCTGAAGTGAAGGTTCTTTTCAAAAGAAGCACATGGGAAAAGAGGATAAAATCTAACACTTTCTGCAGGTCAGGATCCGTGTGGGCTCTGAGAGAGGAGGTGATCTCTTCACCTGTGCTGGCAACAGATTTAAAGTCAAGAGACCAACTCTTCATTCCTGGGGACTTAGAGGCAGCAACTTGCTTACATTTTGTCAATAAAACGGGGTAATTAAGGTTCTGAACAACTAAGGACTTCTTCCTATGCAGCACGCTTGCAAAACAAGAATGAGTTTTCAAACCTTCACAAGTTACCGAGGAATTAACATTCCACCACCTGCATCAGTCATCAGTATGAGCGAGAGCGACCAAGCACATTATTTTCCTGACCTTGCACATTATGATGCTCTGGTTTGATACCGTACTGCCCCTGATTGAGACACGTTTAAAGAGTATGGATTATATTCTCGGTGTTAAAGGGAATTTTCACACGTGCAGATTTTCTTCAGGAAACTATGAGTAAAAACAAGAGAAATAAGTTTATTTAGCAGAACTTTGTGTAGACCTGCACTGTCCAATCCTACAGTTACACACCCCATGTCGCTATCTAAATTAATAAACACTCAAATTTAAAACTCAGCTGATTTTTATTTGAAAACAATTTAAGGTGCAGATGGAAACTATATCTGCTACTCTGAGCAGCTACTTTGAAGATAACAATGTGCAATACAATAACCGTTGTTAATTTCCTGTCATCTTTTTTGGAAATTCTGTGCCATTTTTATTATTTTTTAATTCTCTTTAAAGTAAAAGAAAGAAATTGAGAAAATAAGACGAGTTCCCATGTGCCCTTTACCAAGATGTCCCCAGTATAGCATCTCACGTAACCATTTCCACAATTACTAAGCCAGAAAATTAGTGTTGGTGCAATACTATGAAACGTTTAAATTTTACCAGTTTTACCAGGCACTTTTTTGGGGGTATGGTGCTCTGAAATTTTATTTTAAAGGTAGATTTTTTTGTACCTATGATTATAATCTAGATAAATTACCTCTTTAGAACCATACTTTCCTCAAATCTTAACTCTTTGCAATCACTGATCTGTTTTTCATCAGTATAATTTTGTCATTTTAGAATGTTACGTACATAAAACTATACACTTATACTATTTATATAACATTTAGTTATATAATGGTTTATTATATAACATTTTGAGTGTTGTTTTTTTTTTACCATGCAACACAATGTTCTGGAAATCCATCAAGTTTTTACACATATCAGTGGATATCAGTGGTTCGTTTCTTTTTATTAGTGAGTAGTATTCCATTATATGGACATACAGTAATTTCTTTAACTATCTGCTGAAGGGCATTTAAATTGCTTGCAGTTTTCACTTTTACACGTAAAGCTACCATGAAAATTCATGCTTAGATTTTGTGCTCACTTTCTGGTGAGTGATTTATTGATTACTCAAAGACATTCTCAGGTATAATTGCTGCTTTATCTATTTCTCCATTCTGCTCTATTTTTGATTTATGTATTTTGAAGTTCTATTGCTTGGTGCATACATATTTATATCTGTTTTGTGTTCTTGGTTGGTTGAGTCTTTTGACATTTTGTAGTGTATTTCTTGTCCTTAATAAATTTCTTTCCTTTAAAGTCTATTTTGACTGATAGCAATATAAACTGATTAATGTTTGCAAAATATATCTTTTTCCATTCTCCTACTTTTAAATTACGTATAAGATACTTGTAGTTGAAGTGAGTAAACCTACTTTGCTAATCTGTCTTCTAACTGGTGTGTTTAGTGTGTGCACTTTAATGATAATAACATGTCAGAATTCAGGTTCTCATTTTACTATTTGCTGTTTGTTTATTCCTACTTTTTTTTTTTTTGGTCTTCCTCTTCCTGCCTTGCTGTGAGTTACATAAACATTTTCTAGAATTTTATTTTAATTTACTTATAATGATTTTATTTCTCTTCATATAATTTATAATATACATTCTTACAGGGCCTATTACTATGCCAAAAGACATAGAGATATTTTATTGGCACTTGAAACTCTTCTCCACCCCATATGGAGTATCAGTGTCTTTGATGTCATTGCACATACACTGAAAAACACATAAGACAATGTTACAAAATGTTGCTTACAGCCCTGAAACATAATCTTTTTAAAACAAGAGGAAAATAATATTCCATTGTATTTTCTCATGCATTAACATTTCTGTTGTTATTTCTTCATGGTCCAAGTTCTCTCTTTATCTTTTCTTTTGCGCCTGAAAATATCCCATTTTATTGACAAAATGTAAGCAAGTGACTGCCTCCAAATCCCCAGGAATGAACACTTGGTCTTTTGACTTTAGATCTTTTGCCAGCATGGGTGAAGAGATCACCTCCTCTCCCAGAGCCCACACAGATCCGAGTCCTCTGACCTGTAGAAAGTGTTAGATTTTGTCCTCCTTTTCCATTTGTTTTTTCTTTTCTCAAAGCACCTTCACTTCAGATAAAATCTGCAGTTATAATGCATCAGATTATAAATGAAGGCAAATCTTCATTTCCTTCACCTAAGAATATCTATTTCACCTGTATTTCTGAGAAATACTTCAGTTTTGAGTTGATAATTCTTTTAATCCCTTGAAAACTTTTATACCAACTCCTTCTGTAGTTTCTGAGGAGAAACTATTGTTTGACTCACTGATGTCTTATAATTAAAAGTTGGATTTTTTTCTGGTTGCTTTTAGATTTTTTCTTTGCCTTTACTTTCTAGAAGCCCAGTTGTGAGATTTCTAGTTGTGGTGTGGGTTTATTTTGGTTTATGTTTTTGGAGTTTGCTGAGTCCATTACATCTGTTGACTTACATTTTCCACTAAATTTGGGGTGTCTTCAATCATGATTTCCTTGTATACATATTCATTTAGATTTTAGAGAATATTGAGTTTCACTGAGGCATTTTCACATAGAAATACAGCGTTTTGGGCGTATCCATGTCCCAGCATCCTCCCTTATATCCCGCCTTCCCTCTCTTTTCCCTGTCTAATAGCTGCCTTCTGCTTTCACGTCATGGTGGGAAGTTCCCAAATATTAGGGAAATAATATGACACCTCCCTTTCTAACCTAGCTTATATTACTTAAGATGATGATCTCCAGTTCCATTCACTTTCCTGCAAATGACACAATTTCAATCTTTCTGGCAACTGAAATACATGTATAAATATTAAATTTTCTTTTTCCATTCATCTGTTGCCAGGCACCTGTGCTGATTCCACATCTTGACTATGAAATATTGCCCCTCAATAAACATAGATATGCAAGTTTCTCTGCAATTTTCAGACTCTAATTTCTTTGGATAGATACTGAGGAGTCAGACATATGGTAATTCGAATTTATTTTTTGAGGACCCTCCATATTGATTTCCATAGTGAGTGCACTGATTTACATTTCTGCCAACACTCTTATTTCTTCCTTTGAAAACTGTCTGTGCAGTTCACTTGTGCATTTTTATTAGATTAACTGTCCTCTTGTAGTTAATTCATTTTTTAACTTTTTATATATTCTGGATATTAGTCTCCTGTTGGAAAAGTAGCTCCAAAGATTTTCTCCCATTATGTAGGCTGTCCCTTCACTTGTTAACGTTTCTTTGGCTGTGGAGAAGTTTATAAATTTGATGCAATCCCATTTGTCAATCCGAACTCTTATTTTCTGAGCTATTCGAGTCCTAATCATCAGGTCCTTGCTTGTGGGTACATCATGGAGTGTTTCCCTATGTTTTCTATTAGCAGTTTCATGCTGCTACTAGAAGGTTTCAGGACTCATATTTATGTCTTTGCTTCATTTGAAATTGATTTCTGTACAGGGAGAGAGAAAAGGATGTAGTTTAAATCTCCTACATATAGATAACACTTTTCCTTGCTCCGTTCTGTCGAAGCTGTCTTTTCTCCAATGTGTATTTTTGACTGCCTTGCCAAGAATGAGATAGTTGTAGCTGGTAGATTTACTTTTTTTTTTTGTATTCCATTGGTCTGTGTGTCTGGGTATTTTTGCCAGTACCATGCTTTTTTATTACCATAACTCTGAAGTATACTGTGAAATAGGGTGTTGTGGCCCTTCCAAAATTTTTTGGTTTTGTTCAGGACTTTTTTTTAGGCCCTCATTCTTTCCTATCTCTTTCTCAGAGCCCAGTGACACAAATATTAGATATTTTCTTCACATATCCCTGGACTCTGTTAATTTTTAAACATCTCTTTTATCTCTCTTGTTCGGATTACATAATTTCTGTTGATGTACTTACTGTACCTTCAAGTTCCTCTAACGTCTCCATGCAGCTATAGTGCCCGTAGTATTGTACTTCCATTATTGCTATTTTTCAGCCCCCAAAGGATCTCTTTTTCTCTTTTGATCTCTGTTTCCTTGCCTAGGCTTTCTTTTTGCCATTAATTCCAAGAATGTTTGCAACTTTTTGCTGGAGCATTTTATAACTGCCTCAAAACTTTGTCATCTCATTCCAACCTTTATGTCGCCTTGATATTGGTATGGATTTATTATCCTCTCTCATCTGAGTTAAGATTTTCCTGGATCTTGGTATAATGGGTAATTTTGGATTGATCCCTGAAATTTTTGAATTTTATGTCAACCAATCCTGTTATATTTTAAAACTTTTTTTAGCAGACAGTGAACCCTAAACACATGACTTTGCTCACTTCCATGAGTGAATGTCAGTTTAGTTTCTGAAATCCTTTGCTGTCTCGATCTGCCTGTGTGTACCTGTGAGCACCTGTGTGCTCCTCCAACTCCAGTCTGAATCCTGGGCGATGTTACACACCATAACGCAGATCTCAGTTTTTGTTGTGTTGTTTCTGGCTGCTTTCATGCACGTGAGCCATTTTTTTCAGCACGTAGGGAGAAACAATCCAAGAATTTAATCACAAAGTTAAAGGATCTCTTTCTCTAGCTTATCCCTCTCTGTAACCACATCCCCCCAAATCCGGTCTCTAGCTTGCTGTCTTGCTTAGTGCTTCGCTAGCCACATTTTCAATTCTCAGTAGCTAGAGGTTGTAAGTGAATTCTGTACTATATAGGGCAGGTGTAGAAAATTCCTATCACTTCAGAAAGCTTGTATTATATAAAGCTGGTATTCTTTTTCTCTGAGTTTTAGGTCACTCCTTCTAAAGATGATAAATTGTAAAAGAAATCAAAATCACAAAAATAGATGAGGAAGGTGAAAAAGAAAAAGTATAAAACCTGAAGATACAGAAAAAGTAATCATGAGAAAGTAGATAGTCATTAAAAATATCCAAAGGAATAAGTCCTGATTTTTTTTTTAAAAAAGAGTCTAGAGTCAAGTGTGGTGATGCACACCTGTAATCCTAGCACTTGAGTCTGAGGCAGGAAAGTCATAAGTTTGATTCCTGTCCAAGCAACTCAGGGACTTAGTGAGACCCTCTGTCAAAAATAGTAAATAAAACGTCCTGACCCAACTCCCAGACAGAGGTTCTCCCGGCCATTCTTGGTACTTTGACAGCTTTACATGCCAGAGACCAGAATTTCTTCTCAAACAATCGGTTTGGCCTTTACATTCTCATTCTCTCCAATAAAAATCATATGCACAATCATAATTTTAGAGAGCAAAAGCCACTTTAAAATAATGTGAAATTAAGATTCCACTTTAAAATAACATGGACACAAAAACTACAGATCAGGTTGTGCCTATGCCAGCCTCCTTGCTGCTTTTAGTCTTGGGAAAGTTAACAGAAATCAAGATCCCACATGGACTTCTGTTCCTGGATCTTCACTCCCGCCCAGACCTTGAGGAAGAAACACCCACTGATCATGGGGTCCTGGTGGAAGGATCACTGCGGGCCTCTTCTCTTATACATCCTTGAGCTTATGGACCAAAGGGAGAAAGCTCAGATGTGGTTCTGAAGGCGGATCAGTGTGTGAGGGCCCAGAACAGAAGCAAAGGGAGCTCACAGTATCAGGCCGGAGGAGAGGAAATCTTCAGGCAGCAGACTGAAACCAGAGGGGTGAGATGTGCAGACAGGATGTGCAGAGAGCAACACGGAGGTTGGCTTGGTGAAGTGCATGGGGAGGTGTCAGGAGGCCAGGGTTAGATTAGGACCAGTCTCAATCTTTCTAGAGAATTCTCAGAAGCAGACTTGGAAGGATAGACACGACTAGTAGGGAAAAAAAACTCTTTCCAGCAAGGCCAAAAACTTCACGAGCTTCTCCTCATGGACCCTCCCAGAACGATCCTTGCTTCCTTCCTTCTTTCCTTCCTTCCTTTCTTTTTCTTTCTTTCTTAGCACAGAACTCAGAATAAATTTCTTAAAAAGTATTTTTTCTTTTTTTTTTTTTGCTGTATACCAAAATTCTCTAAAATTCTGAAATTTCACATCAATTCCCCTCTACTTTTTTCATCAAAGAATAAGGAGAACACCGAGGATTACACCTGACATATGTATATTTTCACTACCAATATCATGCGTTTTTTCACTGTTAATAAAAACATTTATATTTTTACTTTATAGAAAGCAACCTGAAGTCTGCGTGATGACTTGCCCGTTACCCCGGAGTCCCCAGCGCAGCCCTCTCAGCAGCATAGTTCTGGGGTTTGGGGATCTGCACAAACACAGACAAGAGCATTAGGGAAGCAGAGGGGCCCAATACCACATCAAAAGCAGAATATACTCTAATTATTCAAAGAGCAGATTTTTGATCCAAATGTGACTTAGAAAAAGGAAATATGGCTGCACACAGTGAAAGAGACATACAGTGTTATTCTGGAGTGCTTATTGTCAAGCCATACTAAGGAACCTAGTAATAATTTCTAGGGTGAATATGCTTTTTTCTAAAGTGGTGCCAGCGTGTGGGGTAAAGAGTGAGCCTGGGAGTCACATGAGACCCGGGAGGAATTCCTGCCCCGTCGTTTAGTAGTTCCACTAGCCTGGAAGAATGGCATAAGCTCTCCGCCTCGATGAAGTGAAAGCAATCCTAATGCTTATCTTGCACAGTCATTATTAGGATTAAATGAGATAGTGTGTGTAAGGAGCTTAGCAGAAGAGCTGGCACAAACTTGGCAGGCAATGAATGTCCCTTTCTTCCTTCCTTCCCTCTAACCTGTAATACCACCTCTCCTTCTGGGCCTCCTCCAACATTTCTGCTTCAGCCTTGCTGCTGACCAGATGCCCTCTTCGCCTCCTGTTGGCTCCCGAATTTCTTAAATAAAATCCAAGTTTCTGTTGTCATCACGTGTTTTGTAATTGGCCATTGCTCCTGTTAATTCAAATAAAATGCCCAGCGAAGTAACAAATCCAGTTCTTTGCTACGTTTTTCGGTCTCCTCACTGGACTACTAGACCTGTCAGTGAACAGTTGATTCAAATTTACTTCATTGCTGGGTTCTTGTTTATTTTATGGTGTTTATCTTTATTCCCAATTATTCTAACCCACAGAGAGAAAGCAAGGCTCTTAATAAAACAGAGCATGACATTTCAGTTTTCACAGGACTCGCATTTGTGAATAGTGCATCCTCTTGTCTTGGTTTCGGCACATGGTGCAAATGAAAAGAGGATGGGCTGGGTTCTGTGTATGTGGGCAGCTGGAGCCCAGGGTGCTGCCGGGGGTCCAGAAAAACCTGAAGTTTATTTGAGGGTGTGCAGGGAATAACTTGGGGGAATTCTTTTACACCCATGGGAAGGGTCTACTGTTTTATAAATATAATAAACTATCTTTAATATTGGTTCTTTAAACTCACTGAGAGCCATTTGGTGGTGAACTCCAGGACAGGACCCTCAGGATGGAGATATCATTTCCATTTCACAGTTAGGAAAAGAGATCCAAGGAGCGACTTGCTCGAGAACCCAGAATAAGTCTGCATTCTTAAGCTAACATCTCAAGAACTCATCCCAAATGTAATCTTTAGGCAACTCTTGCACCCACACCTCTTTTGTGAAAGGAAAACAGTGATTTCAACTGTGTACTCAGGCAAGCACTAGGATACGTCCCCTTCCACATGTTTTCACATGTTTTTGAAGTTTTGCTCATTTCTACAGGGGCAGGATTTGCAAGTGCTTAGCCCTGAGTATCTTTGTCTAAAGTGTCTCCTAAAGGGAATGAGAGAGATTGGGTGATCAAAGTCTTTCTCTGCTTCATCTGCTTCGTGTTCATGCTAGTTGGGTGGTGACCCACGGGGGACATCTCAGTGCTGAAAGAGGTGGATAAGTTGGTTTTCTTGCCGTGGTCTTGGGGTGAGAGGGCCGGTTCCAAAATGAAAAGTGACAGAACACTGATCAGGTCATTTTGGATCTCTGCAGGAGGCTCCCACGGAGATCTATGAGTGTTCATACAAAAGCACAGGAGTACATTCTTAGAAACAATAAATGATGTTCCTTGCAGAAAAAGAAGCAATGTAGGGCAGGTCCTCTGGAAGAAGGGTGATGGAAGGTGAGAAATGGGGAATGACAAGCTAATTTGTAAACAGATTTCAGGAGAGCAAAGGGAATACACGACCAGGTGAAGACAAATCCTGGGGAAAAAATTATCACAGGAAAATCCTAAAGAATAAAACATTGCTTCCCTTGCTTCTCACTAGGAATTGTGTGCCTACTTGCTTATCCAGTATAGGTGGCAAAAATACCAGAGTGACTGTAAATCTTTAATAGAAAGGTCAACATTTAAACTCCCAAGCTGTTCATAGTATAACAATTCAGCTGTGTGACCCAGGCAGGGTGCTGCATAAGAACAGGCCTTTCTAACACCCCGTCATATCACTAGCTATGCAACAACCTTTTGAGGTAAATATGAACCCTCCACCCAACAGCAGCAGCAGCCTGGGCGCTGGCAGGTGGCTCCCTATTTCTTCTTTCCTTCCCTTCAGTTTGTGAAATCTGGGAACTGGAAGTGGTATTTACTCCTGGGTCTGAGTAGAACAATGATGGATTCTGAGGTTGTTCTTCACTCTCCGTGTCGACCACGGCAAGGAAACATTCCCACGGGAATATTTACAAAACGGTGCTTCCACTTCTGACCATCCAGGGGGTTGTGTGTGTGTGTGTGTGTGTGTGTGTGTGTGTGTGTGTGTAACGTGCATGCACCCATATTTTAAAGAATTAAGAACAAACTGGCATTTTATTTGAAGGAACACTATGCCTCCCAGAGCTAGACAAATCCACATGATCCTTGTCCAGATAGACTCGTGGTTGCGAGACTGGCAAGATGAGAAGGGTGCGCATGTGATGATGCTTTCACAGAAGGGGCCATATCTGAAGACCATCCCACCTGCAGTTCGCACAACACCCAGCCGTGCCCACTTTGTCTGTGTTACTACACAGACTGCAGGTTTGGGGCTTTAGTTTCATTTTTCTAGGAAACAAGGAAAACAGCACTGCCTTAAAGAGAGCTTCCACAGCACTTCAGCCCCTTCATTAGCATGACCTTTCCTTTGGAGAAAGGGAAACATAAAGCCGAGATTTCCGTGCTTGATTACCAGTACTTTATGCTTCAATGTAGAAACGGACAAAATATAATTTTAAAACCAGATGTGGTGGCACACCCTTGGGATCCCAGGGCTGGGGAAGCTGAGGAAAGAGAATCATCACAAGTTCAAGGCCAGGCTGTGCTAATGTTATATCATTAATTTATAGCTTTAACTTACAATGAAATCAGTTATTGAGCGTCACTAATCCTTTGACTTAGAAAATGACTGCAAATCAGCCTCAATATTTTATTTTGCTGTCCTTCAGTGTGCCATCCAGAAAAACCCTAACACAGTGATGTGAGTCTTTACAAAAAGCATAACTACTGAGCAGCCTCCTGTACCATCTCAACTTTTCAATTAAAGTGATTTCTGTAATGTAGCAAGTGACGCATTTCACTACAAAAATTGAATCACCAATAGTATGTCACAGTTGCTCCTTTTTTTCTCACAAATATGAAAAGTGAAAGAGAAGCATTCGAGATTTACAATAAGCATCCCAAACTCTCCTTGGTAAGATTGCCTGGTGCTTACTCTGCATACAGCCGTGCATTTGCACTGGGAACAGAACACACGCTGAACAGATCCCTAGACTGGCATTTGATCAAGAGCATCATTCGTGTAACGCTTGGACAGTTTCACCTGAGGGGATAGGAGCAGCCACAAACTTTTAAAAGAACATTGAAGCACCATTACATTCCTCACCAATGACACATTTAGCACAAGAAAGGGCATTTTCACAGAAGCCCAAGGAAGCTGTGTTCTGAGTCTGTACACAACCAAGCTGATGCGCGGGCACAAGTAAAGGCAGTAGTGGTATCTCAAGAGTTAAACGAGTAGCTAGACACTGAGCGCGCACGCCACTTCCACTGTTTCATAGAAGACCGTTGAGGCATTGCCTGGATGAAAACTCAGGCCAAACACCGCAGGCTCCCTGAAGGACGCTGCAGAATTCCCGTCCGGTCTGGTCCAGCGCTTGGTACAGCAAAGGTCATAAGTACGTTGGATGGATAACGGATTCTAGTTCAGAACTTCACTGACCGGATCTAGCAAAGGTTTCTCCAGACTCCCTCAATCTCAAAAGGAGGCAGAAAACTCAGCCATGCTTCGCCGTCATTAACCTTGCCACTTGGTCCTCCTAGAAGCTCATTTTTTCATGACCCCTTTGCAATGGAGACGCCTGCACGCTCAACGGGAGTCTGCAGAGCACACAGTAACAACCAAATACTGTGGCTCAAACATCAGGAAAAAACACTTTCTGGGGTCCGCTAATGGTGCAGAATTGCAGTTCAGAGTCTGGGCCACGGATCCCCAAGCCCAAGTTCCCCTCCCCACCTGTCTTTTTACCTCTTCCCTCAAATCAGCCCCATGAACTCAGAGCATTACATAGAACCTAAGGCCTAACTGGATATTCTAGATTTGGCCAGGTATAACCATCACGGTTAGTGGCTACACTTGTCCACCCATAAAGGACCGAGGTAATAATTTCTATTATATACAGTCTGTGTCCTATAAAATAAATGACATACATGCATAATACCACTCCACACTGCATGTGTACATGAGTCTTGGAAGGCTTGAACTGAAGCCCTTTTTCATTACACAGTAGGAGAACTTTCCTATTCAGGAATGAACATCACTCTTTCCTCTGTAACTACTTTTAGAAAATTGCTTGAATGTGTTAGTTCTCTTTCACCTAGAAAATGGACAGTGGACGAGCCAAATAAACAGAGCCTCAAAATGGCCCTGCTGATAATTTTGCTAACTCCCTGAACGTGGTCTCTGTTGCATAAATGAGACTGAAGACAATAGTAAAGGCCCAGCACTTCTCCGCAAACAATGTAGGCTTTGTACGGTGGATGTTTTCCTTAGCTTTTTCCTCCTCGATAGAGTGGTAACAAAAGTAGAGATTTCCCATTTTGTCCCAGAGCCGGGGGTTGTAAGTCTACTGAGGGCAACTGTGCCTTTTCTAAGCCTCTTACCATGGACCACTGAGAAGGGAGGTCTCCGCTTCATCAGCCTCTGGACAGGAGAGCGGAGCTGCAGGGGGGCAGGGGACAGGTCTTAAATGCATCTGACAGCTTTCCATAAAGCAAAATGTTTATCCCTGTTTATAGTGCAGCCCTCTCCCTTTATAATTCCCATGGCCGATGTTACTTTTTATAGCACGTCGGACTGTCTGGGAAGCAGCCACGCTCTTCCACGCTTTGGGAAGCAAATGGAAGGGTGAGAATGTCGGCTATGCTCTCTACAGAGGGTTTCTTTAGAATTTACAAGAAGATCAGTTCTGTGTGTGTGCGTGCGAGTGTGCATGTGAGTGTGTGTGTGTTCACTGAAGCACATATATGCATTTTATGTAACATAGGAGCTTTCTGATCGGACAAATTAATTGAAATAATTTAAGCTTTTCATTTCTATGTATCCACAACTTCTTTGGTAGGTTGACTATATTGTCAAATTTATATTGATTTTTAATAATTAGCTGCATTAATGAATGGGGAGGAGCGTGCTGTGTTTGACTTTTTAAAAACCTATGGAAAACACCAAAAACACCTGTGATCTACTTTTACCACTTAGTATGAAAAGAAAGGAAACCTTCAAGCTGAATTTAATTTTAAAGAGGATACAGGGTATCTTTTAAAAAGATTTTCTTAATCATCTGGATTAATCCTGACTTTCAACTCTAGATAAGAAATAGGATATCCCACAGGAGGATTTGCAGCATGGAGGGAAATTTTTGCCAACCAGGAAAGGCTCGAAGGGTCTTAGTGATTAAAGTTACATTTATTGGTGATTATGTCCATTTCCTGTATGAAATGAAACTTCAAACAAAATACTTAAAAAAGTCAAGAGAAGTCAGCTAAAAAGGCTGGTTTATTTTTAAGTGTAAGAGTGACCATTTTCAAAATGCCTCTTATGGCTTGGAGGACTAAATAAAGTGAAAGTGAGAACTTATCACTGACCCCTGACCAACACTGACACAGTTGTAGCTACACACACACACACACACACACACACACACACACACACACACACGCAATTCATGAAGAATAATAGACTAAGTGTCAGAGATACACAGCTTTAATCCCCTCAAGGGGCTCTGGGAACCGAGTAACTACAGTCTGAGTCACTGGGGCCAGCCCTAGACTTTCTGGATGGTTAATTCCATGTAATTCGCTGCAGCCCTTCTAATTGGTTAAGATGTGTGCGACACCCTGCAGAAGGGAAGCACTTAGTCATCTGCCTCTTGCACCAGACACTTGAAGTAGAAAAGAACAAGAATCTCTTGAGAAGAAGAAAAGCTAAAGACTGGCTGCACCTCACATGACTATAGCACAGACACTGTGAGAAGTCAGAACCCAACGCCAAGCAGCTACATCAGCCCTTCCACCTCCAGGATAAGGGGTCATCATGCTGTAAGTGAGCCAAGTGTCTATCTGTGCTTGGAGTTTTCAGCTCAGTATGAGTAAATATTGACATTAAAGCAACTATACCAAGCCTTGTGCGGGTATGCAAACAGCTCCCATGTTAATGAGTTCAGCGGTAGCAGAAATTACATACCCCACATGAAGGTCAAATCCAACCCTGTAGCTATGCCCACCCAGAGGCGCAGTGCTTCATTCAGAGGGGTTTGAAAACCATCAGATCACTGGTATGCTGGGAAGGAAGCATAATTAACTAGTTAGATGAATTTTTCAATTTTCCATGTGCTTGTTCTGGCTTTACATATGTACACTGTGAGCCCTCAAGCTATCCTAATAGCAAATCTCAAACATAAAGATCCTTCAGCTTGATACAGTTGCACTGCTCATGCTGAGAGTTCCCTCTTCCTCTTTGTGACCAGACCCGAGTGTGAGCCAGGTACAACTTGACATCAGCGAGTTGTGAGTAGTGATTGGCTACCTGACGGTGGGAAAGAGAGGGGTTATGCTCTGCTCCAGCTCCAAGGAAAAGCCTGTTTTGGATTAAGAAGGAACTGACGTACGTGAAGGCCTTCCTCCTCCTTAAGAGTTCAACAGATTTTTAAAATTTCATAGTCTCCTTCCAAAGCCACAGCCAGTGTCATAGAAGAATTTGAAATCTCATTTTCCTAGTCTAAGATTGTTCACCAAAATCAGAGTCTATGGAGATGTTTTGGTAAACATGGCTGCCTCTGTCTTTAGAAGGCTAAGTTAAACAACACCTAGAACTGGTCACAGGATGGCAAATGGCTTCCAGATCAAGAGCACAGCCCTGGCTTTGCCCTCCCTGTTCCTTTATCCTTTCGTTCCTTTGCCTGTCATAAGGGCACTTAACCACATCCCTTCTTCTAGCACCCACTTTACATGGACCAACTTCTTCAAGACAGTTTCCTCCACCTGGAATTCTCACACATCAGTCGGTAACCAAAAAGGTCCCCACTGGCTGCCCCACAGAAAGCAGCCTCTAATCCCTCCCTACTTGTCTAATGCTGCATTATTCTTCTTCACAGCTCTTTGCCTATTGACCGTTGACCTCTTCTTTCCCTAGAATGTCAGGTACCTAGGATAACATGCTTTGCACTTTTTGTCCCATGCTATGTCCCTCAATTCCTGGAACAATGCCTGGCAAACAGTAAGCCCCCAAGAGATACATGTTTTTTAAATTCATAAGGGAATGTTAAGAAGCTTTTGTTCAGAGTTTCAGAAAGGGTTCAGGCTACTTATTGAACTTTTATAGTGTGTTTCCCTCAAACTCTGTGTGTGACCCAGAGGTCGGGCATTAAAATACAAGATCTGGGTGGCAGGAAGTCAGGGTTAGTCAGTAATAGGTGGAGGGAAAAAACCCACACTGGGGCCGGATCACAGATGTAAAGTCTCAAGTCTGCACTCAGAGTCTCCTAGAGGACGGCTTTGCCTCTCCCTCTCGCTTCCTCTCTCTCTCTGTCTCTCTCTCTGTCTCTGTCTCTCTCTGTCTCTGTCTCTCCACATACATTCTCAAGCGCAGTGCTACTTTCCACCAGATATGTTCATCCCTGGCATGGTGCTCTTTTCTGATATTTTATCTGCCCAGTTCTTCCCACCACTCCCATCCTTCCCAGCACCCTTTGGTGTCAGCACCCAACACCCCTCACCTCCCCAACACTCTTCCAGCCACGCCCAGATCACACCCACGCCAGCACCCCTCCGGGAAGAACCACTGCTCCCCATGCTCAGCGTTCAGAGCGCCCCCTGCCCCGCTGTAGTAACACTTCCTACTGTGTTGGGAGGTCTCGTTTGCTTTTACTTCTGTCTGTTTTGTGTAACCGCTTTACTATTTAGCAGAGATTTCTGTTGTCTCCATGCACCCGTGCACCCCCGAGGAGCACACATCCATGGCGGGCAGCAGGGCGGGGCAGTAAGCATCTGACTCTGAGAGGAGCAGGCACAAGGTCTACACTGGCTGCCCCAGCCTGCAGTCTCTGAGAGCCCCAACCCGCTTCCCTGGAGACTGACTGCCCTGCTGAAGCCGCTCCTCTGTGACTCTCCCTGGCCGACCCAGCAGGGCCTTGAATTTGCTGGGCACACAAGCGTCTGGTGAACAATCGAACGCGCTCTTGGGAGAACTTTCTGTTCCCTGCTCCTAACACATCCTTCATCCCAGGTTTGAAACACACATCTTCAAGGAGGGCTGTAAAACACCTCCAGGTTTAACCCTTATCCGCCATAGCCACCCACACCCTCGGACCGGCGTTTATCTCAGGGCCCGAAATGCCGTTCCTCTGCTGATCAAAGGCTGTGGGAACGGGCGGCGGCCACCGCTGAGCTCAGATCCTGCCCACGCCCTTCCTGTTCGCAGCAGCCCACCCGAGGGGCTCTTAAGTGTCTTTGCAGACGCTCTGTGGGCCTGACCGGCAGCCCCTCGTCCTGGAGCCTGCTTTCAGCATCTCATTGTCCGCGGGCAAGGCACAGATAGCGGGCCAGACGCTCCTTTCCCCTTTCCTGGGATACAGATAAGGCGGTGAAAACAGGTCTCTATTTTCCTGCACAAAAGCTGACTTAGAAGAATGGGGTGGAGCAGGAGTGATAACCAGCAGAATTTGTTGCATTTTGAAAAGAAACGCGGTGGGGAGGGCACGAGGGGAGACTCGGGCCTCCAGGCTTTGCTCTGGGCCGGAGAAGTTGAGCAGCTTCGGGTCACAGCGCCCCTGGCTCCAAGCCGCCTTTCGCTTCTCAAAGGGAAATCGCTCCCCTCAGGCCAGAGGGTCACCGAGACTCCTGAGGGTGGCGAGGCCACCAGGGAGCCTCTCGTGTGACCCACTTACCCAGAGTGCAGCTTGCAGGTGAGAGTTAAGGCCGTGCAGGCAGGCTAGAGCGTCTATCTGCGCTTCCTCTCTGGCCGCGAGATCGCACCCCCGGAGACCCGCTGTGGCGGCTTTCACCCCCAGCCGCGTGCTGTCAGTGTGGGGAGCTCCGTGGACTCCAAGTGTCCAGGGGTCTCTGGTCAGGGGCTCCTTAAAGAGCCACTGTCGGGACTGCGCAGTTACTGTGCAGGAGCTGTCCTCCGGCGACACCGTGGGTGTTTGGAAAACGCAGCGGAAAGCCAGAGGATGCCCGTGACCATCTGGAGCGGAAGGTGGGAGGGACACGGAAAGCGACTTGAAAAGGTTTCCTGTAGGAGAAGAGTCCTGAGAACAGAGAGGCCTCGTGTGCCAGCACTTGCCCTGGAATCTGGTGCCAATAATGGAATCTACAGGCCGTGCTTTCCTTCTCAGAAAAGATAGGTACATTTCCCTGGCCTGAGTCAAGGAAATTAGCTGGTCTGAGGTAGAGCTCCAACTTTGGGCTTGCTGCTTAATTGTTCTTTTTTCACACAGGTTCCTGCTACATAGCCCAGGCCGGCCTGAGCTAGCAAAGGTGCTCAAGCTGAGCTTGAATTTTTGATCCTCCTGCCTCATTCTCTGGAGTCCTGGGATGACAGGCCTGCTCTTCCACGCCAGACTTTGGTACTGCTTTGTAAAGCACCCAAAAGGGTTTCACTGTATGGTCAGGTTGAGAATCAGCAAACAGGATTATCCCTTAGGTATCCACTAGTCCTAAAATTGTATGACTCTAGCATAGGGTTAAAGTTTCTTATGTGTCTGTCATCTATCATCCATCCTTCTAGCCTCTCCTTTATCCAAAAGACTTGGTTCAGAGCTTGATTCTAGAGCTAGGTCTCTCTGAAACTGGTAAGGAAGAGTCAGTAACAGGCCACTGCAGCTTCCCCCACATGTGGAACATAAAGTAGGTGGCTGGGTATGGGCTCAATCACATGACCTGGTTTCACAGCCCCTGGAGTCTGGAGGACTCCTGGAGAATGCAAGCAGATTCATCAGCTTATGTGACCCAAGAGAAATAGAAAAACCCCACAGAATGAGCTGCAGTAAGAGAAAGAGGACAGCGAGGAAGAACAGCCCTGACTGCGCAGGTGAGCCCCGATCCACCTTTCCATGAGCTACGTGGTACCACGCAAGGCCAGCCTCTCTCACGGACCAGCTTATGCCTGCTCTATTATGCTTGTGAAAACTCACGATTACCGCTATGTGTCTCACTGTGTTAGACTTTTACTTCTGAAATTTCAATCTAAATCATTCTTATGCTCTCTCTGTTCCCTTTTCTGCCTACTCGCTTCTAGGTTGGAATTTCCAGAATCCACATTCAGGCTATCAATCTGGAGTTGCTTGTTTTTCTCTTTGGGAGATGTAACTTACAGCAGGCGCCACTGACTATCAAGTGGCTTTAAAACCATGTACACACCTGCATAAATAGAAACAAGTGACATAACGTCAAGTGAAATACCAAGTACAAATGAAATACTCAGACAATAAAAGCAAAAGATCAATATAATCCCACCAACTTAGTTCTTCAAAATAATATCTCAGAGTTAGAAAGAGTTGTTTTATTTTGTCTTTTTGGGACAAGATCTCACTATGCAGTTCAGGCTGGTCCTGAACTCACTCTGTAAATCAGGCTGGCCTTGAACTCACAGAGATTCTCCTGCCTCAACCTCCTGAGTACTGGGATTACAGATGTGTGCCACCATGCCCAGCCCAAAAAGGTTTGACTAGCCATACAAGCCTAACTTCTGAAGGAAACTCCCTTCATTATCTTTGGGATACAACCAACATCTGCCAAAAACCTTCAGGGATGGTGTTCCTTCTCTTGTCGTTCTATCCAGGGTGACAGATCCCGAGAACGAGGTGCCCACGGATGATAAGAAAAAGAAAGAGAGATAAGAAAAACAAGAGAGTCAGAAGTCTGGAATCAGGGGGTTTACAGCCTCTCGGACTACAGCCCTGATCACCAATCTCAGTCACCTTTTATTGAGCCAAAATCAAGAACGTAACTAGAACAAGTAGGCGGATAACAAATGTTTTAGTAATTAAAGCATTATCCTTCTCCAACTCTGCCTCTTATGCCTAAGGCAACAATCCCCAGGTGGGCCTCCCGCACTCAGCACCACGCTTACTCAGCTCAGTTGGGGATCACAAGCCACCCCTCCATTCTCAGTCCATTACAGTCACAGTCCTTACTTCTCATTCTCTCACTCGGTGCGCATTCCAATTTTTTCTTAATTAAAATCCAAGTGAAGTTAAATCCCACATTAGAAGCATTGTGTGTAATAGTAAAGCCCCAAAGAAAACGACAACCCATGGCACAAAAAGAGAAAAAACACAAATGGGGGGAATTTATAGAATGAAAAACGGTGATGAGGATGTTTATTGCCAGTTAGAATCACCTTACAAAACATCCATTCTCGTGGCCTCTCTGTCCCAGGCAGCAGGGCTGCGAAGACAGACCCCCATTCAGCAGCTTCTGCTGTTAGGCAAAGGATTGATTGAAACCTTCTCGTAATGAGGCTGTTTTTAATAAGGAACTTATTCTTTCAAGCACTAGTTCACAAAGTACCCATCTTTGTATTCTTATTACTTAAGTGTGGTGATGTAGCAGGGCATATTCTACTCTTCTCTGCTCTCCTCAAATCCTGGGTTTGTAGGAAAACAGATAGAAATATTCCAAATATTTATAGCAATTGTGAAGCCAAATTACTGGTACAAAACCAACAGACAAACAAATATACAGTGAAGTATGGTTTTCTAAGTGACAAGGTATGGAAATGATACTAGAAAATGTTATTTTAGATTTGATGCTTACTCTAGGAAAATGATTTCACAGAGAAAGATTAAAAATTTATTGAGGGATAAAATATAAGGAATTTGCACTTTGGGGTTTGTTCTAGGTGTTAATGCGTAGGCTTATCTCCTTCAACCTGAAAAATGTTTGAGGTTTGTTTTATTTTTTATTAATCAAAGTAATGCTATTTTCTACACACTGGAATTTTCAGTATAAATCATGACAGGTTTATTTTTAAGTGTAATGTGTCTATCTAGTGCTCAAAATGTTATGTTTTCCAGGACTGGAAAGAAAAACATCATAATAACAGCAAGCACACACTGGGAACTCTCTGTGACTGGGCTCAGAACTGCACATAAATTACCCAATCTAAAGAAATAGTCCAGATTGGTTTCCTCTGGAGCTGCCTCCGAGGTACTAGATAATTGAGTCCTCATCTTCCTAGCCTGCTGGAGGCACACATTGATGTGGCACTTTAAACTCCTCAGAGTTCTTTCACATCTATAATCTGTTGAAAATCCTCTGTTGTAGATATGATGGATTCTGAGAAAAAACAAAACCAAAGTGTTGGATAGAATTGCCTAAGGACAATCAGAGAGGGTGCAGAG
Organism: Chinchilla lanigera; assembly: GCF_000276665.1. NCBI lineage: Eukaryota > Metazoa > Chordata > Mammalia > Rodentia > Chinchillidae > Chinchilla > Chinchilla lanigera. Next base: position 6,884,400 of record NW_004955436.1, read on the forward strand.
TTCAAATAGAAGCTACATTCTACTCTGTCTTCTACTTTTCTTTGTAAAATCAGAAAAACTCATCATTGTTTTCCTAGTTTCCAAATCTCTACCCTATAAGTCTTACCCTAGAATTAAGAGCTGGTCTGCCACGCTGACTGCCAGAGGATTTAGAAATAGTTTAAAATCAATCCCAGGTTTACTTCCTCCTTCACGTGTCCAGAGACAGGACCTAACTTAGAAATTCACTTCAGTTCAACTAAACTCGGCACTGCTGCGCATGCTGTAGGAGTCCAAGAAAGAAATGACCTCGAGCTCCTAGGAATCCTGTTTTATTTGGCAGGATAAAGAAAAGCGACTATCCCACCTGGAGGAAACAGGGAGGCCATCAAGAAGGGCAGCTGACGTGAGCAGCACATGCAACACCAGGCTCACCGTGTGAAGCAGGACACAGCTTTTTGGGGAGCTGAGATATGGAGGCAGACTCCACCTGTGTTGAAAACTGCCACAGAAAGTTGTATCCTAGGGAAGATGTGTCATTCATTTGCTTCCCTCACGTGATTTTTTTGTGCCTGTCTGCTTAACTCAAAGACTACAGTTAATATATTTTGTGGGTTTTCTTCAGTGATTAATTATACAAATAAGGACCTATTTTTAAAAATCAACACTGCTAAAAATGTATGTATTCACCGCTCTAAAACTAGTCCTTAAATGTACTCATAGCTCTGGATCCAGTCCATGCCAATGTGAACTTTGTAATGTAATCAGAGGGGGCCTCATGTTACCTAACCAAGCATGGGATTCACTTCGGTCTCCAATGGCAGTTATTCCCTTGGGCCCCTCTGTCTCACAGCAACTTTCAAGTCATCTAGTTGACTGCTGCTCCCTGGGCTGAAGGGTCCTTCCTGCCCCGCCACGTGCTGAGGCTTGGCACACATTGCTGCTAGGTACTGAGGATCATGGTGGTTAATCTTGACAGGCACCTTGACTGGATGGAGTAACACCAAGGATGGTAGAAAAACATACTTCCTGGTGTGTCCATGAGGGAGTTCCCAGAAATGATTCCCATGTGGGCCAGCAGCTCAGAGGGCAAGCCTGCTCTGAAGGGTGGAGGCCACAATGGAACAAACACAGAAGAAGGAGGACACCCACGAGCACATGCCCACTCCTCCCCCTCTACTTCCTGGCCACCACGAGGTGAGCGGCTTTCCTCCTCCGTGGTGTTCAGCCATGAGGTTTCTACCTCACCACAGGCTTCAGAGCAGTAGAGCCAGATGACCATGGACTGAAACCTCTGAAACCTAGAGCCAAAATAAACCTTTCCTCCTTTAGGTTTCATTCTCTGGTATTTTGTCACAGTGACAAAATCTGACCAGCACAAGGACCCTCTGTGAAATTCTGCTTCCTCTTCAAGGTCCCATGGGAAAAGATGTTGGAGAGTGAGGTAGGCCTCACATCCATGTACCGCCCTGTCTCTCACTTTCTCTGTAACCTGACTACCAGAGTGGTGTACGCTTGTAGGTGTCTCTGAATGCGTGGGCAACATTAGGGGGAATCGCAAAATAAAAAGGGAAAAATGCCCAACCATACGCTAGCTATGACTTTGTCAGAGCTCAAGGAGGGGTTCTCCCAAAAATGAAATCCTTCCTCAGGAACTAACCCTGACAAGTTCCGAATCACACCCTCCAGGCCTCAACCAGCTTTCCCTACACTCTGACAGCATCACCCTCATGGCTCCATTGAGCAAAAGAAAATTTATACCATATTGAGAAAAGAGCAGCATTCCACACACACACGTGCACACACACACACACACAAATAGTATACATAAAAACATGTCCTCTTTACTGACGGTGGTTGTGGTGTGAGGGTAGCTATGATCAAAAAAACACTCTAGCCACTCCTTCATCCAGGTGCCCTGACTGGATCCCCTTCATAGGGTGGGACTGGGGTGGGATCTCCCAAGACTGACTGCACAGGAGAATGTTCTAGATGCAGGACCCACCAAAGAGCAATCCTACTCCTAACACACAGACTTTACACCCCTAGGAAGTGGCAGAAGAGTTTGTTAGTGCCCTACCAAAACTTTTCCTGCCTCCTTGTTTAGAACTTGTGGACAAAAAGTCAAGAGGGTGGCCCAAGTGTCTAAGAATAGGCACCAAGGAAGGATCAGCTCCAGAAGCCCAAGGCCAAGAGAGATCTTTCTACCTGGGGGCAGGAATCCAGCAGGGACTCTCACCCATGTCAGCAACACTCTTCCAAGTGCCCACCACAAACAGGCCAGTGCTGAGGCCCTGGCTCACAGCCCTGGGAAAGAGTAGGAATCTAAAACCCATTCCAAAGCAGGATTCTTCTAGGCGCTACCGCAGATGAGGGCACCTGTGGCAGGGACAAATGCCAGAGAAGCCAGCCGGGCACACTGTTGTAGTTTGGGATTTTGCAAGGGGAACAATACAATACAGGACATATACTTTATAAGATTATTTATAATAGTCACCCAGAGAATCATATACAAAAAGAAAGTGCAGGAAATCTGTCCACACACTAAAAACCAAAGAATCCAGCTGAGGGCCTGGATGCCACAGTAATGTCCTGCATGACTCCAGCTGAAGACCTAGAGCCCATAAAAATGCCTCCCATGAATCCAACTGGAGGTCTAGAGCCCATAACAATGTCTCACGCAGGCCTGTTTCACCGATCTGTGTTGGGAAGACCCAAAGGTCAGTGGTGGAAGCTAGAAAGTCTGTGCCAGCGGGATGAAGGATCTGTGCTAGCAGGCTGAGGGATCTGCACTGGAGCCAGGAAGTGATGCTCAACGTAAGAACCAGAGCTCCCCTGGAAAGTACCACAGCCATCCTCAGCAACAGTGAAGTCCTGAGCTCCTCCAGTGACGAGGAAAGCCGAGTTCCCATCAGGGAAGCCAGGAGACTGGGCTGTGCCTCATCTCCCCTCCACAGCCAGGAAGCGATGCTCACAGTGAGGACCAGAGCTTCCCCAAAGTGAACCATAGACATTCTTAGCGACAGCGAGGTCCCAAGCTCCTCCTCCGAGGAGAACAGCTGAGCTCATCATGAAAGCCAGCATGACAAGCTCCTCCAGGAAAACCAACAGCCCCCTACAGCTTCCCAGCAACTTCCAGCAGCCTCCTGAAGCTTCGCTTCTTCTCCAGGTCTGCTTCTTATGTTTCTGGCAACAGTCCTCAGGCGGGCCTCCCACACCCAGCACCACACTGGTTAAGTTCAGCTGGGGCTTACAGGTTGACCGCCAGTTGTCAGTGCACCACACATGGATCAGTCAGAGACAAGGAGGGCAAGCTTTGGGCGAGGGAGAAGTGCTGTGTGCAATGGGCAGGAGCTGCCCCTCCACTTGCAGGCTGGGGTGCCGTGCTGTGTGGGTGGGGTGGGGGGGGGGAGATGGAAACCACCAAGCTGCTTGCTCCTGACTGTCTCGGGCAGGAGATGACCAAGCCAGGGGACTGCTGTCATCTGCTTCCTTCCCAGCCCGGCCCTTGTTGCCTCAGCCTGCAGGAGCCCAGGTGCTGAGGTCCCCAGCTCTGCTCCCCTCTGGCATCCCCCTGCTGACCCCACTCTCCCATGGCCTGGAGCTGCTGTCTGGGGCTGCACCTTTGTTTTCCCAGTCTGGCCCTCCTCGAGCTTGTTTGTGTAAGAAACCCTCTCTCCCCTCTCTGTTTCCTGTGTCTCTGTCGTTTCCTCCCTCTGCCGTTCTACACGGTGGCCCTGACAGCCATTGTTCTCCTTTCTAACCACAATCCCAGTCCTGGGGCAGGGCAAGTAGGTGCGAGACTGCGGTGGCAGCAGGCAGGTCTCGGGCACCCCGAGGGAGGGGCCATCTTGTCTGCTCAGGAAGGAAGGAGCAGCATCAGCAGGCAGCTTCTCCCAGTGAATCCTGGGCCGCTGTCTGCAGGCAGCCACACTCCCAGGAGCTCGGGCAAGCCGGTCCGAATGTGCTGATAACCGTCTTTGCAAGGAAGCTAGGACTCTGCATTTGCTGTCTGAGTTCTTTGACACGTTCTCACTGCTTCTCACTGAAAAAGCAGTCAAAGCTTATTTATTAAGGAGCTAAACAAAAACCCCAGACCCAGGTGCAGGACACATGAGTAGTGTATCTAGTTAGAGGTGGGTTTCCTTGTGGTTTCTATCCAGGGCTGCAACCTGTTATCCCTTTTGATCAGCCCCCACCATTCAGTCAGCCGCACTGCGGTGGAAGATAAACTGCTTAGGTTTTCCTGGCAGCGCTCGAATCAGACAGGTTCTCACAGGAGTTCCAGTGCTGGGTTGTTTTCCAGACACAGGGAAGAGAGAACTGCAAAGGTAGCTGGTTAGGGCAAAGGGGAATGTAGTGCCTCATTATTTACCACTGAAATGCCAGTGTCTGGCTCAAGCATTAATTTCCAAATGTAAATAGGAGCAGATCCCCCTGAAGGACTAAATGCATCCAATGTGGTCTTCACGTTGAGATCCCAAGACATTGCCTGCCTGTGTCTATAACAGCAACTAGGTCACATACGACTTCAACATTTATTTTTTGACTGTCCCCAAGCAGAAGCTTGTGGCTCTATTTTGGTAGCACTTGTTCCATAAAACTCTCACGGTGTTTGCAGTTCCTTTCGTTACACTTTTCCTGCCAGTTATGACACTATGGGTCACGCATCAAAGAGATGTTGTTTACTTCCAATTTTAAAAGGCAATGTGGGTACTAAGAACATATAAACTTCCAGGTTTTTGTTAGAAAAATAGCAATTCATGGAGCACAAATGTCCTAGAAACAGATCAACTTCCTTTACTCCCAATAAAGCTGTGCTTTTTATTAAAAGTTATAAGCACGTCCAGTACCACAACCCTGCCGCTGAGCTCCAGATTTGGGGACATGATTTAAATATGAATCAGTCACCATTTACATTTAAGAAAATAACGGTTCCTGTTACTTAGGAACAGGAGCAAACTCAAGTTTGCAAAATCCTTTACAAGGTTCCTACAACCCCACCAACCCCCATCCCTTCCGCGTCAGATTCATAAAAGCCATTTTACACAAGGTATTAAAAACTGCCAGAGGGCCTTTCTTTAAAAAATGGAAAGCTGTGTCTTTTTAAAAAGAGGCTATTTTGCAAAGATCCATTTATTGCTGTAATTAAACTTTTGCTCTTTGCTTTTAAATGAACTCTAGAACGTTGAAGGATGAAATGGTTTCTGAGTTCTACCTTAAATTCACAGAGGTGGGCACTGGGGATATAGCTCAGGGGCACAAGCGCCTGCCTGTGAAGAGCAAGGTCCTGAGTTTGATTCCCGGTACCAAAACATATATATAAAAAAAAAAACCACAGAGGTGAAGTGCTGGAGGATTTTGTGAAGGAAACCTCATGATCACCATAGCACTCACTGTAGCATTGTCTACTTCTACCTGTTGCCACCATTCAGTAATAAATTCCAAAACAAGACCTGATAGCGAGAGACAAAAGTGTGTTTTCCTTTATAATTAACTATTATTGTTTCTTCGTGTAGTTGCTCTAATCAAGTAACACTTTCTAAACATGCTGTTCTGGAACAGTCTTCTGGCAGAGGTCAGAAGTGTTAGAACTGTTGGAAATACAAAACTCTAAGCAGAGATGTCATTTTTTCAGATATCCAAGGAAAGAAATGGATATTCCATAGCTGCATGCCGATGACTGGCCATTATTAAAGCATCTACCGGTCCAGTCTAAACAATTTTGAATTCAGATTTTCAACTTCCTCGTTTGAAAGCTCTTCCTTCAAAGTACTTCTTAGTGATCTATGGTAACAGCGTTTGGTGAATCAGTTATTTTCCTCATTTTACTTATAGATAGAAGATTTATAGGGAAAATCTGAGAAATGACAGTGTTGGTCAGTAAATCTGAGAATGTGTTTTTCTACCCCTCACAAACAAATATCACACAAAATAACCAAAAATGTTGAAAATTAGCTGGATGGTAATATTGGGATTACAGTGGTGTATGCTGTAATCCCAATACTTAGGAGGCTGGGGCAGGAAGACCCTCTGGGCTGCGCTATGTGAGTCAGGACC
>NW_004955436.1:6891483-6917758 GCF_000276665.1 Chinchilla lanigera
TCTCTCTCTCTCTCTCTGTCTGTCTGTCTCTCTCTCTCTCTGTCTCTCTCTCTCTGTCTGTCTCTCTCTCTCTCTCTCTCTTTCTCTCTCCCTCTCTCCCTCTCTCCCTCCCTCTCTCCCTCTCTCTCTCTCTGTCTGTCTGTCTCTCTCTGTCTCTCTCTCTGTCTCTCTCTCTCTTTCTCTCTCTCTGTCTGTCTCTCTCTCTCTCTGTCTCTCTGTCTGTCTCTCTCTCTGTCTGTCTGTCTGTCTCTCTCTCTGTCTGTCTGTCTGTCTCTCTCTCTCTCTCTCCCCCCCGCCCCAGTAGCTGGGATTGAACTCAGGGCTTTAAGCCTTCTGGGCACTAGCAAGCTGCTACAACTCAGCTACATCCCAAATCCTTTTTATTTTCTACATTTTGAAACAGGGCCTCACGAAGTTCCTCAGACTGGCCTTGAATTCGTGACTCTCCTGCTTCAGCCTCCCAAGTAGCTGGGGTTAAAAATGTGCAGCCCCACCTCTGCCAACCTCCATCCCTGGTCAGTACAAATCTTCACCTCCAGGGTGACCTCACGCTCTGTGCCCCTCCCTGTGCTGCCTGTGAGGTCTGAGTCCCTTGAGTGGCATTTGCCCTGTGCAGGGTGCGGTCAGTTATCACAACATCTCTCCGGCAATTTCGTTTTCCTAAATGTATGTTTCACCCAAATTATGCGTACACGTGAATATACAAAGGAAGCAGTGGAGGCGGGGGATGTAGCTCAGTGGCACAAGCACCTGCTTGGCAAGCGCAAAGTACTGAGTTCAAATCCTGGTACAAAAAAAAAAAAGAAGCAATAGAGAAAAAGGCATGGAGGGACTTTTCTTCCCGTTTCATTATGTTTTCCTTTTTGAGGCATCCGGAGACCAGATCCTTCCAAAGCCCCCGCGGCGGAGTGAGCTGTGGCCCCCGGCCCGTGACCCGCGGCAGGGAACCGGGGTCCAGAGGGGCCCAGTCCAGAGAGGGGCAGAACACTGCCCAGCTTTTTTAAAAAAAGAAACATTCAGGGTATTTAGGGTTCATCCTTGCGGAGGAGGCGCATCAGCCAGGGGCGTGCACGCATTATACTTCAGGCCTGGGGAGCCAGGTGTCCACCGACCCGCGCCGAAATAGGAAAGACCCCCCCACCCCCCGTGCGGGAGAGACGGACACCGGCCTCCGAGGCTCCCCACAGACCCGCTCTTATCCGGCGTCCTCGTCCCGCCTGCCCCTTTTGACCCAGCCGAAGCCCCCGCCCTGACACTTATCATCCGAGGGGCTGGAATTCGGGCCTCGCGCAGGCTTGCTGGCCGCTTGCGGGCCGGATCAGGGGCCTCACACGTCAACGCTCCCCAAGTGGAGGCCGGGCCGCGGTCTCCGTCGCCGGCGGGTGCCGGGGTCAAGTGGGAGGTCAAGCGGGGCCCGCGCGGCCCAGAGCCCCGGGCTCCGGCTCCCTCGCATGCGGCACGCAGCTGGGGTGTCTGCGATTTGCTCCCCTCTGCCGTCTGCCTGGGCCTTGCAGGGTGGCCTTGTCCGGCTGGCGACTTCCCGCTCCTTCCACGCGGCGGCTCCCACCTGGGCGAGGAGCCTCTGGCCTCTGACTCTTGCAGTGCCGTGCCCTGTCCGTCGTCGCTCTCCAGGGTCACTGTGTGGAAGGCCAACAGCGCCTGTGCAGCCCACACGCAAGCTCACCCCGTCACGGCCGAGATGACTCCCCCTCGGAATCCCCGTCGCACCCGTCCTAACCCCTGACCCACTGCACGTTTTAAGGTAAAAAGTACAGAAAGGAGCTGCGTAAACCCTCCGCAGCCGCTCTCCCGGGCCTCACCCTCCAGCCCCTGTCCTTCCGCTCACCCTGGAGTAGCAGGGCTCCCTGGCCACACGCCCCGCTTCGCTAAACTTCTTTGTATCGACTCCAGACCTTTCCTCTCCCCTCCCCGAACGCCAGAATTCATGCCCAGCACTTCTTCCTGCCTCAGTCTATAGTTAACTGTCCTAGGAAGAACAAGTGTCAAATACTAATTATCTCAAAGATAAACAGGGATGCATGTGTGCTATATCCTGAAGGCATCTTAAGAAATGCGAACACATACTTTTGTGTGTTTTGTTTTGTTTTCCCACTGGGGATTAAACTCAGGACTTCGCACCTGCTAGGCAAAGGCTCTGCCGCTGAGCCACACCCCCAGCCCCAGTAACATTTTTAATGCTAGTATTTTAAGTTCCCAGGGAAATGGGCTGCCTAAGACGAAATTTGTTGAGGGTCAAAAGGTCCTTTTTGGCCACTCTCTTTCCAAATAAACACCCAATCTCTGAGGCTGGTCCTGGCTGGTTGCGTAGCCCACTCTCCCAAGGCCACCGGCTGTGCGACCTTGTTTTACCTGGAACTCAGTCTTCCAGATCTAAGCAGCTGCCTTCAACGTGGCCTCTCTCAGCGTGACAACAGGACACAAAAGAGCTCAGACTTGGGTTCCAGCCCCAAGCCCACCAGTTGCATGCCTGGTAACACTGGCAAGATGTTAACTTCTTCAAGGACTCACTTTCCTCATCTGTAGAATGGAAATTTATCACCCAGTAAGTTACTGAGCAAATCGATAACAACACATGTTTTTGTTTTTGTTTTTTTTTATGCTGCAGTTGCTTTTAAAGCTAGCTACTAGTCATACTTTTGTGGTTTACACTTTATAAAATAAATGTAGTATACTTCATTTCAAATTTGATTTTTGGATTATTATGGGCTACACGATGTCCCTACTATGGGAAGTTTAAAAGCAAATGAAGGGCCGGGGATGTAGCTCAGTGGCATAAGTGCTTGCCTGGCAAGCCTGAGGTCATGAGTTTGATTTCCAGTACCAAAAAAAAAGCAAATGTAAAATGAAAAATCTGATGTCTTAGTATTACTCCTCCCACTAAAACCAGAAATTACCTCCCCACTCAAATTTTGAATATTAATGCTGATCTAAGTTTAAATAGTACACACACTGATTTTTCTGTCTGGTCCTAGAAAATATTCACTTTAAAGTAAGGCTTTCTGTAAAGAAGTCTTCTAAAGTAACAAATCTACAATTTCCCTTCTTCTTGATAGTTCAAAAGGATCCTAAAGTATCCATGAATGCTTAATCTAGCAAAACCTCCTATTTCTCTATATGCTCATCTAAGCACACCTTTCAAACATAACAGTTCCCCCACTGATTCTTCAAATGAGTCAGGAAGGGACACCTGCTTTAATAACTCTCTTGCCTACTCTCTCCCTCATGATCGCTTGCTCCTGACCAAGCCAGCCTCACAGAATTTGACCTCACAGATTCTTCTTTCAGCCAGTTTGTGCTTTACTATAAAAATCAAAAACTTTCCCCCTTCCTGTACTGAGAAAAAAGATGCCAATATTTTCTTTATTACCTTGAGTCACATTGTAAATTTCTTTCCCCTATATCACAGTCACCTCTCCAAATCCCCACCTTTGAGCCAGTGACGGTTTGAGGGGACAGCTAGACAGAAGCCGTAAGAGTCCCACTACCTAACTCCACTCTTTGCCCCTCACTGTGTCCCTGGAGGCTGACGCTCACTGCTGGATTTCCCTGCCAGCTCTCCTCCACTCGGCCTGTGAGCAATAGACAGAGAAGGGCATACAAGAGGACAGCTACTGTGGGTTTGGTCTGCTGTCTCTTTCCTCCTGGTGGGCAGACTCTCCTAAACACTCCAGCCTCACTGGACAGGATTTCCTTTCCGGTGCAGACCTAACATTGCTAACTCAGAGACAAGTGGTTCTCCAACTATGGTCCCCAGTCATCAGGCTCAAGGTCACTGTCACCTGGAAACTGCTTAGAAGTAGGAATTCACAGGCTCCACCCTGGGTTTACTAAATGAGAGGATTAAGGGTGCTTGAACAAGCAAGTCCTCCAGGTGAAAAATTTGAAAATTCAGAAAACCATATCTCTTATATCTTCAAAATGTGTGCAGAATGAATACATCAAAACTCAATAAATAGTGCAGGTTAATTAAAATTAACCTGGTAGAGAACTTTTGTCAACTACTGATTGTAGTAGTGAAGAAAAAGCTGTGGATAACTCAAGCAAAAAAAGGAATATGTAAAAATAGAAAGAGAAAAAAATCTTGGGCAGTTCGTGGACTTGCAGGGAAGCTAAACAGCCAGGCCTCAGGAGACCAGCGACCAGCATGCCTGGGGTTTCTTACACAGGAGCCGGAGGCCTCCTTTAACCACCCCGGCCACACCAGGGCCTGGGTGCCTCCATCCGGAGACGGAGTCCACAGGCTCCCTGCTGAGGCAGAGGCAGCAAAGTCACATGGGCCAGGTGGAGGGCACTTCCCCAGGAGGAGAGGATGAACAGAAAAAGTGTGATCTTGCTGAATACAGAGTCTGATAGATTCTTTTCTATCTGATTAGTTGACTCTGTGATTCACCCCTGATAGTTCTTCTCACTTCATAGTTTACAATTTTTAGACATGATCTGATCTAATTTTATTTGAAAATATGTGAGTTATGTTTTGTTTACATTCTACTTTTGGAGAGAAGGAAGCAGGGTCTCAGAAAAGGTGTGGTGGCACATGCGTGCAATACCAGCACTCCAGCAGGCTGAGGCAGGAGGGTTACAAGCTTGAGCCCAGCCCAGGCAACTCAGTGACTAAGTGAAATCCTCTCTCAAAATTTAAAAATTTTTTTTATTTTTTAAAAACTGGGATGTAGCTCCGTGCAAAAGCCCTGGGTTCAATCCCCAGTTCTGGGGGGCCGGGGGGGAGACAGGATGCATTTCACACAAGAACTGATGTTGTTCTCTTTGGAATAAAAATATTTTAACAACATACCTCAGATTCAAGTCTGCATCAATTTGGATTAAATATTTTTAGTATTTTTTAAAAATACGAAAGTTTTATTTAAAAATAATAAGTGCAAATACCACTAGATCCATCACTTGTAGATTTTTACTTAATTTAAATGCATCTATTTAAGCTGTCAAATGTGTCCCAGATGCTAGAGAATCAAATATATATGAGACACACGTTCTGCTCCCATCATTCAAATTGAGTCATCTACATAAAGAGAAGAAGACATCTAAATAAATAAGGGTGACAGGGGTGCTTTAGGAACCCTGCATTTTAATTGCCTACTTCTTTGGGCTCCCTGGACCCCGAGACTCTTTGGGTCAGGGATGCTCTTTTTTATATTCTCAGCACTAAGCACAGGGTCTGGGACAGATTAAAGTCTTGATAAATATTTATAGGATAAATAAACCAAAGAAAAAAGACAACAAAACGTTCAGTGGACACAAGGCAGGAACAGTTTGGTTTGATTCTGTGTATCAAGAAAAGCTGCAGTGTGAGCCAGGTGTGGGAGTGATCCCAGCTGTGATCCCAGCTACTCAGAAGGCTGAGGCAGGAGGATGGCAAGTTCAAGGACAGCCTGAGAAACTCAGTGAGACCCTGATTCAAAGCAAAAAGTAGAAGGGGCCATAGGGGTAGCTCTGTGAACAGCCCCGGGTTTAATCTCATTACCAAAACAGCCAAACAAAGCATCATTGGGACAAATGGTGGAGTGAATTTTTAGAGAATTGGTTTAAGCTACTTACCTCTACACTTGGCCTTTGCACAATAAGAAGGGCATTTTCTATCCCAGAGAGGACTTTCCACTGTTCCTTCCACTGTCATAACAATCCGTACTTGCATTCCTCTAAAATCTAGTTCCATGCTGAACACTTCCACAGATTTAATTTTCTCAAATTCAATTCGTACTATGAAAATTGCCCCTCTAGGCACTGACTTATTGTTTTTTGGCTTTTTTTTGGTCATGTCATTTTCACTCATTCACTTGTCCAATGACTTACTAAGCTCAGAGAGAGCTACGAGGTCCACTGTGTAATTCCAGGGTCCGAATCCCTCCTCCAGCTCGAACTAGGGCTTCGTCATTTCTCCCCAGGCGCACTCCTCCACACAGGAGCTGACGCGCTGCTCAGCACACATGTAGGAAAGTGCTTGCCATGGACTCGGGGAGCCGGAAGCACCTCCTCTCCCAGAGGAGCTGAGTTACAAGAACAACTGTTGACTTACTTGGAGTGTTGCACAGACCCAAAATGGTTTATCCACTCCAATGCATTTATAGGAAGTGCCAGAAGCCAAAAGCTGGGGAAGGTACAGGAGCAAGTGAGTCGCTCGGAACTCCCTGTCATTGATATCAGGACAGCAGTGAAAAAGAGGGATTCTTAGAACACCCGGGTCTGCAGAGCCTGACCATCGCTGCCTATGTGACCCAAAAGCATGCCTCACAGAATCGAGCTGACACTGCAGACACACTTTGAAAGGAAACGTCTTTGGCAGCTGACTTGAAAGTTTGTCTTCAATTCAGAGTTCATATTTGATTCAAAGCCATGTTGAAATATGTATCCCTAATCACAAGTAAAGCTGTTAAAGCACCCAGAATGGCCACAGAGCCACGTCTTGAGAAGCAGGTCCCAAGGCTCCTCTGTAGACAGCCCTGTGGCCACTTCACAAAACCTGAAAAGGGTCGACAGCAGCTCAAAACATATGGCAGCTCAGGGTATGAAAAGGAGCCTTTCACTTCCGGGAGAGACGCCAGCCTTCCACTGGTAACATCGGGACGCTCTGCCAAGGACAGGCACACGGGGAAGACGCAGCCATGTGCGCCACACTGGAGGTCTGCCTCCTTCCTCGCTGCCCCGTGCATGACGGCTGAAAACTGTCCCTCCAGTTGGCCTGAGTTGATGTTTTCAGTTGCCTAGAGACACCTGAAACTGCCTTCCTCTCACTATCCACACGTAAAGCTCCTTGTGGGGGAGAATGTTTGGGGCCAAGTAGGGTCCACTAATGAAGTCAATACTACTAAAAATTTAAATCTTCTCGTGACTAGAACTCGCTTTCCCAAGACAGTAAATCCTTGATCACCAGAGTGAAAGGAGAATGTAGTGTATGCTGATCAACTGACCCCTCTGCTTCCGTTAGATTTGTGTATCTCCCACGCACGGACCACCAGTTTTCAAGCCACAGATGACAACTTGCTTGTCTTGTATTAAAACCACACTGAGCAAAACCATTCTTGATTTCAAAGGCGCCTCAGAATGTCACCCTCGAGGTCACCATTAAACATGCTGCTTTTAAGAGCTACAGAAGAATAAGCTCCCTCCCCACAGGCTACCCTGGGATGTGCACTTTTAAACAAATTCTTCACATTAACTCAGTTACTTGTGATTTATTTCTTTCTCGTAAAGTGGAGCTCAGTGCCTGAAAAAAGAATTCTTATTGGTTTGAATGTGGGAATCGGGATATGGAAACCCAGATTCCCATATCCAGATATAACCAACTTTTATCTGTACATATATTTACACAGTGGAAATGGCATGTCACAGGAAAATTATGTTCTTTTTTCTCTTAACTGTCTATCGTGATTGTTTTTATAGGTCCTTGCCCTCTTTTATTAATAATAAATTATAATTAAATATAATATTACCTCAAATAGATTAGTTGTAACATAATCTATCGCTTCCCATTTTTGGACTTTGGTTTAAATTGTTTCTATTATTTAGATGTAATAACTATTGCTATGTTAGTATGTTAAACTTTGATCATTTCCTTAAATATTTCCTTAGAAATGAAATTATGGTCAGTATTCTTGGGACATACATGTATCTATAGCTATGTGCATATATGTATGTGTTCTATATATATATTTCTCCGTAGGTTAACCAATTTGTTATATATCAGCAGTATTTTTTAAGTGTTCATTTTACCATTTACAGCACTAAAAATTCATTTTAATTGGTTGTTATTTTATTTTAACTTTTAGTCATTTCCTTTGTACACCATTCCTGGTGGATTTTTTTGTCCAGTCGCTCATATGGTTGCCTGGCAAATTCTTCTGCATGCAAAGTTACAAAAAAGCTATTATCAATCTATACATGCTACACATACTCTGAGGTTACAGCTTCCTTCTGTACTAAAGCAAGTGTTATAGTTTAGATCTAAAATGTCCCCACAAAGTCTCATGTTTTCTGAGGTGGGCCCAGTCTAAAGAGGCAGGGCTCTGGGAGTGTGACCTGGAAGGGTGTATTCGGGGCCCAGCTCCTTCCTGGCAGCTTTCCCTCCCCAAGCCCTTCCACAATGCCACTTCTGCCTTGGGCCCAGACAGCTGTGGACTGAGCCCCCTGAAACTGTGAGGCAAGTAAACCTCTGCTTCGACTTGCAAGTGCTGGATATTTTGTCACAGCAACAGGAAAGTGACTAATACAACAGGACTGTTCTTACTATTCTACATGATTTGAGAAAAAAGTTATCATACAGATAGAACACAAGAGCTCTCAGCTAGTAAGTTTAAAACAGGAAGTCAGTATTTCCAGCAGGAGGTAAATGTGTGAAAATTTATCTGAAAATCCACATATTTTTTCAGATTATGTCCAAATATGATAAGACAAAAAGGACTAAAGAGATCCTCATATCAGCAACAAACTCCTCATTCGACTTGACCTCAATCCTCAGAACAAAATTAAACACACACACACACACACACACACACACGGCAGTAAAGTGTCCCCAAAGACTCCCAGCTCTCCCAAAGCAGATCCAAGGGGCATCAATGGAAAGGAAAGCAGACACTAGACAGTGGAGCTGTCACAAACAATTAGAGGAGCTGAAGACATTTCTGAGTTTGAAGAGGACACAACACAAAGGATGGTGGAACTAACATGTGAAGTAACCAATGTGGACAGGAGGAATAATTGGAAAAGCTGATCAAAATGGTCCAAAACATTGTAACAAATTTACCAAAGGTACAGTCTACGCAAGGTGCCAAACAAAAATGTCAGAGATTAAAACATTTTTATAGAATTTTAAACAGCAGAAATGACTAATGTGAAAACAGTTTTCTGAAGTCAAGGACAAAATGGAAACTCACTACAAATTACTCAAAGAAACCTTAAAAATGATAAAAGAACAAGAAAAACTTATCCAACAGCTACCAGAGGATGCTAAGGGGTCTAAATGAAGGATAGTTGCCGTTAGAGAAAAGTAAGAAGACAGCGCACATCTGTTTTATGGGGTTTGCAAGTAAGAGGCAGAGTACTTGGCTGTCTTTGATTGGTTCTTACAATGTGCATCACAGTGACCAGCCATTTCTAGGAAAGAGAAGTAACAGGAACTGTAACAGGAACTGTTACCTGGGCAACTAACAGGAACTGAGGTATACTGGCTGGGGGGGACATTTTCTGCTACAGTAAATTTTAATTATAAAATAAACAAATGGTGCAAAAGACACTAACACATGAAATCAACTTTTAGAAATATCTTTTACACATAAAACCAGGTTCTTGTTCATATAGTTGATGTCCATCCTCCCTTCTGCCTGCAAGAAGCTTTCAACCTCAGTTTATCTTTTGGCAGGAATTAAATGGAAACTCAAGCAAATGTAAATAAAGTATTAGGATGGTTATAAGAATGTGATGAAGAACTAGAGAAAATATTTTAAATATATAAAAATAAAAACAGTATTTAAATTGCTTTTTAGTTCATGTGTGCCATATACAACATTTATACACTTTGCATAGAGTCAGTCCGTGTACATCACATGGCTCCCTGCCTTTTCCCACCCTTTTCCCTCCCTGCCCTCCTTCCTCCCTGCATCTCTTGGTCCCCTTTCCTTTTGCAAAAGATCTATTTTCGTTTCTTATTATCTACCTTTCTCTTTCTTTTTAATTTATTTATACTGTGGGCTTCTCATATAAGAGAAACCATGTGATATTTAAGCTTGTGCATCTGATTTATTTCATTTAAGAATTATGGTCTCAAGCGGCACCCATTTTCCTACAAACAACTCAAGTGTATCCACTTTATGACAGAGTAGTGTTCTGTCATATGTAAATACCACATTTTCTTTATCCATTCATCTCCTGATGGACATACAGGATGCTGCCAAGTTTTAGCTATCAGAGTTGCTAAAATGACCAGAGGACTCACGCTGAACCAGGCACTGTTCCAAGTGGTGCCCCGAACTAACCAGTTAGTCTCACACAGCCCTGCCAGATGAGACAGACCTACTGCCCCCCTTAACAGATTAGGAGAGGAAGATCCAGAGCTTAGTGACTTCCCCAAGGCTTGAAATCTGTTGCTTTTCCAGATAATCTGTCTCTGTGGCCACAACCTGCAGGAAGAAAGACCTGGTCAATCTGAACTGTGAATGAAACCATCTTCTGGCTTTTCCAAGCCAGACAATCCCCTTTTTGATAAATGAACTTAATGTATGTCTAAAGAAAACTTAAAAAGAGAACAACATTTTCTATTGACTCAAGCTTGGACAGTTACTTCAACCACCAGTATATCCCCAGATCTTCCTGCTGATGCAAACTGTTTCCTAGAGGAGTTAGTTGAAGCCCCAAGGATGAGGGTGAAGAAAGTTGTACTCAGCACACAGCCAGGCAAGTGTGACACCTCACCCCGAGTGCTGGCCCCTTAGGACATGCTGCATTCCATCACAGCAGGCCATGGGGACTGCTCTGGGAAGGACTGATGCATGCACAGAGACACATCCCTCTCAGGCAGTCATGAGAAAGGATGAGTCCTGTGCATTCCCTGCTTTCTCCGAGTTGACAGCCTTTGTTTTGTTTTGTTTTGGGTTGTTGTTGTTGTTGTTGTTGTTGTTGTTTTTGACCTCTGCGCCACCCTGAGGTTCCACCAGCATCCCCAGGAATCCCAACCCTGATATAGGATTAGAGAGGAACCAGTCAGGTCTTAACACTCCTACTGACTGAGTTCAGGAAAAGCAGTGTAGCCTTGAAGCAAGGGAGGATGACTTCTACTGGTCCCTCCTGCAAATGTTTGGAGGCATAGATCACATCGGGCAGCCTGGACACTGATAACTTATCCGTGCTCTGTGCTGCTGGTTAACCAGCAAACTCTCTCTGAAGGAACACAGCCAGTATCAGCTGCTCTCAGCTCGAACGGAAAGTCTCTGATGACCACATTCTCCTCGAGGCTGGTGACGCAAGGGTTGCCACTGGTGACCGATCTATTTACTTCTTCCCCGAGTTCCCACCCTGAGAACTAATTCCACATCCATAAAACAAAGAATCTTTCTGCTGTTTATTTCTGAAAGAGCATTCTATGCTAATATGGAAATTATGACTCTAGCAGTGGACAGAGTGTGGGCTATGACTGTAGGTTCCAGTTCTTTCTCTGTAACAGGGGCATTGGAGATGAACAGAAGGCAGTAGTAGGAACACAGAAGACCCCAGCCCTTTAGTGTGTGACTAGAAACAAACTACTGAACTCCCAGAGCAGTAGCTCTTCACCTAGAAAATGGAGCTAACATCCACTTGGTTTGCTTTTTCACATGGTTGATGCAACAATCACGTGAAGAAATGTAAATGACGATGTAAATGAAAGTGCTGTGTAACAGAAAACTGATTACATGAGTAGTAAAATGGTGCCACCTTCCTGGGGTTCTACCTGCAATCAAACTAGAAAATGACTTCTTGGAGGCATTTCTAGAGCTCCTGTTCAGTGGCTGAGAAAATGAAGATAAACTGCTAGGACAGTGTGACAGTTAATCGAGAAAGTTGGTAAAGCACATGTGGATGTGGCTGGGGGCTTTCTGGACACACTGGCACGTGAGACAGCACATTGGCGAGGGAGGCCACCCTGACTGTGGGCAGCACCAACCAATAGTGTGGAGCCTGGAAGGAACAAAGGCAGAGGGGAAGAAAGAAGCTTCCTGTCACCCTCATTTCCTGGCCTCCATGAGGTGAGCAGCTTGTCCCAGAGTCATCCTTCCCCTGGATGTTTCTGCTTGCCTTCAGGCCTAAAGCAGTGGTGCTGGTCGACAAGGGACTGAACTTCTGGAATCAGAATTCAAAATAAATCTTTCTTCTGTAACATTTTTTTTCTCAAATATTTTATCACAGCAATACAAAAAAGACGAACATAGACCTTTTATTTTGTTTGTTTTGTTGTGGCTGTGGTTGTTGTTGTTCATGCTGTTGTTGTGAGATAGCTATGTTGCCCAGATTGGACACAATCTTGAGATCCTTGTGCCTCAGACTCTCAAGTAGCTGGAACTATCAGAGTGTTCCACCACACTCAGCTAAGGCAGTTATTTCACTGGACTCAGGCCAGCTCACACCCTCCTCCAAACACATCACACAGGTTGTTTACACAGTTCATTTGGAAATTCATCTCATGCTGCATGATGGTGGCATTAATTCTCATTTGTGTCTCTTTGTTATGTTATTTTTGTGCATTGAAATATATATCTCATGTCTTTAGCTAGAGTATAAATGCCTTCAGGATGATTTGATGTGCTTGATGTACATATTAAATGAGTATCAAGAATCTAATACAATATCAAGAGCATGGTAATAGTTCAATAAACAATATCTATTATTTCCTTTCAGATACCCTAGCATGGACTTAGGTCCAGAATATACACAAGTTATCTATCAATTGAATAATTTTAGAAAGAAATATCATGCTATGGGACACTGTTTAAAGATTTCCTTCAACAATAATCACATCGGAGTTGAAAGAACACTCCAGGTATTGCATTACCTCCAACTGAGAGTAATAGTTAAGAGAAAAAGGAGGGCAGTGATGGTTAACACAGGCTTTGGAGTCATGCAAAACTTGCCTTCAGTGTCTGTTCCAACTCTCCCTAGATATACGATGTTGACCAAATTATGTAACTTTGTCAACTCCAAAATAATAATGATAATTCCTCAGGGCTGTGGGGAGAATTAATGGAGTCCACATGTGTGAAGAAGTGGCATAGGGTTAAACAACAATAATTACTCTAAATATTAAGAGTCCAACAGTTTTGTATTCTGTGACTGAGGACTATAAGAAAAAAGACTGACATATCCACAAGATCTCCTAACCCATCAAGCCAATGTCCACACTTTAAAAATTAAGTAGGGTCGATAGCATATACATAAACATACTTAATATATGTATTTTCTGGAAAAAAGTTCAAAATTCTAAAAAATGCATGTTTGTTTTTGGAAAACCATCCCTTTCTGGTTTAGTCCAAGATTAGTTTAGTGACCATTAGGGAAATACAAACAAAAGGTGCAGTGATACACCATGACACATCACTGGAAGGACTATCACCAAAAAGGCAGAATAATAAATGTCAGTGCATATGCAGAGGAAGCTGAAACCACTATATACTACTGGTAGCTGCTCTTTTTGGCAGCTAGCATTTCTTCAAAATTTGAGTTACCATTAAAATTATCTTTTAACCCAGGAATTTCACTTCTGAGATTATTCCCAAAAGAAGTAGAAACATATGTCTACACAAAAACTTATACACAAATGTGCATAGTATTGCCGATAATAGCCAAAAGGTGGAAATAGCACAAATATCTACCAAGTGATGAATGCTTAAGTAAAATATGATATGTCCATACAATGAATGTTGTTTGGTGATGAACGAGATTAAATATTGGTGAACACAACATGAATGAACCTTGGAAATTTTATGTAAGGTGAAAGAAATCAATCACAAAAGGCCACATATTGTGTGATTCTATGAATTATATCTCAATAACACTTTTTAAACGACTAGATTAGTGCTATATAACTAGAAATGGCTAATTTTTCACAGAATGTCAAAAATACCCAACTAATAAAACTCTTAAAACATTAAAGATTATTTGAAGAGTTTTTAAGATGTAAACACATAACTAAAATATAACTGCATTTGGTGGTTGGTTAAAGGTGCTACTCAAAAATTTAGAAACATAAGACTCATCAGTTATACATTTAAGTAACCTACATAGTAAACTACATAGTTATTAATTAAATTTAAGGTTAAAAACCATAGAACCAGTTTTTAAATTATTGCATTTTCTTTCCAAATGTTAGTCAATGTCTTCAAAACCTTGAAATTTTTTTTTACAGAACTTGTCAGGTTTTTCTGATTACTCAATAAAATGTTACAAAAATTATGGAGAACAAAAACTACTAATTGTTTATAGTTATGTTATTGAAAAACTAAACATATTTACCAATTATAATTTGTTATATGATATGTTCTAAGAATAGAAAATCAATTGAAGGAAATAAAACATTCATACAAGGGAACACAACTAATATTAAAAAGGATGACTGCCTCACAATAATTTAATAAAAATGGAAGATTAAACTTTTAAAAATTCTCTGAGAATTGTGTTTTATTTTCTCATTACATTTAGAAAACTGGGTTAGCACAAGGAAAACTCACATTTACATGTGAGGAATTATTCTAACACTTGCTTTTGATTAGGGACCATGGATCAGTGAATCGGTGACTATGGATTAAATGGAGCTTTAGAAAATAGCTTAGCTTTCAGAGAAGGGCACTTTTTCAAAGAATCGTAAAATTAGTTCTTACAAGTCAACAGAGAGAGAGAAACAAAAATTTCAGTTTTTCTTCCCACACACTAATGAAGCATATTTAAAAGTGTTTGCATAGTCAGAGTATACAAATCTGAAATTAATTCTGATTATAAAAAGCAACATCTTCAGCAGGTTTAGTTTTCTAAGTGTCAATTAGAAGCCATGTTTAATGTTTCATTTTAGGTGAAGCTGTTACCCTGAACACTAACAAGGTGATAATTGCAATGGGATATATAAAAATGCACATTAGCATTAACTCAATTTCATAGTGCTTGTATATAATAAAAATTCATACTGCTTGTATATAATAAAAAAACAATGTGCAACATATTTAAAAATTACTATAATGCTATCCATACATTTTTCAAAGTCAAAAGTCCACTCTCCAAAAATCTAACTGAAACCTCCTTTTATGCATAACCATCAAGAGAAACCAAACTGGAATTCTCAAATTATTTAAATAAACTGATTGATAAATTCCAAATGAAAATAAATTGAGAGTAGCTGCATTTATATTAAGCTTTAGAAAAGTTTATAACTGAATATTAAATTTCTTGCTAGTAGTAAAATACATGCCAGAGAGCAAGCCATGTCCTTGGAATGAACTCCTGTCACAGACATCTGGTCCCAGGGACAGGTATTTTCCAGGTCTAGGGTCCCGCAATCACATCTCCAAGAGATTTTCTGCGCGAAGTGTTGGAAGGCGTACTGGGCGTGTCGCTGATCCCAAGGTCCCTACCAGGGCTCCTTGGGTGGAGGTGGGGTGAAAGGGAGAGAAGAAACGGGAGGATGATAAGGGAATCTGAACCAAATGTTGTCACATGCTAGAGATGATTAGAGGCCCTTGCCTCAGAGCTGTTACAGAGATCCAAGGGAAAGAGGGGAACGAGAGGTCAAGTGCAGGCTCATGAGAAAGAAAGAAAAAGTTTATGGTACATAGTGGAGGGCAAAAGCCAGAAGCCTGCTCCCGCACCCCACCCGTTTCCTTCTTAAATACCCTCTGGTCCTGGGAAGCAAGAATGGAAGTAGGTCTTGTTGCTTTCTATTAACACCTCTCAGATTTAGTCCCACCATGTGTTTGTAATTAAAATAGAAGCCTTAGGAAGAATACCATGTACCTTTCCTCTGAGGCTTTGCTAAACCAAGCTTAACACACTGCAACCAAACTGGCCCTCATTATACGATGCCCATTTTTAAATATTTGTGTCTTATCATCACAGCTACTTTTTGGTAGGATCCATGTCTTACACATTCATTCAGTTACTAGCATGGAGTACCTGCTAAATTCTAGTCCCTGTTTTGGACCGTAAACAAAGAGATCAAAACCTTTGCTCTTCTGGGTTTTTGAAGCAAAAATAGACATTGAAAAAATTAAATGAGCTGGGAGTGATGTGCACCCCTGTAATCCTAGCCCTCAGGATGCTGAGGTAGGAGGATAGTTATGAGTTCAAGGCCAGCCTGGGCTACAAAGTGAGTTCATAGTGAACTGCATCATGAAACGCATATGTTCCTACAATCCTGCCTAGTGACACTATGTATTGTCTCTAATGTTCTTTTAAATTACTTTTTTCTTATTCCCTTCAGTGGTTTGATCAATCTTCTATTCTTATATCTGGTTATCTGAGCAACTTCGTTGAAGATAACACTATGTCATATAACAACCACTGTTAATCTCCATCATTTGGTTTGAAACCCTGTATCATTTTTAATGTCCTTGCTTTCTGTTGTCTGTATTTTGCTATTGTTCTTTTTTTTTGTACTATTTTCTTTAAAATAAAAAAAGACAAAAGGAAAAATTAAATAAGCAAAAATCTGGTATAGCGTTTCACTAATTTTTAATTTTTTTCACATGCTAACATATGTAAATTAGTATGTATGGGTTTTTAATTGAATAGTCAAATTATACTTGGTATTTTTTTCTTTATGGTGGCCCATAATACACTGATAACCTTCTGTGATAGTCTTTAGGAGTCAATTAATGTAAGGTGATAGAAAGTGACAAGTACTTTGAGAGAAGAATCCAGAGGGGCATGCTGGGATATTGGGGGTGTCAGGGACAGCATCACTGAGAAGGTGCCACTAGAGCCCAGACTTGAAAGGGGAAAGTGGAGCCTTCCAGACAAAGGAAGTAAAACGCAAACATCTGGAGACAGGTCTGGGCCAGACAAGGCGAGAGCAACTGGAGCTGACCTGGGGTTAAGGACAGCAATAAGAAGGGTGAAATCAGAGAATTAACAAGAAGGGGAGACTGCAGAGGACTTGCATACCACTGTAAGGACTTTGACCCTTATGCTGAGAGAGATGGGAAGTGGAGAAGGGTGTGGAGGCAGCATAATAACAATATTTGAAAGGTTTAAGCAAGCACCTCTCATTGCTATGGATGGGCTGGGGAGAGAAAGGAGGAAACAGAGGCCAGTCAGGAACCTCCAGCAGTGGTCCGCTTCATAGACGACAGTGCCCCTTGCTAAGTGTTAGCAGGAAAATGATGAAAAGCAGTCAGACTCTGAGTGCATTCCGAAGAGAAAAACAAGATAAGATTATAGCAGACGGGCGTTTTAAGAAACAGAGTTAGAATCGTGAGTAACTCCAAGGATTGGGGCCCAAAAATCTGGACTAAGGAGGTATCTTCAGTTATTCCAGTTGTCAACAGAGGGTCCCCATACATATTACACTACTGAGTTTCTTTTCTTTTTTGGGGGGGGTTTTTTCCAGTACCAGGAATTGAACTCACGACCTTGCGCTTGCCAGGCAGGCACTGTGCTGCTGAGCTAAATCCCCAGCCCCTACTACTGAGCTTCTGACCAAGCTGGAAACTGCACTATTTAAAACTAAGAATTCGAATTGTCACAACAGTGAGAGTCCTGGTACTGAGATGGTCGCTCACAAAGGTGGAGAAAGAAGACGCGCAGGAGCAGGAGAGTTGCCTCAACGTACCAGGCCCTTTACACACGTTATCCCAGTTAACCTGCCCTGCAGTCCAGTATTTTGACTCATCTTTTACAAGTAAAGAAATTAGGTGCCAGATTGGTTCAGTGACCCCCCCAGGGTCACCTCACTACAACTGTCCAAGAGGTGAGAGCTTGCTTTCTCCCCGGGAACAGTTGTAACTCTCTAATTGGATCTTCCGATAGCTGGCCCTACTTTCTAGCTTTCCTACAGCTTCCAGCTCTGCTCTGCTTCCCTCTGCTTAGGGAAGCTTCCCCGTTTTCCTGTGTGATGATCAATGAAATTAGGTGCCACATAAACCATCCCCTGCCAACACCCTTCAGCTCCCGGGAAGTGCTCTGCTGTTCTAGCAGAACTCTCTGTCCACCCAGGGTCCATCCATTCTCCAAAACCCAACCTCCCTTCCACATCTCTTCACTTTTTATCTCCCCAAGACTTTTCATCCGGGGAGCGACACCTCGGAACCTGAAGACCATTGCCTGCCTTTACTGACCAAACCAGTATGATCCTCAGGCCAGTGTGCAGCCACATCCTCTTGGGCAGTGGCCGCACAGATGGTCCTCAAGCTCAGTGCCCCAGCAGATGGTGAGCCACCCCCACATAGCCTCGTGTGAATGAGGAGTGGGGGCCTTGGTGTGAGTTTGATGGTAGCGAGGGTCCTCTGAAGCTGCACTATTGCTGTCTCCCAGCTCCCGCCCGCTACAAGCTCCTGGATTCTAATGGAACTCGTTCAGAATCTCATCTTTTCTCCTCAAAACCAGTGCCCTAGGGTTTTCCCTAGGTCTGTGTCTGCTGAGCTCAGCCAGGGTGCTGAAGCTAAGTACAAACAAAGCCATGAATGAACAGTGCAGTAGGCGGTGCAGCAAAGGTGCTTGTCTTAGTTACTTTTGCATCCATGAGACACAATTCCAACACCCACAAATTAAAGAAGGAGAGGTCTATACTGGCTTCCGGTTCGTAGAGGTTTCAGTTTATGGCTCCAAAGCAGGACAGTATGGTGGAGGGGCGCCATAGAGGAGATGCGGCTCCTGCCAGTGAGGGGAAAGCAGAGATAGCAAAGGGAGGAGCTGGTAGGGGAGATAAAGCCTTCCAAGCCCCTCCCCAGTTCCCACCTCTCCTGACCAGGCCGTGTCTCCCAAGAGCAAGTCCACTGTAGCACTACACGATTCAATCTGCCCAGGACCACACAAGGCTTTAGGGGGACATTTAGACATAAACCATAACAATGCTGGAAAACTGAAGAGAACCGCCACACAGAGCCTGCCCTGCTAACTGTATAACCTCTTCCTTCTCATCAGCCTTCGATTCTTGAGTGGGAAAACACTTCAGGAAGCAAGGTTGTTGCCCACTTGTTGTCCCGCTTGTTGCCTCTACAAACTGCTGTCCGTTACGTGAACATCTATCCAGATTGCATAGTTTCTCCCAAGGTTGTTTTCCATGTGCTCTATTCAGTGCTGCAGTGGTTTCATGAAGATGACATTTTTATTCCAGATCTTTTAGGTAGTTGGTACTAAATCAAGACAATGTGGAGAAGTGACCTAGTACACAGGCATCTTCTTGGCCCCCACTGAGCTGACCCTATGGATGGGCAGTGATTATTATCTCTTTTTGCTGGAAGCTTTATTAATTAACAGTACGTAGGTCTCAATTTGTCTAAAACAAACATCTTTGTCTCCCCACCCTGGTCTTGCTGTGATATCCCCAGTAACAATTAGGGATATGCTTCTTACCAGAACCTTCAGCCATGACCACAACAAATCAGGTTCCAGATTCTATTGACTTATATTCTTCCTTCTTTGAAATATTCCTCCAAATTATTCTCTTCTCTTCATCTTAGCTCATTGTCTCTCACCTGGCATATCCCAACTGCCCCGTCTAAGTGTCTTTGTTCTCAGTCTGTCTCATCTCCAACCACTTTGATGCAATAGAAATTAGTATTCTAGCCCTTCTGCCCTCATCTCTCATACTCCAGAACCTTGCTGTCCAATGTGGTAGCCCTTGGCCGCACGGCTATTGGACACTTCCAGTGTAGTTGGTCCAAACTGAAAATGATGAAAGTATAAAAATAATTTAAACATTTACTGTAGATCAAGAATGTGAAGTATCTTATTAATGTTCATGCTGATCACATGTTGAAACAATAATATTTGGAAATATTTGAGGTTAAACAAACTGTACCATTAGCATTACCTTCATTCATTCTCTTCTCTGTCTTATGATACACCCTATTACTCTTTGGGAGTAATGCTCTGATGCCAAGGCCTTCCCAATCCACTGCCTTTACACTGGCCTTCTATCCTCCCCGGAACACCCTTCATGCAGACAGCCCTTACTCACTCAAAATTTCATTAAAACATCACTTGCTCCAGGGAGACTTCCCTACAGAAATGATTCCTCTGTAGACCATCTAGACAGTCTACTTGATTTAAGTGTTTATTTGAAATTTCTTTCTTTTATGTCTGTCTCCCTCAATGGACTGTGAGGTCTATGAAAGAAGACATCCAAATTTGGCCATGTTCCTTCCAGAACTTACGCACCTCTATAATGTCTGGAAACCTAACAAGTGTTTCATGCGTTCCACCTCAGTAAGTGAATGAATGAATTTTAACCCCTCCGTGAATGACGGTAACACTGAGTAGTGAGCCAGTCTTCCATTCCTCCTCAGGTTCCAATGAGGCAGAATGAGGTGGTTAGTGCGAAGCAAGGCTGGCTCCCACTCTGGCTCCCGGCCTCCACTTCCATCGGTGGGCATGAGCTTCCAAGTGAAGGTGAGCTTCTATCCCCACCCTCTGGTGTCCACAAAGCCCAGGAGAGCTCAACTCAGAAACAACAAGGCCATATCCTACTTTCTCTGGGGAAGAGTCAGTGGGCAGAATGGAAGCTGATGCCATGTCCCTTTGGTGCCACGAAGAAGGGCTCCACTTTTGCTGGGGTGCTGCTCACCGGCCCCAGCATGAAATTCAATACACACATTCATTCATTCATTCACCCAGCACCAAGCCGTGCCTCGACAGGAAGACCATCTGCTAGAGAAAGAGGGCTAAACAGGATCCAGAGGTTCAAGCTGTCCAAATTTCCATGATACAAATATACATGATTTTATATACAACATAATACATATAAAATGTCATTGATCAGCGTAAGAACTAAGAAAACAACAAGAAAAGATAATCAACAGGTACCCACACTGGGATGAATCAGATGTTCAAATTATCTGACAAGGATTTTAAAGGAATCATCATAAAGATGATTCAACAAACAATCAAAAATTCTGTTAAACAAATAAAAAATGTGGGAAACTGCACAAGAAATAGAAATGACAAAAATGGAAATAACAGTTTAAAAAAAACCCTAACTGGATGGGTTCATACTAGAGTGGAGAGGACAGACCCTAAAATCAGTGACCTCAAGGAGAAATTAATATCATTTACCCAGACTGCACAGTGCAGAGAAAATGAAGTCTTAAGACCAGTGGCACAGAGAGAAAGCGGTACGTCTTTATGTTACTGCATCCCGCACATGAGATGAAAGAAAAAATATTCAAATAAATTCCGACTGAAAATTGCTAGATTTGTAGAAAGACATAAACTCATAGTCTGGAGGCTACCAGAAGCCGGTAGATTAAACCCAATGAAGTCCCCACGGAGACACGTATTAACTAAACTTCGGAAACCTGAAGACAAACAAAAGTTTTGAAAGTGCCCCAACTGATTTCTCACCTACAACCAGAGAGAATGGAAGGATGGGATACAGTATCTTTGAAACTCTAAAGGAAAAATTGTCAGTTGCACATTCGATGTACAGCAAATTAATCCTTCGTTAACACAGGGAAATAAGGGCAGGGACAGAGGAAGACTGGGAACATTGCTAGCAAAGAATGGATGAAGAAAGTTCTCCATACGGAAGGGGAATAAAGACAGAGAAGAGATGGAATCTTAGGGAAAAAGAAGCCCGCGGGAATACACAGAAATAGTTAAAGGAAAAATGATTAAGGGTAACAGGCTAGCCTCGTGAACTTTTTCTGTTTCGCGCTTGAGGCTACTATTATAAAACTCTCTGATCTGGTGATCAGTATACAACAAAGGTAAGTAAAAGAACACAGAGCTCCACTGTGGATGCAAAGCTATAGTCTCAAAAATACTCTCAGTAAATCAGGATGGAATGAATGAATGAATGAATGAAAATTAGTTCTCAGGAAGAGCTCATTAAAAAGTTTGTTTCCAACCAAAAAACACATAAATATTTCCAAAGCAGCACAATTTATGTGACAATGACTAAAGAGTCTTTTGTCAATCATCGAATGAGGTGGTGAAAATGTTGAATCGTGAAGGAACATGAAATCGGCGTAAGTGAAAGACGAAGCTGATCTGACTGTGGCGCTTCATCTTCACTGTCACTGCTTCCCCCACGCTCCGTTTGTCTCTAAATTTACTGCCCCGAATCTGATCCAAAGCAGCTGCTTTCCCACAAAAAGGCTTATCTTTTTCGGCATGGGGAATAAAACGGGGTTAAAAATGCAACAAGATACCTCGCTGTCTCCACCATGTCCGAGCAGGGTGTGTGCAGGCCTGCAGCTCGTAAAGTTGGTGTGAAAGCAGCACTGACTTATCCTCTGCACACAGAGGTCCGTAGAGCAAGGCAGGGGCTGCTGCACCAGGCAGCCCAGAGCCAGCCCCTTTGCTGTCCTTGGCTGGGAGGAGCCTCTGGGCCCAGCGGCAAGGTCAGCCCCGCGGCTGCTCACCGGTGAGCCTGGGCCGCTCCTGAGAGGATCGAAGGCCCAGCTGAGGGGCCGAGGGCAGACTACCAAGGGCAGGCAGCGGAGATGAGGCAGGGCACCCTGGCACAGGGTACATCACACCATCACACTCCTCCAGGAGCACTGCACTGAGGCAGCCATGGCCAGGTGGCTGAAATGCCATCAGCCATGGCCCCAGACACAGCTGCTTTCAATGACACAAGCAGCTGAGGGTGCAGATGATATGGGTGGAAATGCGGTGGGGACAGTGGCTCTGACAGACAGCGTCTCCCTCCTCAGGGCTCTTTCCTGCAGGAGCTGTGGACTCACTCATCACAGCTACCAAGCAAAAGGTCAAAGGAGAAGGAGCAGCTCGGGGCCGCAGCACCTCATCTCAAAGGTGTTGCCCTCCCCTTGTCTTGATCCCACCTCACAGCCTGTGCACAGCGACTCCGAGCCTGCGGGGATGCTGGCCCCTTGGGCTCTTCTGCTGTGGGTTCCCTGCCCATTGTGCTTCCTCTTCTCCAGTCCTTACCCCCGGAAATACTCATCGGGGGACCCAGTCCAACCAGTCACCCAGCTGTGCGGCTGCAAGGTCACACAGCTGACTGTGTTTACAGAAAGGTGATGACACCTTGAAACAGCTCCAAAAATCTGTCTGCCCCCCAAGCCCCAGAGCCTGTGAATTAACCTTCTGTGGTCAAGGGTCCTTTTAGATGTAATCTATAATCTCAAGAACAGCTCATCCTGGATTTAGAGCTGGTCTGAATTTCGGTGACACTTGTCCTCTAAGAGACAAGGACACAGAGAGGGACAGAGGAGGTGATGTGGACACAGGTGGAGATGGGGGAGCTGCCAGCCTGGACCGGAAGCCAAGAAAAGAAAGACGGAGCACCCCCCCACACACACCACAGGGGAGTGGAGCCCTGATGACACTTTGCCTTTCAGCTTTCGGTCTGCGAGCCCAAGAGGAGAGCTTGCTACTGTCTCCAGCCGTCCAGTTGGTCATAATGTGTTATGACGAGCAAGGAAAGCCAGGGACCACTGTTTCATCCACATTGGTTGTGTATACATTTGTCTTAGGAAAAATACACATAATACTGAGTGCTCTTCCCGGGATATTTGGCGATATTTCAAATATTTCTATCATGTATGTGTAAAACTGAGCCCACTTTATACATAATATGCTGAACAAATATCTCTGTATATGTTCAGCCACCTAATTCAAAATTCTCCAAAACAGATTTTGAGTTTTCAGACTAGGTATGCTCAGTGGGGAAAGTCTAGGCAAGTATTCCAGAATTCAAAAACTCCACAATCTGAAATCTGGTCCCAAGCATTTCACCCTTGGGCCAGCTGTCTCTGCTGGGCTTTCCGGGGAGCATCTGGGTGAACGGAACCGCTCCCTGACTTGGCTGAGTATGAAGACATTGTCACAACATCACCCACGAATTTCTTAGGACTCCTGCTTAGCTCTCTTCTCGTGACCACACTCGCAGATGGGTTGAGGGGCATCTGTAGAAAAGCATTTTTTAAAAAATGCCTCTGTTACCTTGGAGAAGTAGAGGCCTCCTCTCAAGAATTCTAACTTGGATGCTGTGACAGTGGGGCCTGAGTAATCCTCTGTTGCACAGGTCTGTCCTCCACATTA
Organism: Chinchilla lanigera; assembly: GCF_000276665.1. Taxonomy (NCBI): domain Eukaryota; kingdom Metazoa; phylum Chordata; class Mammalia; order Rodentia; family Chinchillidae; genus Chinchilla; species Chinchilla lanigera. The sequence continues at coordinate 6,915,193 of NW_004955436.1, forward strand.
CAGGACATTAGCGGCATTGCTGGGCTCCACTCAGTTGATGCCAGCAGAGATTTCAGTTCTAACACCAAAGGTGTTTCCAGATATTGCCACGTGTACCCAGGGGCAAAGCTGATTCTGGTTGAGAACAGTCACCGTCACATTTTCTCATGAGTGTGTTGGAGGAGGAAAACATAAGAGCTTATCAGCTTATTCTTACCTTGAAAGTGACTGGGGATCTTGTCTGTAGGGGAGGGCGGAGGCAAGGTGAACGGCAGGTGTTTCTTAGGACAAATTCTTCAACTGCTTGCACTCAGGTGGCTCCATCTTGAGCCTCACATCTTCCCAACCTGGTGCTCACTTCACACCTGGGACTCAGTGAGCGGCAAATCGCCCGCCTCTAAGTCTGAGCTCTCTGATTGGACAAAGGCATTTTGCCCACCGGAAGTGGTACAATGCTGCCCCCCAAGAGAAAGGGCTTGGATATGACCAGTACATTGCATTCTCAGATGGCGGGCTCCATACCCTCTGCATGCGCCATCAGAAATCATCAATAATACCAAATGTTCATGTAGAGTGAGCGGTCCTTGCCTTCGGCCTGCCAATTATTAGGAATTCTCTGTGTATCGTTGTAAAGCCACTTTCCCTCACCAAATTGTGGTTTTGGAGAAGCAAAAGAAAATAAGTAATGGAATTTCACAGCTAAAGGTAAAAATCTAAGTTTTAATCCTAAACATGTACTTTCTTCTACCACTATTAAGTAGAGCAACATAACTGTTTTTCCCTCTACCATTTTTCTTTTCTAAGCCTTATTCTGATGGCTCTTGGGGTTAATCTGTAAAATGTCAAAAGACAAATAGATTGTAAAAAATTAAAAAGAGGTAGGAAGTAGGGAGGAAAAGAAACAAGGTGCTTGGGTAATTTGCAATATGATTAATCAGTCCTTGAATAATCAAATCATCCAGCTGCAGGAAACAAGTGAGATGGGAGGAGGAAAACGGAGGCAGTCACCACAAAATGCTCTGTGGGAGACGTTTGGGGCACACTGCAGAAGGGCAGTTCTGGTACCATGTCTACCACGTACTGTGGAGTCTGCAAAACAAAATTTACATTAGGAAAATAAATGGAGGACGAAGAAATAATCCTTTTCTCAGGTAACTGCCTGTAATTATAGACATCACTAAAGAGAGTAAATAAGATTGAAAATTACACAGAAGTTGCCAAAACCCCAGCTAGAATAAAACAAAGTCAGATGGCATGGAAGTCTTAGATGCCTGAATGAAAAATGACTAAATGAAACCAAATTTGGTCCCACAAGAAGAATGGGTAAAACTTTTAACCAATTAGGAGAACTCCAGCATAATCAAATGTGAGCCACATAATTATTACATGGAACAGTAAATATTTTAATTATATAATTAGATACAAATGTAAGGTTTTTGTTTTCTTCTTTTTGTGTGCTTGTGTTTTTCTGCTTTCATGGTCAGCAGCCTAATGTAGTGATTTAATTACCTCAGAGTCAGTCAGTTAAGCTTTCTGTCTGAAAACTGCCTTTTCACAATGCCCTCAACTGACCTGAAGTGAAACTCAAACTCACCCTTTGTACCCAGGGTTTTCCTGACAACAAAAGAGGTATTGGTTCTCCTTTCCCCAGATACCAGCACTGGGCTTATTTCCCAGCCCCTTCTCCTCCTCCCTGAGTCTCCTTCCTCCACCCCTTCCTTGCCCTCACTCCACCCTCCAGCTCATTCCACACACACCCCCACCACACACACAATGGAAAGGAATGCCAGGTCCGCCATCTTGTTCTCCCAGTTACACAGAAACAAGAGCATAGGGGTTGCTCTACATTCTAAGTGCATGAAATCCCTGTCCCTTCTGCTCTGACCTTGACTGCTACAGTAGCACAAGTGCTGCAGCAGGTCTGTTTTGGAGTCAGGGGGAGGAGGAGGAATCAGAAACAGCACCTGCTAGAAGGAGTGGGCAGCCACATGGCATGGTGGAAGAGCTAGAACTATGCCAGAGAGCCCTTAATTTCTCTCTTCTTTCATGTCCTACTCACTGAAAGAAAAGCACTTTGGATGGGAAAGGGCTTTACTGAACTAAGGTGGAGTCTGTTGGGTCTTCACTGGATTTTCCTCTGCAAATCACACTGCACCTGACACATGCCCAGGTTAAAGCAAATTTGAGAGACTTATCTCAGTCACTGTGTCCTCACTAGGACAAAACACCAGATACCTGCAACTTGAAGGAGGAGAAGCTCATTCTGGTCCACAGCTCTAGAAGTCTCAGTCCGTTCATGGCCTTCCAGCTGCAGAGGAGAAACTGCACAGTAGAAGAGCCCATCAGAGGAAAAGCTGCTCACATCACTGCAACAAAGAAGCAGAGAGGGAAGGGAAGGCTAGGAAGGTATATGCATTCAAGCCACGCCCCCCGGTGACCTACCTCTTTCCCCTAGGCTACTCCTTCTAACAGCGCATCCAGCTACTGCATTCATCACTGATGATATAGCACCCGGGGATCCAATCGGCTTCCCAAAGTCCCACCTTTGAATTTATGAGAGTTTGGGGGACATCTCAGATCTAAACCA